>NW_022198962.1:460262-808401 GCF_009176525.2 Contarinia nasturtii
TGCTGTCGATTGTTTTGATCGAATCGTACGCGTTTCGATTGTGTCAAAAGTGTCGAAGACTGTGACGAAACTAAGCTAGGTGTGTGTATGACATTACTGTGTGCGTCGACAACATCATCATCATCATCCGATTCAATGACTGTATAGAAATATTTTCAGAATCAAAATAAGAAGAAGAAAAAAATCAAACGAAAGACACAACACAACGATCTATTTACCTTTCCGTCTTTTAGATCCAGTTGTATTTGTGGCTCGGTATCGATTGAAATACTGAGTTTCAGAATCGTTCTGTGACATGACTTCCAAATCAACTGTGCATGGTGTACACTGTTCTAATTGAATTCCGATCGATTGATGAACTCCCCGAGTGAAAAATGGCATTGAATTTTTCAATGCGTAGTGTCAAACGGCATTTAAGCAATAAATCGAGACCACATGGTCCGTGCGCACGTTGAGTGCATACACCACATCGCTATAGCCATGCGGTGTCGATTCATTGCTTAAATGCCGTTTGACACTACGCATTGAAAAATTCAATGCCATTTTTCACTCGGGTCCGTCTTGTACATCCACATGCTCTTGTGCCGGCTCAGTTTGTTGACTATTGTCCACAGTCACATCCAATGGTTGATTCTCTTCTTCTTCTTCGTCTTGATCTTGTGTCGGCTCAGTTTGTTGACTATTGTCCACAGTCACATTCAATGGTTGTCGTTGGCGCTGCGAATTGGCCCAGTCAGAATATATTCGAATTCTTTCATTCGTTTCATCAACACATGCACGCTTCGGACGCATCCTTAATTGAAATGCGGAAAAAAATAGAAATAATTTGATTTTTTTCGAAAACTACATATAACATATTCGTACAATATCGAAGAAAGATCATGTACAAGAAACAAGCGAAACAGAAAAAAAAATCGATTGTGGATTCTATCTCAAAGAAGAATACAAGAAAAAAAAATTGTTCTCTTAACAAAACCAAACTTTAAGAAGCAAAGAAAAAAAAATTGAACACGTTTCGTAAAATTCAGAAAAACACCAACCAATATAGTTATATATTTACTCATCAATTTGAAATAAATAGAGATAATTTATTTAGAAATCACGACAAAACATGAATTTACCTGATTTATATTGAGACTTGGATGAATTAATATGCAGAGGAAAAATTGTAAATACGTTCCGTTGCTCTGATTAACAATTGCGTCTCACTTTCTTTGATCGAATGATGAAATTATCAAACACGTTTTTTAAAGTTCGATTTGTTATCAATTTGTTTGAAATCACGACAAAATATGAATTAATTCGATAATTATTGAGTTTTATCTGATTTTGAGCACACTAAAAATTAATTACGGTTTCTTTCCCCCTTTGAGTCTAAATTATTTCAACTAATCCAATTAGAGCTCGCTGCCGTAAGTGTGAAAGATCATTTGACATTTCGTAATAACAATGACGTTCCCATTTGGAGTGATTTCTCCGGCAAAACAAATTGATGAGTCGACAGGTTGTGATACCATAGCCGAATAAAATGCTACACACGCACTTAAACCTCCACTGGGTCCATCATACAAGCGTTTAATCGTAAACAAACCAATTAGAAACTTTTGATCTTCCGAAAGTGGTTGGAAAAATTCATCTAAAATATAGCGACGTGCTATACGCATGGATTCCTTTGTTATACGTTGCATACTGCCACATACCGATTTGTGAAGCTTACCGATTTTTGTACAACCAGTCGAATAACTTCCCTGGGTGTCACACAATTAACTTCGCCAGGAACTGTCTTTTGAAATTCCAACAGACCCTCTGACTCCAGTTGGTACAGAATATGAGGCATGTCCACAATGTGGATTTTCAGTGGATCTTTACAACTAAAACAATGCATGGAGAACAATAATATATTTGTTACGTTGAGAATTAGGTGGTTTAAGGAAAATGATATATATGAGATGCACATACATGACATAGCATTTGAATTTTTTGTCAGCAAATTTCCTATTTAGCCAGTCTCTGATCGGGGTGGCTTGGAAACCCCTGAGCGATGGCAAATGCTCTATTCCGGCCAGAATTGCCAGTTTGGCATATTTATTGCATGCATTGTTCCACTTGAAAGTTGAACCGATGTCTACAACGCTGTAATTTCCATAATCGATGTATTGAACCAGAGCTCTATTTTCGTATATAGCTGCAATTTGAGCTCTGTATATCTGACTGTCGATGTATGGCGCTAAAAGTAAATCGCCAATATCTGTCGTTCAAACCACAATAATAAATGTTGAAAAAATCAGAAATTTAAGTGGAAATAAAAAAGACAAGAAAAAAACATACGTGGTGGACTGGTATGTGCTAGTCTATCAATTTGCTGAAGGCCTTCTTGAAATTCCTTGAATGGATTTATATCTTTAGCAAATTGGATGAAAAATCAGTTCCACGCTCTGCTCGCACTCCATTTAAAGCAATGTATTGGGCTTCGAACACGCAGATGTGCTGCCACCTGGTATCTCAAAGTTAAGCTGCTATAACGCACATGCTTCTTGTAAATTGTAAAAGAAGAAGAGGAAAGCAATGTCTTTACATAGGGTTGAACTTATAAATGTCAGAGAGCAGCACAACTGCAGTGTTCAAAGTGCGATTTCCCTTCGATCGGTTCGAACTTTGAACAAGGCTAACAATGATTTCGGTGCAGACATCGTTTTTGGTTGGCGAGACGTAATGTTCAACTGGGCGCTTGAAACACTTTTCCACATCATAAATACTACAATTTATGGTGTTTTTTTGGTGCCCGACAACAATTTTTGCTCTTGATAGCACCTTTTGAGAAACAATCGCTTTTTCGATGGTTGTGAAAACGATGTATGAACGGCCCGTTGTCGGCCTCTCCGGATAGAAAAGGAATTCGATCGTTTCTTTATCAATCGATTTTGATGTAAGGTACTCAAATAGATTTGTTCGGGTTAGACTTCTTGGTAAATTAGATAACACCAAACATCGTGGTTGTTGATCCGGATTTATTCTTGGCATTGCTATAATAATTTAGAATTAGGAGTGGTGGTTTTTGGATTGTGTTATTCAAACAGATGGTAATTTCAAAGTGAAAACATTTCAAACAATATTTATCGGCAAAGAATTCACAAAGAAAAGTTAACTTATGTAATTTGATACGTAATTAGATGGGAAAGTGTGAATGTGATTGCTTTGTTCAAGTGAGTCGAGAAATGTTTGGGAACAAAAAATTGTGAAAAACGGTTATCATTCTATAAACCAAAGAATGATCGCAGGGAAATGACCTGCAAAACTTTAATCTTGTTGTGATGCACTGAATACATTCTGTTCGAAAAGAATATATCACTTGTTACACACTGAAATGCATATATTTTATCATCTGTCTCTCGGTTTGAAGTGCAACGAATGAGACGATTATGATTTTATTTCTCATGTTGCTCTTTTTTTTAGATCTTAAGTCACGTACAGCACATTACTTTGATTTCATCGACCCATGGACGTTAAAACGTCTTTACTTTACATTTATATGACCACTTATTGAATATTATGATTCAGAACATGACACCAGAGCAACTCCACTATTTAATTTACCAATTAGGAAAACTGATTACACAAAATATGAACCAATAAATTATATGATTACATCATTTAACGATTTATATACCAAAAAAATGCAAAACAGTGATAAAAGTTTAATTGATTTAAAACACGACTAGAGAAGATGTTTTCACTTTTGTACGCTAAATGCATATTTATAAATGCAATGAATCACAATATTGAATTTCTTGTCCTCGTCGTCATCTAGGGTCGCACCCGTGATGGTATTTATAACATATATATTTCAATTGAATGAATTTTTTGAAAAAAAAATTAACTTACTCGACAATAAATTGGTTTTCCTTGGCTTTTTATCCGTTTAAATGGTAGAATATGAATGGTGGCCTTATGATTTTTTGTTGACACAAGTCCGCTTTAACGTGAATGAGATAATAAAAAAAAAAATGTCATATATACAATGCAAAAAAAGAACCTTCAAAATTATAACGTGAAAGGAATTGAAGAATTTAAAATATGTATGATGAATGAACAAAAAATAACCTTCCTCGTGTATTTTTTCGTTCTGATCGAAATTATTGTTTTGTGTGTGGAACAATGATCGAACTCATTGAGTAACACAGTAAAACAATCGAACACATTGTTTCACACATAAAACCATAGTTCCGATAAACCATAATTCCGATCGGAATTATGTCGCTAGAATACCAGCAATGGCTGAGACACAAAAATATCGGAATATTTTGATAGAAACTTACAGGCAATATATTGAATTAACTGGTCAGTTGAGCTGACAGTACGTTAGCCAGCTAAATGGGCTAAAACAATTGACGTTATTGTTTTAATGAAGAATCACTTTTATTGTTTTAATAGGAGTGATTGTTCATTAAAACAATAACTTCTATTGTTTTAGTCCATTTAGCTGGCTAACGTACTGTCAGCTCAAATGACCAGTTAGTTCAATATATTGTCTGGAAACTTACGAATGAATCTCAAACAGAACAAGAATCTATCTCCTTTTTTGGTACGTAGGTTGCTCCATAATTTTTTTTAAAATGGTACTTATAGTGTTGCCCGATGTAAACCATTGTCATATTCGTAAAGTTTGATGTTTTGGTATGTATTCGTGCCCTGAACCTTTTGTCGTACGAACGCTATTTGTATTGTTTACAGTGACTGGTAAACTGCGACTCAACAAAAAAATGAATTTTACACGTGAAGATTTTCGTAAAATGATTTACTACGATTTTCGAAGTAAATTATCTCAACAACAGTGTTTCGATCGACTTCATTTGGCCTTTGGCAATGAAGCACCAACCCTTCAGACAATTTATAACTGGTACCGAGAATTCCGTTGCGGTCGTAGTTCGCTCAAAGACGAGTTTCATACAGGTCGTCCAAAATCGGCTGTTGTACCACAAAACATCGATGCTGTCAGAAAACTGATTATGGAAGATCGTCATGTGACCTACCGTGAGATTGAGGCATCTTTGGGCATTTCATCCCACAGCATACATACAATTTTGCATGAACATTTAGCCGTAAAAAAGATTTGCTCTCGTTGGATCCCACATAAATTGACCGATGAACAAAAAATGGCTCGTGTGAGTTGGTGTAAAGAAATGCTCAAGAAATTCAATCGTGGTGCTTCAAAAGACGTTAATAAAATCGTCACTGGTGACGAATCGTGGATATATGCCTATGAGCCCGAAACGAAACAGCAGTCGACTGTATGGGTCTTCCAAAATGAAGATAACCCAACGAAAGTTGTTCGAGCAAGAAGCACTTCGAAGCGAATGGTCGCCTGTTTTTTCGGGAGAAGTGGTCATGTGGCAACCGTTCCACTAGAGGATCGTAAGACCGTCAATTCTGATTGGTATACCACCATTTGTTTGCCCGAAGTGTTTGGTGAAATAAGAAAAAACAACCACCGTCGCAAAATAATTCTTCATCACGATAATGCGAGCTCTCACACATCTTTTCAAACTACTCGATTTTTGACCGGTCAAAACATCGAACTGATGGGTCATCCACCGTACAGTCCTGACCTGGCACCCAATGACTTTTTTTTGTTCCCAACGATTTTCGACACCAGAAGAAGCAGTTGAAGCGTTCAAAACACACGTTTTGGAGATATCAGTTTCGGAGTGGCACGAATGCTATGACAAATGGTTTCATCGAATGCAAAAGTGTATCGATCATCTCGGGGAATATTTTGAAAAACAATAAAACCATTTTCGACAAAAAACAACTGTGTTATATATGTTTTTAAAAAAAATTATGGAGCAACCCTCGTACACACACTAAATGATTCAACACACAAAAATGACAAAAATCTTAGGATTTGCAGAATAATTGTGAAATCGATACAAAACGCAATACGAGTATGAATTATCAGCAAAATCATAGAATAATTGAAACGTTGAATTGGAATTTACACTGCTGTAGTTTATATCGGAATAAAATGTAAGATTGATTTGTTGACTTGGTATTTACAACGCCAAACGTGTTCTCGCCCGTTCGAACAATCGGCGCCTTTTGAAAGGTGCCCGCACCATTTCTGCGCCTTTTAATGAAATGACGAGAAAAAGAATAAACAACCCATCGTATGACTCGTATATAAACAGCGTGTACGAAAAACAGCATAGTAGGCGTAGATTCATTAGATTTTTTGTATTTTTTGTTCCTCTTTGCGCGGATCTTCGCCGCACAATGGAGATTTAAACGAAGAAGAAGTATGGTCTTAGCATTTTAGCATACAAAAAATCGAATGAACTACTATGCTGTTTTTCGTACACGCTGTTTATATACGAGTCATACGATGTGTTGTTTATTCCTTTTCTCGTCATTTCATTAAAAGGCACAGAAATGGTGCGTGCGCCTTTCAAAAGGCGCCAATTGTTCGAACGGGTGGTATGAATGAAGCGGCGTTTATGACATTTCGAAAACCAATGAAATGAACGTCAAATGTCATAAGGTTCGGTTCACATCAATAATACTAATTCAATATTTAGACATCAGACAATTTTTGCTTTAGTTTATTATATCATTTTAAGTGTTGTTATTGTGCCATTACTGGAATTATCGTTTTATTTTATCAATAACAAAATGTTATACTCCAGTGTCGATAAAATAAGTTTTTAACAAAGTGAATAGCGGCGAAATGAGACATAATATTGGGTGTATCGATTAATTTCCGGATTTTTTTTTGGTGAAAATGAATACTTGACTTAAATAAAATTGAAAGAAAATGTCATTCAAAGTATTGTCCATCGCTAGCCACAACTTTTGTCCATATTTTAGTCAAAAGACGAAAATCGCTCCGAAATGATTCTTCGTCCTTTGAGGTTATGTATTCATCGACCCATTTTTTGGCTATTCCATAAATAGAGAGCTGCCAATCAGGCACACATCCAAGTGGGTACAATTCGGAAAAGGCAGTGTCCATTGACCATGCGGGGGAGAAAAAGACGTTTCTCTCCAACTGCGATTATCTTATTCTGGACCAGGTGTGCAAAAAGTCAGAAAAAATTTGCTCCTCAAAAATGGCCATTTTTTGATTTTGGAATTTTTTTCGTTTCTTTTACTTTCGAAATGGGCTCAAATCGACTAAATATTATTGGCAGAGACCATTTCTATCATTTCAGATAAGTTTCAGCATTTTTTGATGCACAGTATCCTTCCGATTGCACCGAATATTGAAAAAGTCCCCAAAATTGGGGGGTAGTTGCCACCAGCCAATTTTTTATGGTTGGCTTGAATCGATTTTTTTCTTTTTTGCTCTAAGCTATTGAAAAAGGTCCATTCTACACTATCAGTGACAACACTGTGCTTGAATAACTTTTTTATGCATTTTGTGGCATTATCATTTTTGCCCCCCGCAAATTATGGTTTTTTCTCCAACTTTCAAAATTTTCCATCGTTGAAAAAAAATATAATGCACACCAACAAATGAAACACTTTTGACTGATTTTGACAGTATTTGAATAGGCCTTTCAAATGACTTTTATATCATTGATCTTCTACAACGCACAAGCAGTGGTGACATCTGTTGTCAGAGTCCGGAAATTAATCGATACACCCAATATTTGACAATGAAATGACGGATTGGTGGAATAGTAGGATTAGTGTTTATATATTGGAATCATGGTTTAATCGTTTGTGTCTCCCCCCTAGGTGCTAGTTTTATATAAAAATAAAAAGACATGTTTCAGACAGTAAAACACTGATATAGATTCTGAATTTTTAGTTTTTGATGTTTTAATCAACAAACTTGTTCACCAAAAGAAAAACTTGTAAAAACTTTTTGTAGTTTTGATTACATTTCCAGTTTAAATTCAACGTTTAATATAATAAGAACGCTCCAAAGTATGTGAATATTCGAAATGATTGCTGTTACGTAGTAAAATATGTTTTGCATATGCGCAATGAGCGCTAATATCGTAGATTTTTCTTTATCGATTCCACCAATACGACATCTACTAAAAAACTCGCCGATTTCTGTTACTAGTGGTGTTTTAATACAGCTCGTGTAAACGTACAAAGGAACACACTGACTCCGATTCTGTGTTTGCGTATGTATTACAAATTCTGCACTCAGTCGTCAATCGTAGCTGCTTGTGCAAAATTTACAATACATACGCATACACAGGATCGGAGTCTGTGTGTTCTTTTGTATTAGTTCATCTGTAATACAGCCATAGCTGTATAGCTCGCTCGAGCTGTGTCAAAGCAACAGTAGTAACAAAAATCGGTGTCTTTTTTAACAGATGTCGTATTCGTAGAATCGATAAAATTAATTTGTATGGGGAATATACGATACTAGTTCCCATCGCATATGCGACACACAGAAAGTTATGTGAAAAATTTAAAATTTCTAACACCTTTTGTTCCATTTTCAATTGTTTGAGACTGTGAAACGATGAAAAAGAAAGAATAGAGAATTGCGTTGATCCAAATCATGACACAAACACACCGAGCATACAAGCAACCAACTTCGAATTCACTTATAATTTAATTTCAACATAAAAACTTGAAAAGGATCAAGAAGAAAATGAAGGAAGAACAAAGTGTATTTTATTTTAATTGTATATGCATTGTCCGAGGAAAGTAATGTACATTTTTGGGAATATTTTTCAAATTAAATGTAAGTTAACAATTCAAAGTATGAACATTTTAACTTTTTGACATTTACACTTTAGCAACTGCTTCAAAAAGTCTAAAATTCACTCAGCAGATACTTTTATAGGAACTATTCTGTGATTCAAGTGCAAATTGATTGATCAATTAAATGAAATCACATAAACGATTGAACGGGTTGAAGATAACAATTGTTCAATTGAACGTGTGACGTGCTATCAAATGAACTTGCACAATGATATACACTAGTGGCCCACTGTGATTTCGGTCGCAATTGAGTAAACACTCAATATGAGAGAGTAATAATAGTCACTTGTCATCATGATCATGGTACGTTTTTGTTTGTGCAATATTTTGTTCAACACTTGATATTTTGTTATCTCATCGAATTAATACGATTGTACTAAATGTATTCCGTCTACACTAGATTGCTCTGTTTCCGATTTATTCATAACATGATGATTTGCGATATATGTACTAATAATAATTTATCGTGTGCAAAAAAGTCAAAGTTTGTTATATTTTTCTCATTCAATCATTTAGCTATTTATCAATTTGCACTTGAACCAAAGATAATGTCTATAAAAGTGGCCACTGATTGAGTACAAATTTAGTTCAAAAACGGCTGCTAAAGTGTAAATAACAAAATGTTAAAATGTTCGTGCTTGGAATTGTTTTGATTTTGATCACTTCGTTCTACATTTGGTTAAAATGGAATTACTCCTACTGGAAACGACTTCAAGTGCTCGGTCCGAAACCAACGCTTTTGGTGGGTAATGTTGGACCAACTTTTACCTTTTCGGAACATTGGGGTATACTAGTCGACAAATGGTACAGGTATGTGAGAGTGAAATCAGTGCTTCGTTCGTTAAAAATACTTTTCATTTCAAGTGGGGCCGCTCGTAGTCGAGAATCGACCACTAAATCGTATCTCTTTTTTAAAAATAAAGAGTCTTACAGGAGTAAGACGAACTTTTCCGCACGGTGGTAGATGCGTATTCTATTAAGCTATTTCAAAATAATATTTGTTCGATTTTTCAAGCCTTTCAAGCGGCGTAAAGTTCGAGACCAAAAAATATGTTTCAACTTTGGCATCGAAATATTCTTTTATTTAATAGCAGAAGTACTCGGAAAAGATTTTTCACACTTCATGATGAACCCATTTGTACGACATTTGAAAGAATTCTATTTTCTATAAAACACTATAAAAAATATGTCTGACGTTAATTTTGCCATAAACATTATTTTTGAAACACTTTTCATACAAAAGTAAAACAAAATGGATTTTTGTATGGGAATCATACCTGTATGGTATCGTAAGCACGTGAAACTTTGCACAGGTTATTTTTTTCACAAAAAAAAACCATTCGAAAAGTTTGGAGAAATTTAAACGAAAATTATGAGTACCTCCCATACAAAATATTCTTTTTTGAACCAAAAATTGAAAATTTTGTATGGGAGGTACTCCTAATTTTGATTAAAATCTCATCAAACTTTCAGAATGTTATTTTTTTGTGCAAAAAATAGTCTGTGCAAAGTTTCACGTCATTAAGGTGACGGCATGGCTCCCATACAAAAATGCAATTTTTTGGTGATTTTTTCAAGGAAACTGTATCAAAAAGTGATTGTATCTCAAAATTAACCTCGGATTCGGTTTTCTCGTGCCAAAAAACCCCCCAATACATATTTTTGAGTGTTTAAGTCTAATGATTTCTATTCCTCGGGACCCCCAATCATCCTGTTCAGTCAGATTTTAAATAACTTTTCTGGGGGGTGAGATAATCGATGGACAAATTTTGCGTACGGCGGACAACGTACGACGTACGACGTACGACGTGGAACAGACCCACACCAACCATGCTCAAAACGGCCTGATTCGGGTTTTCTGACCTCAGAAACGTCCAGAAAACATGTTTTTGAGGTTTCGTAAATTTTGACCCATTGCAATACTTTCCCCTTTCACACTAGGTGTGTGCGGAAAAGTAATAAATTCCAGTACTTCAGTGAGTTGTGCGAGAATCCAATTGTTTTAAAAAGTGTGAATTCTTAATTTTTACAGAGATTATTCAAACGAACCATACGTTGGGTACTATAAACTCTGGAATCCAGCTATTTTAGCTCGGGACGCTGATTTGGTAAAAGATGTGATGATTACAAATTTCAATATCTTTCGTGAAAATGGTGTTAAGGCGAGCAAAAAATACGATCCACTATTGGCTGCAAATCCATTTTTTGCTTTAGATGAAGAATGGAAAACCCTGCGCAAACAATTGACTCCAAGTTTTTCGCCAAGCAAAGTAAAGTGTAATTTGATAAATGAAAACATTTTTTTTGCTCAAGATAAGTTTGCTTTCAGCTCAAAACTATTTCGCCGATGATGACTGGCGTTGGAGATGAATTTATCAAATTTATAAAATCTTATACATCTGATCACGATTTTGAGGCTAAGCATGTAATTAAAAGTTATACTTATTATATATTTTAAAGATGTGAAATCAGAACAACTTCAATGGCGACAAGGACAGAAAGTGTCTAATAAAGTGTATCTCTTTTTTTTCTAGCTTTCAATGCGATTCATTACTCAAAATGTGATGAAGTGTGCATTTAGTATCGATGCCGATAGTTTCAATAAAGATCACGACTCCGAATTTCTTTTATTATTAAAAGAAATATTCGATCCATCATTATTAGTTGGATTAAAATTTTTGGCGTGGCCACATCTATCACAAACTGTCGCTGACCTACTTCCATTTCCGTGAGTGATGTACAAAATTGTAAATGATAAAGAAGCAAGCAAGCTTGTTTAATTTTAAATTAATTCTATTTCTAGATTCATCACCAAATCCACAGACCGCGCCATTCGACATTTGATTGAAACAAATAAAGCGGCACGATCTGGAAATATTCAAAGTCAAGATTTTTTCCAAACAATGCTTGAGATTCAAAGAAAATTTAGTAAGAACAATATTTTGTATAAATTTTGTTTTTTATTAAACTTCAATCGATCACTCTTTTCCAATTCTTAACAATGTAGATTTCGATGATACTTTATTGGCTGGTCATGCAGTTTCTTTGTTCACCGAAGGCACTGAAACTTCAAACACAACCATGTCATATGCTTTGTACGAATTAGCAAAAAATCCAGAATGTCAAAGGAAATTATATGACGAAATTTCGAAAGTACTTTCAAAATACGATGGACAAATTACATTTGATGCGATCCAAGAGATGCCCTATTTAGATGAAGTAGTACTGGAAACATTACGAATCCATCCTCCCGTGCTAACAATGAGTAAAGTTTGCACCGAAAACTATACTTTGCCAAAAACTAATGGACAATCGGAACCAGTGACCATTCGACCAGGAACTTTTGTTCAAATCCCCATATACTCTATTCATATGTAAGTGTAAAAATGAATAATTCATTTTGGTGTTTTAGTCTTTAATTGAAACTTCGTTGGAAAACAGGGATCCGAAGCATTATCCAAATCCAGAAGAATTTCGGCCAGAACGATTCAATGAGGAAGAGCAACGCAAGCGTCATAAAGGAACTTATTTGGCTTTTGGAGAAGGACCGCGTATTTGTCCAGGCATGCGATTTGGAATGTTACAAGTTAAATACGCTTTGGTACGCGCCGTTCAAAGTTTCAACATCAAACTTTCGCCGAATCATAAACCGATTGTTTTAGATACACAATCATTTTTATCCGTTCCAAAAGATGGTATTCTTGTTCGTTTTGAATGTCGATAAAACTATGCTAAACTATTCATTTTTCTTTTGTCAATTTAGCGAAGCAAAATTATTTGGTCACTTTTCTTCATTCATTTTGTATTTAGAATTAATATTAAACGCACTAACTTTCAATATTATTGTTGGACAATGTTAACACATGGTCCACTTAAAAACAAAATTTCTTTTGTATGTAATTAACTGGTTAAAATGCTTTAAATATGATATTCATACTAAATTTAATAAATGAAAGAAACCATTGTTTCATTGGAAACAAGGACAATCCAATTTTCACTAATAAACTGAACTACATTTAAAAAGTGCTTTATTTTTTATGATTTTAACCTTTCTCGATTTTATTATTGCTGAGTCACGATATACATGTGAAACACCTTATCGCCAGAAAAAAATGAGTTTGAATTGTGTAATATTTCAAAAGACCTTCAGATATACTTCCACTCTAATTTAGATTATACAAAAATAAAAAATAAACATGTTTTAGACAGTAAATTACCATCTAAGTTCTGAATTTTTTGTTTTTAATCAACAAATATTAGAAACAAACTTGTTCACAAAAAAAAGAACATATAAAAACTTTCCGTAGTTTTGAGTACATTTCCAGTTTAAATTGAACGTTTAATAAAATAAGTTCGCTCCAAAGTGTGTGAAATGATTGCTGTTACGGTATTTGTGGCGTTGATAACGTGGGCGATAGTAAAATATGTTTTGCATATGCGACACACAGAAAGTTATGTGAAAAATTTAAAATTTGTAACACCTTTTGTTCCATTTTTTGGTAACATACTTACGTTGATTAGAATTTCGGGTGACAATGCTGAAACATTCTCTGAATTATTTGAGACTGTAAAACGGCAAGAGACTCCATTAAAATCATACATTGGCCATGAATTAAATATTATTTTAGATAAACCAGAAGATGTGAAAACGATTCTCACGTCACCAAATTGTCTCGATAAACCGTTCATGTACAACTTTTTCCCATATAAACATGGACTGTTAAATGAAAGATGTAATTTTGATTATGTTTTTTGTTGCCAAAATGTGAAGAAAAGCAATCTGATTTTGTGATTTCTTTTTAAGCGGGTAAGCGTTGGAAACCGATCCGCAAACTGTTCAATCCGATGTTCAATTTGAAAATGTTGCAGTCATTCATACCAATTTTCAACGAGAAAACAAGAAAGCTAGTAAAACAGCTTGAAAAAGAGGTTGGAAATCGAAAAGGATTTGATATAGAGCATTATGTAGGTGCCTGCAATTTGGATTCGATTTGTAGTGAGTATTTTTTTTTTTAAATTCAAGGTTGAGTAAAGGATTTGTAAATTTAAATGAAATAATATTTTTTCGGGTAGCCACCATTATGGGTCTCGACATTGATTTGAATTCTAGTGGAGGAAAGGAGTTCATACGCAGTTTTGATAAGTAGATATTTCAGTTTTGCAGATAGAAGGCCTATTCGAAATCAAGTCACATTTCTTTATTTTATATTTTAGCATTCATAATGTAGTCGCGAGGCGGATAGCCAGTCCCTGGACATATTTTGATTCAATTTATCGCTGGACAAATTTGTACAAAGAAGAAGAAAAAGAAGTGTCCGCTATGCGTTTTCTAACCAATAAGGTATTATTTGTTTACAGTTTACAATGGTTGTGTTTATTACATTGAATTAATTTTAACCTTTTACAACTAGGTCTTTGATGAAAAAACCAGAGCCCATTTGGCTCTTGAGAATAATAATCCACCAGAAAGTCTCGATTGCGGTTCGAAAAGAGCACATCTTCCAATTATTCCGTTGTATTTTGAAGGAAAACTGAGCGAGGAATTGGTGAAACAACAAATCGAAACATTTTTGGGTGGGGGGTATGAAACAACTGCCTTAATTACGTCTTTTACCATTCTTACACTTAGCATGCATCCGCATATACAAGAACAAGTATTCGACGAATTGCATTCGGTGTATGAGACTCAAGATGAAGAGACAACCTATGAACATATCCGAAAATTGCATCTTCTAGACCGTGTTATCAAGGAAACTATGAGACTCTTACCTCTGGCTTGCTTACTCTTACGCACTACCACTGCCGAGATACCAATCAGCAAATGTACACTTCCAAGAGATACTTCGATTATTATATCAGTCTTCACAATGCATCGGGTAAAATTATATGAAAAATCCTCGACACACAAATTAATCGGTTTTTAATTGAATTTTATCACATTTTATAATACAGAGAAAAGACATTTGGGGCGATGACGCGAATGATTTCAATCCCGATCATTTTCTGCCGGAGAACGTTGAGAAGCGGCATCCCTTTGCATTTGCGCCGTTCAGTTTGGGTCCTCGTAACTGCATTGGTAGGCCAATCTTACGTCAAATTGTCCATTTCTTTTAATAGCTCTTCTTAATTCGTAGGTCATCAGTATGCAATGTTCTCAATGAAAGTGATGCTGTCGACCATATTGCGCAAATTCAAATTCAGCCCAGTGAAATTAATGAAAATGTCAGACCTAAAATTAACATTTGAAATTACGCTGAAGTTGGTGGACAAGTACTTGGTGACAGTATCACCGCGTAATTGGTAATTGTATGACTTTTTTGGCGTGTATATTTGCTGGCTCAAAAAGAAATTTGTCATAAAATAAAAATGCGAATAAAATTGCAATTTTGAATTATTAAAACAAAAAAGCATACTTCAACATTTGTGGACTTTAGCAAAAAAATAAAATAAATTTTGATGAAAAAAGTGGTGTCAATTGCTTGCTTAATTTTTTCCATTCTTTATGTGAAGTAAAAAATGCATTTGGCGGGCATTTGTGGACTTTGAAGAAATACAAACAACATTGAAATAAAAAGTATTTTTAACGAATAAAGCACTGATTTCACTTGCACATTCCTGTACCGTTTTTCGAATATTATACTCCAAATTTACGAAAAGGTAAAAGAGTTGGTTCCAAAAGAGATGGTTTCAGCTATCTTCTAAGAAAATGCATTTGACTCTTTTTGATTGTTCAAGAAAAGGCTAGTTTCTAGTATACTTAATTCCATTGAATTTGATTTTCTTTTAGTTTTTTTAGTATACAAACAAAACTGAAAATATTCTGATTATTTCTAGTGCATTCACACAGAATAAAATAGAATCCATCGTTCTTTCTGAACCATCATAAGAATAGCATTGGCAATGTATTTTGAATGGCACTGCTAACGTATTCTTTACGACGGATTTCATCCATATAAAATGTATTGTCAATACTTTCAATAGGAAAGAATCGACATGAACATTTTTTCACAAATGCTCTACTATGCTGTGATTTTTTATAGTAAAAATCATGTCTTTCGCCTATGGCAAAGGTCATAATGGAATATATCTGTAGTTGAGAAAAACTACTTTATTTTAATGGAATGACTTACACAAACCAAACGAAAAAACATTTAATAACTGAAAACATTAGCAATGCATACCCGTCTTTATAGTATGTTTTTATTTTTTACATACTTTAATGCCTTCCGACATGAGAACATGACTCGCTGCTGCAATGTTTCCAACTATAGTGTCTGAAGACGCACATCGCGTCTAATTGTCTATTAAATTAATTAGCTAACTCTAACATACTACTCGAATTTGTCGACTACTTTGCTTACTTGCAAATTATAAAACAAGTGAAAAAGCGGTCCAACCCCATATAAAAGTACCACATTTCAAACGATTTACAGTTTGCCGTCAACCTTTCATCACATAACGTCTGAACAAAGCAGAAGAATAAGTTCTAAAAATGATAGCAGTGACATTGATAGTGATGTTTGTGATTTGGGCGATCATAAAATATATCTTGATTATGCGCCACACAGAAAGTTTTGTTAAAAATGTGAAATTTCAAACTTCGTTCTTTCCATTTGTTGGAAACCTCCTTTCATTAGTTAGAAAATCACCAGAGGAGATTTTCCAAACTTTTACTGAATAGCTCACAAAGATACACCATTGAAATTTTATCTTGGCACAAAACTATTTGTTACTCTCAATAAACCTAGGGGGCAGACACGTGGAATAGGATTAGACTTTTAGTGTAAAGATTCGAGAAATTGCAATGAAATAGCAACGCCTGTGAATGGATTCGCGTGGAATAGCGAAACAGTGCATGGAATAGCAAAAATTGTTTCACTTCAAATCCATTTGACACTTCTTTTGACGTTTATTGATGGATTAGTGGAATATTGCGGAATAGCAGAATTAATATTTTTGATGGAAACAGTGCATGGAATAGTAAAAATAGTTTCGATTTCATATTTGTGTTTTTGGATTAGCAAATAGCTGGATTAGTAATTTATATAGTGGATTCGGAATTTATTCTTGGTGTCTCCCCCCTAGCAATAAACCGGAAGATGTGAAAGAAATTCTCATGTCATCAAATTGTTTTGATAAGCCGTTCATGGCTGAATTCTTTCCATTTAAAAATGGAATTGTCATCGAAAGTTGTAAGTATTATTATAGACATTATATTGAGATATTTTCAGCCAGATATCGTCAGGAGCTAAAATTGATAATGTCTGGTATTATTAAGTTGTATTAACTGTTAATTTAACATTTTGATTAACATTGAAAATTCTTTTAAAGCTGGTGCACGTTGGAAACCACTTAGAAAATTGTTGAATCCTGAGAGACGAGGTCGGAGGACCAGAGTTTAATTTACTAAATTACACGTCCGCTTGTGCTTTGGATTCGATTTGTTGTGAGTATTTTGTAACGGTCAACATTTTAATAACAAAGTGAAAAAAAATTTATTTTTGCTACTGTTATGGGAATCGATATTGACTTGAAATCAAACAGAGGAAAGGATTTCATCGAGAGTGTAAACAAGTAAATATGTCTGATAATATTATGTCAAAATAACGTAATGACATATTTTGAAAATATGACAAAACTTCACTCTAACTTTTTAAAAGAGATGACTAAATGTCTTAGACATAGAAAAATCGTTCAAAACACATTAAAGAATGTTTGCTTTTAGCGTTCTTGATTTGGCATTACAGCGATGCTCACAACCGTGGACTTAATTCCATTCGATTTTTCGCTGGACTAATTTATACAAACAAGAACAGGAAAATTTATACAATCAAATATGGTAATATTTTATTAACAAATTGCGGGTCAACTATAATATACACATCAATATACTTAAAAGGTTTTTGAGGAAAATATCAAAGTGCATTTGGCTGCAAAGTGTGATAATCCGTCTGGAAATTCCGAATATCAATGGAATAAGGCGCACCTTCCCTTCATTCCGTTGTATATCGAGGGAAAAATGACCGAAGAATTAGTTAAACAGCAAATTGAATCGTTTTTGATAGCTGGATATGAGACAACAGGTTCTGCTACGGCTTTTGCCATTTTGGCGCTAGCCATGCATCCGCACATACAAGAACAAGTCTTCAAAGAATTACGCTTGGTCTATGAGAGTCAAGACGAAGAAACCACTAATGAACATATACAAAAGCTGCATCTTCTAGACCGTGTTATCAAGGAAACTCTACGACTATTTCCAACTGCGCCAAATCTTTTGCGATCAACCAGTGATATGGTATCAATCAGCAATTGTACACTTCCAAAAGATACTTCGGTTATATTATCAATCTTTACAATGCACCGGGTATATCAACGGCGAAGTTGTCTAATTTTTAATTTCTGTTGAGATCGCTTTTCGTTGTTATTTTAGAGAAAAGATGTCTGGGGCGATGCAGAGGAATTCAATCCATATCATTTTCTACCGGAGAACGTTGAGAAGCGACATCCGTTTGCATTTGTGCCATTTGGCGGTGATCCGCGTCTAGGGGACATTCATACTAGAAAAACTAGTGAAACTAGCAGCAACTAGCAGCGACTACCAAGCACTAGCATATTATAGTCCAAAGCAAATGAATTGAGGCATGTAAAATATATTGTAGCATGCGTAAGTTGCTTGCAAACGAACCAAGTGAATAGCGGAGACGCACGAAAACGAAGTGAGTGAATAGCGACAACGAACGTTGTTATCCGTTGCCGCAATATCGTGCGTCTCCGCTATTCACTTGGTTCGTTTACAAGCGACTTAAGCATTACTGTTGTTTCTTTTATGTATCATACGATACGTCTAGGTAATTTCAAAACACTAGAAAAACTAGCCGCTACTAGCAGCACTAGTGTACTCACTAGTAATACTAGTAAGCGATTAGCGAATACGTAAATAAAACTAGCTTACTAGAATTGCTACGAATGTCCCCTAGGTCCGCGTAACTGTATTGGTATGCTATGCCCTCAACAAATATTTAAAATGGAGAAGTGCTCACCTAAAATTTGAATATAACTATTCGCAGGCTATCAATATGCAATGTTCTCAATGAAAGTCATGTTATCGGCTATTTTGCGCAACTTCCAATTCAGCACGCAGCTAACCATGTCCGATCTCGAATTATGTTTTGATGTCTCGTTAAAGTTGAAGAACAAGCATATGGTTCGTCTTGTGCACCGTAGTTGGCAATTTTAAGATGTAATTCCGGTTTGATTATGTGGATTTAAACTTCGTTACATTGAATTTTTAAACAAAAAATATGAAAGGAGTTATTGAATTGTTTTTTTTTTTGCCAAATCATTGTTCTGATTCAAAATATTTTTTCAAATATAATAAATAAATATAAATCTGCATAAAAACATACTCTCTATTCTTATCTCATTGCTTGTTAACTTGTATATAGTCAGTATATTAAAAAAGACGACTCACATTGTGACCTTGACAAAACATTTTATTGATTAATTGTCTGTGTTAGCTTAACACTTCAATCCAAAAATAAATATAATAAATTGAATATTGGTAAATTTGCAAGCAATAAACAGTGACTTTTCAAAATCATTCTGGATAGGTCGAAATTGCAATTTTTTGTAATATAAATAAGTTTTTTGTGTTGAATCAAAACCGGATTTGCAAAAACGATATCCAGACCGAAATGGCTTTCGTTTTTTTTAAATATAATTTATCAACGTTCTATAGATGAAATTTGATTATAAAAGAGACTTGTACCTATTGTGCGCGCTTTTAGTTGAGTTCTAAAGTTGTTTAAATTAACAGGTGTAAATCCCAATAAAAATGATTATATTGCCATTATTTGTAGTGCTAATGACG
Source organism: Contarinia nasturtii (assembly GCF_009176525.2). NCBI lineage: Eukaryota > Metazoa > Arthropoda > Insecta > Diptera > Cecidomyiidae > Contarinia > Contarinia nasturtii. The sequence continues at coordinate 479,857 of NW_022198962.1, forward strand.
TGGGCTATAGCTAAATACATTTTGAGAATGTATAATTACGAAAGATATGTAAACCATTTGAAATTTAAACGACCATTTTTTCCATTTTTTGGAAATATATTTTCATTTGTTGGATTGTCTCCAGCTGAATTATTCAGTGAATTTGTTCGATTTGCAACCGAAAGTGAAACTCCATTAAAGACATACATCGGATCGCAACTGGTTATAACCTTAGATAAGCCCGAAGATGTGAAAGCTGTTCTCATGTCGCCAAATTGCCTCGATAAGCCATTTGTCTATGATTTTTATCCATCTCCAAACGGGATAATAACACAAAGATGTAAAAAAAATTAAAAAGATTGTTGGAAACGTCATTTCTTAAATTGTGTGTTTTTTTTTTTTCAGCGGGAGCCAAATGGAAACCAGTTCGTAAATTGTTAAATCCAATGTTCAATTTGAAGACATTGCAATCATTTATACCAATTTTTAATGAGAAGACGAAGTACCTTGTGAAAGAGCTGGAAAAAGAGGTTGGAAAATCAGCTTTTGACATCATGACATATGCAGAAGATTGTACATTGGACGAAATTTGTTGTAAGTATTGTATAAAACGCTGTGAAATTTTGAATAATTTTTTTTTTCTGAAAATAAATATTAGCTACGGTAATGGGGCTTGATATCGATTTGAAATCTAACCAAGGAAAGGAATTTATCCACAGCATGTCTGCGTAAATACTCTCAGCAAATCTACATTTAACATTGAGCTCTTGTTTTTCTAACTATTTCCATCACTTTTTCAAGTGTTTTTGATATTATCGTGCACCGATTTACCAGGCCATGGATTCACTACGATTTCACTTATCGATTTACAAAATTATACAAAGAGGAACGAAAACTACTGGAAAACATAAGAAATTTAACGAATCTGGTAAGATTTTGAACTTTTTTTTTATTTCAATAATTTTAAAATAATATTTAAATCAATGTTGATAGGTTTTCGATGAAAAGATCAAGGCTTTTGAATCAAACAATGGCCGTTCCTGCAGAGATGATAAATATCTTTCGAAGGGACCTCACATGCCACTTATAGAGCTATTTATTGAAGGAAAACTCAGCGAAGAAATGGTCAAGCAACAAATTGAAATAATTATAATGGCTGGTTTTGATACAACCGCAACAACTACCGCTTATGTAACTTTAATGTTAGCAATGCACCCACATATTCAAGACCAAGTTTTCAAAGAGTCACAGATGATTTTCAAGGCACAAAACGAAGACATAACTTATGAACATATTCAAAAAATGAATATTCTAGATCGCGTAATTAAGGAAACAATGCGCCTATTTCCAGGTAAATTGAAACAAATATAAAAAGTGAGAAAAATCAAATAAAAATATATCTGTTCCAAGTGGCTGCATTGACGTCCCGTGTATCTACTAATGAGGTATCGATTAGCAACTGCGTTCTACCAAAAGATACGGTGTTTGAAGTCGCAATTTATACATTGCATCGGGTATAATAAACATTTAAAAAGTTGAAAATCATCCATTACACGATTTAACAAATTTTAGAGGCGAGACATTTGGGGCGATCACGCGAATGAATTTAATCCAGATCATTTTCTGCCAGAGAACGTTGAGAAGCGGCATCCATTCTCGTTTCTTCCATTCAGTGGTGGTCCTCGTAACTGCATTGGTATGCCATAAGTCTTGCATCGTCTTTTTTTTTTTTTTTTTTTTTGAAGTGAAAATATTCATTTTAACTAAAACTGTTTTCAGGTTATCAGTACGGAATGTTTTCTATGAAAATCATGTTATCGGCTATTTTGCGACACTATAAATTCAGCACCGATCTAAAAATGTCAGAACTTAAGACCAAATTTGAAATTCTCCTAAAACTTGAGAATAAACACATGGTTAAAATTGAAAGACGCAATTGGTCCAATTGAATGTTTAGCATTGTGTAAACTAAGCTGGGGTTTGAATTCTGTTATTGTTGATTTGTTTTTTTTTTTTTTCATAAAGTGTAATTTATTATTTTAATATTAAAATTTTATTCAGAATTGAATGAATCTAAAAATTCATTGTTATTTTTTTAAGCTACATATAAAAGTCGTGTAAAATTGGTCAATTCGTGTAAATAGAGTAAAATTTGAAATTCGTGTACAAAAAATCGTGTCCAAAACGAATCAATTCGAGTGTAGAAAAATATTGTTTCGTGATCAAAATAAAATTAGTACGTTTTGTTCTCTGGTTACGTACTATATATCCAGCTTATTTCCATAGTTTCATTAATTATCAACTTAATAACGTGAAGCGACAGACAAAATTCTAAAAATGATAGCAGTGACATTGATAGTGATGTTTGTGATTTGGGCGATCATAAAATATATCTTGACTATGCGCCACACCGAAAGTTTTGTTAAAAATGTGAAATTTCAAACTTTCTTTGTTCCATTTATTGGAAACCTACTTTCACTAGTTGGAAAATCACCAGTGGAGATTTTTAAAACTTTAATTAAATCTTTGGCTCAAAAAGATACACCATTGAAATTTTATATTGGCACAAAACTATTTGTTACTCTCAATAAACCGGAAGATGTGAAAGAAATTCTGATGTCTCCGAATTGTTTCGATAGGCCGTTCACGTCTGAATTAGTTCCATTTAAAAATGGAATTCTGAACGAAAGATGTAAGTATTATTAAGTGGCATTAATTTAAAAATGTTGATTAAGTCTTCCACAAGTCTTCGACGAATTACGCTTGGTCTATGAGAGTCAAGACGAAGAAACCACTAATGAACATATACAAAAGTTGCATCTTCTAGACCGTGTTATCAAGGAAACTCTACGACTATTTCCAACTGCGCCAAATATTTTGCGATCAACCAGTGATATGGTATCAATCAGCAATTGTACACTTCCAAAAGATACTTCGGTTATATTACCAATCTTTACATTGCACCGGGTATATCAACGGCGAAGTTGTCTAATTTTTAATTTCTATTGAGTTCGTTTTTCGTTGTTATTTTAGAGAAAAGATGTCTGGGGCGATGCAGACGAATTCAATCCAGATCATTTTCTACCGGAGAACGTTGAGAAGCGACATCCGTTTGCATTTGTGCCATTTGGCGGTGGTCCGCGTAACTGTATTGGTATGCTATGCCCTCAACAAATATTCAAAATGGAGAAGTGCTCACCTAAAATTTGAATATAACTATTCGCAGGCTATCAATATGCAATGTTCTCAATGAAAGTCATGTTATCGGCCATTTTGCGTAACTTCCAATTCAGCACGCAGCTAACCATGTCCGATCTCGAATTATGTTTCGATGTCTCGTTAAAGCTGAAGAACAAGCATATGGTTCGTCTTGTGCACCGTAGTTGGCAATTTTAAGATGTAATTCCGGTTTGATTATGTGGATTTGAACTTCGTTACATTGAATTTTCAAACTGAATTACATTGAATTTTCATCTGGATAACGTTAGGTGATGATATGAAATGAAAACAATAGAAGTGATTGTTATAGTTATGGTAGTATTTTTATACCTATACAATACAACAATCACTTCCATTGTTTTCACTCCATATCATCGCTTTTCGTTATCCAGATGAGCTGAAATATCCAGATGACAAAATCCAAATATATTGTCTGGATATGAAAGAAGGCGATATTATTTTTTATTTTTTTCAAATATAATAAATAAATCTGCATAAAAACATACTCTCTATTCTTATCTCATTGCTTGTTGACTTGTCTAGTCAGTATATTCAAATCTATTTATTGAAGGAGAACTCAGCGATATCAAGCAACAAATTGAAATAATTATAATGGCTGGTTTTGATACAGCCGCAATCACTAACTTATGTAACTTTAATGTTAGCAATGCACCCACATATTCAAGACCAAGTTTTCAAAGAGTCACAGATGATTTTCAAGGCACAAAACGAAGACATTAACTTATGAACATATTCAAAAAATGCATATTCTAGATCGCGTAATTAAGAAAAAAAAATATCAGTTCCAAGTGGGTGCATTGACTTCCCGTGTACCTACTAATAAGGTATCGATTAGCTTGCTATAATATATATATTATATATACACATACTATATGCAGTATTAAAATTTTATTCTCATTTGAATGAATCCAAAATTTTATTGTTTTTTTTTAACCTACATGTAAAAGTCGTGTAAAATTGGTCAATTCGTGAAAACTGAGTAAAATTTGAAATTCGTGTACAAAAAATCGTGTTCAAAACGAATAAATTTAAGTGTAGTGATCAAAATAAAATTAGTCCGCTTTGTCCTCTGGTTACGTACTATATATACAGCTTATTTCCATAGTTTCATTAATTATCAACTTAATAACGTGAAGCATCAGACAAAATTCTAAAAATGATAACAGTGACATTGATAGTGATGTTTGTGATTTGGGCGATCATAAAATATATCTTGATTATGCGCCACACCGAAAGTTTTGTTAAAAATGTGAAATTTCAAACTTTCTTTGTTCCATTTATTGGAAACCTACTTTCACTAGTTGGAAAATCACCAGAGGAGATTTTTAAAACTTTAATTAAATCTTTGGCTCAAAAAGATACACCATTGAAATTTTATCTTGGCACAAAACTATTTGTTACTCTCAATAAACCGGAAGATGTGAAAGAAATTCTGATGTCTCCGAATTGTTTCGATAGGCCGTCCTCGTCTAAATTATTTCCATTTATAAATGGACTTCCGAACGAAAGATGTAAGTATTATTATTTATCAGACATTATAAAGAGATACTTTCAGCCAGATGAATCAGCTCAGCCAGATATCGTCAGGAGCTGAAATGGAGTGAAAACAATAAAAGTGATTGTTATAGTGATTATAGCAATGTAAGTGTAATTATAACCATAACAATCACTTCTATTGTTTCCACTCAATTTCAGCTGCTGACGATATCTGGCTGAGCTGATTCATCTGGCTGAAAATATCACATTATAATGTCTGTTATTTATTATTAAATGGTTTTAATTTATAAATGTTGATTAACATTGAAAATTCTCGTGAAGCTGCTGCACGTTGGAAACCACTTCGAAAATTGTTGAATCCAATGTTTAATTTGAAAACATTAAAGTCGTTTATACCAGTATTCAATGTAAAGTCAAGAATTATGTTAAAAGAACTGAGAGACGAGGTCGGAAGACCAGAGTTTAATTTACTACATTACACGTCCGCTTGTTCTTTGGATTCGATTTGTTGTGAGTATTTTATAAGACCCAACATTTTAAAAACAAAATAAAATAAGTTGATTTTTGATAGCTACTGTTATGGGAATCGATATTGACTTGAAATCAAACAGAGGAAAGGAGTTCATCGAGAGTGTAAAGAAGTAAATATGTCTGATAATTTTATGACAAAACTTCACTCTAACTTTTCAAAAGAGATTTCAAAACACATTAAATAATGTTTGCTTTAAGCGTTCTTGGCTTTACAATACAGCGATGCTCACAACCGTGGACTTATTTCGATTCAATTTTTCGCTGGACCAATTTATACAAGCAAGAACAGGAAAACTGCGCAATCATCCGAAACCTATCAAATATGGTAATATTTTATTAACAAACTGTGGGTCCACTATAGTATACACATTAATATACTTAAAAAGGTTTTTGAAGAAAAGACCAAAGCGCTTTTGGCTGCAAAGTGTGATAATCCGTCCGGAAATTCCGAATATCAATGGAATAAGGCGCACCTTTCATTCATTCCTTTGTATATCGAGGGAAAAATGAGCGAAGAATTAGTTAAACAGCAAATTGAATCGTTTTTGATAGCTGGATATGAGACAACAGGTTCAGCTACGGCTTTTGCTATTTTGGCACTAGCCATGCATCCGCACATACAAGAACAAGTCTTCGACGAATTACGCTTGGTCTATGAGAGTCAAGACGAAGAAACCACTAATGAACATATACAAAAGTTGCATCTTCTAGACCGTGTTATCAAGGAAACTCTACGATTATTTCCAACTGTGCCAAATATTTTACGATCAACCAGTGATATGGTATCAATCAGCGATTGTACACTTCCAAAAGATACTTCGGTTATATTATCAATCTTTACAATGCACCGGGTATATATGCGGAGTTGTCTAATTTTTAATTTCTGTTGAGATCGTTTTTTGTTGTTATTTTAGAGAAAAGATGTCTGGGGCGATGCAGACGAATTCAATCCAGATCATTTTCTGCCGGAGAACGTTGAGAAGCGACATCCGTTTGCATTTGTGCCATTTGGTGGTGGTCCGCGTAACTGTATTGGTATGCTATACCCTCACCAAATATTTAAAATGGAGAAGTGCTCACCTAAAATTTGAATATAACTATTCGCAGGCCATCAATATGCATTGTATTCAATAAAAGTAATGTTATCGGCTATTTTGCGCAACTTCCAATTCAGTACACAATTAACAATGTCCGATCTCGATTTATCGTTTGATATTACGTTAAAGCTGAAGAACAAGCATTTGGTTCGTCTTGTGCACCGTAGTTGGTAATTTTAGGGTGTAATTCCTACTCGATTATGTGGTTTCCTTAGAACTAACGGAGAATTATATGAATGAGTTGGAATATATTGAAAAATTCAACTTTTAACAAAGCATCCAAAATAAATTAATTAAATTTTGTAATTTTGTGGTAGTATGGTGGATACAGAGTAAAATAAAAATAAAAAATGAAATAATCCTGCTTTTATTTGTAATGCAATTGAAACAAATATTGGAACTATTCGACTGCAACAAAAAACCAGATTTTCGATGTAGTTTTTTCTTGTGTTATACAAGTCGTTTTATCGACAGAAAATAGGATCAGTTCTTCTTTGAAATATTTTTCTTTATTCCTTTTAATAAAATCGTGAAAAGGTCTAATTAATATTTCCTCAACAACTCAAAGCATCATACTCTTTGAATGTGATAGCCTCTTATATCAAGATAAAAGCGTTGAAATATTGAATAAGTTTGAACCCAAGTAAATGAAGACCCATTCATCGTTCGTGCAGCACATTAATGCCGTTTATAATTTATAATACGTAAATGGATGTCCGTTATTGTGCGAATTGCTTTAGTTATGAAAACATATATGCTGCACTTTGACTTTGGTAGCTATTCCATAACTTGCAACAGTTTAGCTGTGTATAATGTTAAACTTATTTTGTTGCAATCTTATAATCGGATTAAAGTTTTCGCTTCTGTATCGAGCAATGGCCATCTATTGACAGTAATTATTTAACTGGAACAGTGTTTCGCAAAGGAAGCGAAAGGATTTCGCTGAGAGAAACGGCAAAACGCCACTCTGAAATTGCCAATGTTTGTTGTTATAAAGATTTAGTCGTTGGTTAACGACATTTTAATTTGACGATAATTGGACCACCCATTGGTGATGGCAATTCATTACTGCAACCGTTTAAGTGTGTGTGCGCGTGATGATGATTTTATGTTGCATTTAAATTAGTCGAGTTTGTATCTTTATAGTCAGAATATATTTATATTCTGCATCATAAATATCGAAAAAACATGGCAAGAATGTTGGCATTCGCAGGGCGATAATTACGTGTGCATGCCGTCGGTTAGAAGATTTTCACTCATTCGGCTCATCTGTTTCATTTTTCTGTTGCTCTCAATGAAGTCACTCAATCACCTTGAATGATACATCATTCGGTAATTTATTTACTTGCATAGCCACACACGCGCGGGCATTCTATTTTAAAAGATACATGTATATATTTTTGCTCGTCAACAAACGATGTTTTTGATGGATCTGCTCATTGTTTAAATGAAATTCGAAAATTTTACACTTTAATACAATTGAAAATGGTTTCAATGCGAAGATCCATTTTTTTTCTAAATGAATAACATCGATTCATATGTCATTTTTGGTGTTTATTTGATTTCCTGGTTCCGATGCGGTGGCAAAAACGGGAAATTCAATGAAAAATACTGCATTGAAATGCGAACTTTTTTTTCGCTGTAAAACTCACACTTTTTTTCTGTGTTACCCACTTGACAGTTCGAACAAAAGTTCAGGAAATTAATGTTTGTGGTGCGCAGCCCTCCATAAAAGATTCAATATGAGCACATGATACATTTGACATTCGGCATGTGCTCATATCGATTTTTTTTCCAACAAATTCAGAGAGAGAAAAAATTGTTTCATTCTATTATATCTAAAGAGATTTCTAAATTGGAACGACACTTTTTTTCTAGCCTTTTTATCTTGGTGTTCAAATAAAATGGCCTTTTGTTCATTTCAAAAGTTGGCCTCATTTTTTTCTTTCAAAATTTCGATTCAAATGCGTTTCTTTTTTTGTAAATTGAAAATGGAATATTTATGATAACGTCAATATTCTGTTAATTTCCTGAAAAGTATTTCATTTAAAAAAAAAATCACGATTTCGCACAAATGTAAGAAATTTCATCGAAAAGCCCTGATAAATTGACGACTTGTGCTCATTTGTCGAACAAATCAGTAAGTGATTGAACAATTTGGCTCGAATGGAAAGTTCTTTGCGTTGTCTTTATTCGAGATTTTGATATATAGTATGCACAGTTCCGACGGCATGTCTCATTCCTTGCGAAAAAAATAGCACAAATCATCTCAGCGACGGCAAAAACCGCCATACGTTTAAAAAACGGAGAATTATCAACTCAATGTTACTCGGCGGCTGAGGAAATTAAGAGAAAAAAACAAGAGGAAATACCCGTCAGATTCGTTCACAACTGTTATCTCATACTTCCAAACGACGATTTGGTTTACTGTTTTCGCGTTCGCAGCCGCGGCGGTTTCTAAAGGTTTTTTCATAGCTCGGATTTTCGAAGGAAAAAAAAATTATCGAAAATGAAGTTTAACAACAAACGCAGTGAAACTCAACTAACTACCCAAAACTGAAACCCCTCTGTACATAGAAAATACTGTCAGGACAAAAAGTTGCTCACTCTGACTATTGTCAGCATATGATAGGTTGAAAAAAAATTATAAAAGCAAAGAAAAAGTTGAAGTTCAAACATTTAAGCAGGATTCTTTTAACTCAAAACCTTCCCAAATGACATTCAGACATATTGCTAAACAAATTAAAAATATATTTACAAGTTTTCGTCCGAATTCAGACATTTCAGATACTTTCGGAGTAATGTTCAATTTAGAAATGTATGAAGTAGGTACTTTTTATGAAAATGTTTGAAAGTAATGTTAGTCGACATTGTCAACGACCATATCATGTAAAAAGCACCAGTTCTCGTCTGATCACTGAAGTTAAGCTGCATTGAGCATGGTTAGTACTTGAATGGGTGACCGTCTGTGAACAACCTGTGTCGTTGGCACTTTTTTTATCAACTCATTATTTTTTCTTTTATCGATTAGAAATTACATAACGAAATTTTTTTCTTCTAACGACATAATTTCCACCATTCAAAGATACATTTTCATTTAACTGAAAATCATCTATCATAATCCATTTTAAAATGAAAAAAACGTGCTTTAATAACACCTCGAAATTCAAAGCCTTTTTTTAAATATTAATTTAAATACTCGCATTAAAAAAATAAAACCTGAAAAAATATGTTCTTCCGGAAATCCTTTGCGTTTTATTCAAAATGTTTATCTGTGAAGATTGTCAGCAGCGACGTGAAGTGCTCATTAGCTGAATGCAATCCAGTCCATAAATAAACAATGGAGTATAACAAAAAACCGAGGAGACAGTCACAAAAAATAAGCGCGTCATTGTCATTGTGAAAAAAAGCAATTAAAAATGCTGCCAAAATGGGTATTTTCGTATTTATGTTTACAAAACGGCTTCTCCGCTTGATAATTATGAATGTGAGCAAACAAATAAATTTATTAGCATTTTTATTCGGATTGCGTCGCCTCAACGTTATTACCAAATTAAGAAAGTGAAATGAAAAAATAATAAAAAGTAAATTAAGATCATCGGTTACTGTGCGAGTGGCAGTGTGGCATTCGATGCCAGCACACCAAGTGTACTCAGCAAATGATGAAGATGTTTTTCCCTTTAAAATTATTACGACGAGGATAAAAAAATAGAAATAATTATGAAGGGGAACGAGAGTGGGAGAGAAAGAGTGACGAAAATATATATTGTAATGAAAATGATAAAAAGATAGAATAACTCAAGTCATATCAAGATTGCCTGTTTCTGGTGACAATGAAACTGTGGTTGAGCTGAGAAATGTAAAAACAAACAAAAGTCAAAACTTTCAGTACATAATTTACTGTTGAAAGCCGTGAACAGCTTGGCTCAGCATCAAAGCACGAACTTTGATAGGAATCATGCGTTAATACGATACCGTAGAAACGAAATCTCGGACCGAAGAAATTCGAAACAACACCCATCACACCGAAAAAGAAACCATCCGTTCTTTCTTTTAACGCAAAGAGAGAGAAGAAAAAAACGAAAGCAGATAAATCTTCGGATACTGCTGAAACAACAAAACCTCAAGCGATAAGGAAAACGTTATTTTTCGCGCATTTTCTTTCCCTCTACAGCTTTGCACTGCAAAACATTGAATGTTATCTAACCGCCAAACTTTTCGCTGAGACAAACTGAGAAGGTGTAATGCAAATGCGCAGCCAACAATGGACCGCGAAAATTATTATGTAACCGTGCACATGGTGTTAAAATGTCTTTTGTGAAAAACAATACTCGAATAAATTTCCACAACACAGTCAACAATAATAATTACAGCTATTGTTTACACACACTAACGCCGATGGAAAAGACGGCATATTTGAAATGATTTTGAAGGATTTGTCTCTTTCAAAATTCACAAGAAAAATTGAAAGTTAGAAGTATCATTTTGGTGAAATACATTCGTCTGAAATTGCAACAAGAAGATGCTATCACTGAAAGAGAGGATGATTTTCAGGAAAAATAAGTGTGGTGCCATTTAGATGATGTTAGAAAAATCACCACAGGATATTTTGAGCACTGCATTTTTGCGTATAAACTGCGAGAAATCCTACTCTATCGCAAACATTGAATCTCCAAATACTCCAATTTAACATAGAAGTTGTAAAATCACCAGTGGGGAGCGTTTAGAATGACTTTTTTCGGGTTAACTGTTGTAATGTTAGGGGTAAAAAAGAGACTTTGCAAAAAAAAAAAAAACGAAAATCCATTGGCGATTTTTCAAGCACCAAAAAATCATAAAATTAAATCAAAGCCATTGCGTTGGCAAACATATGCTGCAAAAACGAAGGGATATCGCTTCGGTTGAAGAGTTTGAAACTACCTTTGTTGCTTGTGAATAAATCCATTTTTATACTGTCGTTGGTTGAAAGTGTTATGATTTTGAAACCGCGTGAGCGTATCGAGTTCAATGACAATAGAAATAAATGGCGCTCAACCGTAACCGAATGCTCTCCGTAATACGGAGCATTTGCATCGGATTCATATTTTAATCTAATAAAAATTGAGCTAAATCATCTTGTATTCATGGCGATGGTCATCATGTGGCTCGTAATAATCGCATATCGTAAAAGGGGAGAAATTGAATGCTGCCAAAAAATAGAACATAGTCTTACCACAAAAAAGATGTTGTTACCATTTATGTTCCATTTTATTTGTGTATTTTATGAGCTAAGATGCGACACGGAATCAATGTTACTACGCTCTCTCTCTCGCTATGCGTATTCAAGTTGATAAATTCAGTTGGAGTTCGTCGTACGCATTTGCATCTGGTCGTCTATGCACGAATCCTTGATATTGTGATTTTCGGCCAACCGAAAAATCTGTTCAAACAATAGCAGCGAATCACGATAGCAACCAAATGGCAATGGTAAATCCTCATGTAAATACAGCTATAATAAAAACTGACATTTCGTTTAAGCACATAGAAGAGACACACACAGGGGGGAGAGAGAGTACACGCGAGCATCATGTAATCCCTATTCTTGTGTGTACATTTTGCCGTTTTGAAATCTGGTTTACGATCTCTCTTTTTGCGGATATCCCGATTTGACTAGTTTAAATTTGATTTTCTTCACTTTGTGCATTCAATATTGCTCTCTTCAGTTTGGTCATGAATGAAGTGGGTCTTTGTCGCCGAGAAAAAGGATTTTTGTTGGTTTTTTTCTCGTTTCTCTCGAAATGTACAAATCGTTAAAATAAAAGGGAAGATTTCAAAGTTTTGATTTGATCAATGCAACGGATATGCTTTGAAACAAAGAGATCTTCGACTTCGAGAATCGATTGGCGCCAGTTTGAAAGTGTTATTTAGTTTGTTAGTCGACCGCACAAATTGCGGAAAGAATTGCGATTGTGCATGTGATGGAGAACATCAAATAAATAAAGCAAATCGAATGCGACGCATTCATGGCAACAATCGAAATATCCATTTCTTGTGGGGCATTTGGAAAAGAGTTTAAAATTGCATTGCGAACGCCATCGATGCGTTTATTTTGCGCCAAACCAACACGAATTTCGATATATCAATGATTCGATTGTAAAATGTAAATCAGAGCCACACACGCGCATCCGATAAAACCCAATAAACCGAATTGTGTGCAGAAGACAGAATGCAGAATGGAGAAAGCCACAAGAAGTATCGCATGGTAAGTGTGTGTGTATATCTGTATGTGTTATTATTGGCGCCAATCATTCGATTGTCGTTGTTGCTCCGATTGACGATTCAATTCTTCCTTCTTTTCATCGTCTTTTTTCATCATCTCTGTTTTCGGTCTCGTTCATTGCTTTGCATTCATGTCGCACTTTACGAGATAATTTAATTTTCATGTTCTTGTGCAGACGTGCGCTGTACATGAGCGCACAATTTACCTTAGTGTAAATGAAGTGAATATCATTTACATAACGTAAGTTAGCAAAAAAGATGCAACACGAACAACAGAACGCTTGAGCGAGAGAGTGAAAAAAGAAGTATATCAATTCGATGCATAATTGAACTTTGAAGGCATTACGATGCTTCGGTGTCAACGCCAATAAACAAGTCACTACGAAAATGAGGAAGAGCCCCGATTAAACAAAAAAACAAATGCAACATTTTAACACAATCAATTAAGGCAACGACCACACATCACAGGTTCATATCCAATTAGACGACCCGGTGGTGCGAACTCGATTTGCATATACACACAGCTACCGTCGTACACATCGTCATTCTAGGCTCTGCAATGATGCCCATGCCCAACCACATAAGAATAATAAGTGAGCATAATTTATCGTAATTGGATGCGCTTTGGTGTATCGCGTGGCCGCATGTTTTTATAATGAACTTTTGAATTTTAAGATTTAATCAGTTCAATACAGCCACGAGATTTTACACCAATGTTACTTCAAACCAAAATCACACAATTTAAACAACAACTCCATCAGCATTTTTGTGTGCGATTTGCACACGTTTCCGTTTTAGATTTGTGTGCCATTTTGGTATTCTATTTTGATTCGAAAATTGTAACATTTATTTCAGTGTAATCGCATTAAATCCAAGGACTTTTAAAGTCAAAATGATGGTGTCGATTCATCAAGAGAATTCTATTGACCGACCGATTCGATTGGATCTTTATTTTCCATGCAGTAGGAAAATTACACCACTTTGATATCATTTATTTTACACACACGATAAATGAACATTGTGCAGTGAATCAAAATTGATTTCTATCATGAAATGCAGCATTGATTGGTCGATTGGATATATTTATAGCGCAACGAATATCTAGACACATTCTATGTTTAAATTTAAATCAATCCCTTTCGAATGACTTTTATCAGAATGTCTGCTCATTTACTCTGACTCAATTAATATGTATATAGCATTTGGCACCTCGATCTACACTCTAGTTGCTCGCGCGCATTTTGGTTTTCGCATTCGACAAGACGCAATATAAAAAAAGAGATGAAATTTGTAAGTGTCACCTTTAATGTCGAATGTTTGCATTTACAGGTTTTGATCAAAGCCTTTGAGCTCGACAAAATGTGTGCGAGGCTAAATTTAGATTTGATGAAAGGAATTCGAATTCAGTACTATTATTACATCAATACCAATCAAATTAAATGCATCACAAAGAAAAATCTTTCGTCTTCTTTAGAAATAACGCAGTATCTCCATTTTTCACAATCAAAAAATTACTCGAAATTTTTTTTCTTTGTTTATTTGAAGACATTTTTTGCCTTTTTCATTTCCTACCAAGAATGAAATATATGCAAGTCATGAAAAGACTCGCACATTAAGAAAGGAGCACGTTTCCGAAAATAAAAATAGATTTGCATTTAAGATATATGGTACCGATTGCAGTTATATATGCCTTCTTTTCTCTCGCTTGCCATCGAAACAAGACATTTTAAGTGTGAATTTTAAATCAGACAAAATGAAACACGGGTGAAAGGAGAGCAAACAAAGACATCGAAAATTGCATAAAATTTGACGGTGACCAATCTACGACACTATTCATATATATATATATATATTATGCACCCCGTCAAAAGGCAAATGTTTTCATGAATAAATTGTAAATTATTGACCGTCAAACTGTTGATTTCCAACGATTTTTTTTCGATCGGTTCTTAGGGACTGTTTCTATGATTGTTTATTTCCAATTGATTGGACGATATCTGGGGTCAAATCGATCAAATTTACCTACTTGCATTTACATCGTTTTTAGTTCTCACGTTTTGTTTCTTTTGTTGCATATTAAATTGGTGTGTCAACAAAAAAAATTGGTAGAAATGTAAACGAGATGAATTTTACATTAAATAATTTACGATTTGTCCTCATGCATTTATTACTATGGAAGTCTTGAAGTTTCTTTCATATGAGTTTTTCAAAGTAGCAACAATGCTACTTCGTTTTGATGAAACAGCATGACAACATTCATTTGGTTGAGACTGCTTTTTCGACAGAGCAAAAATCAAGCAAAACATCAACAGATTTTCGAAATCGTCAAACGTAACAGTTGTGTAATGCATCGAATAATTGATGACATTACTGATAATGGTATGTATTTCAAAATCAATGCAAAGGTTAGTTAAAATGCACCCTTTTTGATTTGATAATGACAGTCGTAATAGGCCGTATTGAAATCAATTTGATGATCCTTGAAATGGAATTGTGAACATTTAAATGTGATGAGTGACGGTTGCTTTGATTTGATTTTATTAACTTTTTTGAACCAACCATAGAATATTGTACTTTAAATTCTGCCATCCTTGCCATGTTCATATCAAGAGTGAAAAATATGAATACCAAAAACCGCCGATAGGATCAATGAAGTATAAAGTTTCATGTATAATAATGGAAAACCGATATTAATGCTCTTTCATGCTATTAATCTGTATAATTTTTTTCATGAATGATGGTAAGTCGAGTTTGGAAAAAAGGCTGCGAAACAAGAGCCGAAAAACAGGAATATAATTTAATAATTAGCATCACATGCATAATACACATTTTGTTGATGGGCGCGTGTGGTTTGCGAGAGACTGATGATTGTGGTGTTGGTGATGATGTATGAATTATAACGTGTGCGTTACACCCCATTATTATTGCAATTTATGAAAATAACCTTCTTCGCTTGTCGCTTCGATTACGTTTTATCAAACGGCCACACAGTGTCACACTTGTCGAAAGATTAGCCCCTCGTGTACAGCGGCTCTGTAACGGTAGTTGGTACGAATTACAACTTAATCAAATCATACGTCATCACAACGACGAGTGGATCATATCTCCAGGGTATCTCAATACATTTAAAATAATAACGGTATAGTGAGAAAATGCGTCGACCTACCAGATGCACACCGCACTGTATGGGTTCAAATGTATAATCGATGATGGCCAGCGTGCACATGAGAAGAAGATGAGAAAAAAAAACAATAAAACTGAAATATTCATAAATAAAAATGAGCTTGTGGCTTGAACATAACAAGTGCATTTTATGGCGATTAGCTCTTCTTTATGCGAACTGCTTTTTGCCATATTCTTAATTATGAATTTATATGTAATATACCGATTTTTCTCCGTCTCATTTTGGCGTACGTTTTTCTCATATTATATCTTTTATATCAATTAGCCTGGGCCGGTTGCTGTTGAGCAAAACAAATATCATTCGTTTTGATTACGAATGTTCGTCCACATTTGTATTTTGCCGCTGCTGTTGTGTCACGGTTTTTTTTCTGTGCTGTACACCCATTTCAATTAGTGATTTCGTCTAATGTGAAAGAGCGATTCCGAAGACAATACCAGTACACTGTTTTCAAGAACCACATTCATAGCATATTCAACATTCAAGTGATATATTGAAGCCATCTGTTGATTTTTTTTTTGCGCCACAACTTTTATTTGTCTTTGAATATTTGCATGTTCTTTACTATTCAAATATGAAAAAAAAAATATTTTCATTTTAAAACCACAGAACAATAAAATCGTAAACACAAACATTAGAATGCAGACACAGATTATTTTTGTATTTATGTTGTGTGAATACATATTAATACATAGAAATACCACTTCAATTTATGACGTAAGTCCATCCAAAAATTTAATTATCATTATTTCTCTAATTAATGTTGTACAATTAGTAAAAAATCCTTGTGCAAATTTTTTTTGTTTGACAAACGAATTACAATAACATTGAAACCTTGCGAAAATAAAAAAGTTTCATTTGAATATCATTGATTTGCAGATAAGGAAGGTCGAGGTATTAATTGCTGAATTTTGGTTTTTTACTTGTTTTTTTAGAAAAGAGATTCTTTGCCGATTTAATTCTTTTGATTCGCCAATTTAAGAAAAGTTAATGTTTTTTCTAATATTCAAATGCGATTTAAATTGAAACATTCAATCTTCGACTCAAAAGTACTTAAAAATCTCACCATTTGAAAATTTCTGGTCATTTTACGAGTTGAACGCATCTGTTTTCAATTCAATGTAAAAATATACATCGAATTTCACTCTGCGTTCATTCCCAACTATTAGTTAAGACCGTTCATAAGATATAGCACCAAATTGAAAAAGGGATAATATTTGGCATATGCGAGAATAAACAAAAAAAAAAATACTTTCGGAGAAAGACAAAATCAATTTTATTTATGCATTTATTCATCGTTCTGGACAATCATTGGGAACCCTTCGCAGTAAACAATGCAACGTCCATCCGAATTTGAAGTCATTAATCAAAATAGTTTTCTTTTCCTTTTGCATTCATCCTTTGCGTTTTAGAGAAACTGACCAGTCAACGGATATATGGAAAACTTCAACTTTTGTTGGATCTACACAAATATCTTTTAAAGCGCACGTACTCTCTCACACACATACCGTAAGTAAAAACTATCAAGGGTTTCTTTGTTAATCGGAACTGCAAACTGTGACACAAACAGAAAGGTCGATGTTATTCTACCCCATTCGATGCACGATGGTCGCCAGACAAATGGCCTTTTTACCTTAATAAAATATGAACATCTTTTGGTCCACGCTTCGTGGAACGAGATAGTCACGAGTAACAGCATCAAAACACCAGAGTGGCTCAACCATTCTGTATTATTTAATCACAACGCTTTTGCACAATTTCAATATTGGTTTTAGCAATTGAAATAGTAGACGCATTTCCACCACAACGACTCAAATTTCATTGTAAACTTTGGAAAATATTATGTTTTAAACGTATACTATTCAACTTCTTCACTTGGAATGCAATTGTTTTCATTTTCTACAAATAATTTCATAACTCAGAAACTATGATGTATGATGGGGTTCCAACTTGAGGATATTAGACACTATCGAATCCGGTTGATATTGAATACTTTTGGGAAAACGCAAAAAATGGTATGTTATGTAGATTGTTTGGTGAGGTTGGATGTTTTAAAGGTCTATCGATGATCTTTTTGAACTAACAAAGTTTAGCACATTCTTATCAACACATATGAACAATAAGTATAAGAATTTATAGATAAATAATCATGCAATCCGACGAAATTCGGTACATGTAAGAACTTGAAGGAGTATTTGGATAACCGGAAAATGATACTTTTAGTAAAACTCTCATTTTAAAATGCCGATAACAATTTTCGAAAGTAGACTGAAATAATTAGTGAATATTTTAGCGTGGATTTATTTTTTGTTGTTATTTTTGATATACGAAAACCAAAATGAACGAATATTCAACCAAGTCATCAACTTTTCAACTAAGAAATCAGAGAAAGTGTTCATAACTATTTTAATGCTTGAAATTTTTGAGTTGAATGGGATTTCTGACAATGTTCTCCTCGATTTACCCTAAGTTGTTCTCGTTTATTGCAAAATATTTAGTTAAGTGCTAAATGATTCAAAGAGTTTCAAACTGTCCAATTCAGAAAAAATACCATTTCTCTGAAAGTGTAAGCTTCAACATAAAATCTTGTAGTCTGTTTATTCCTTCATTTCTGAGAGTATTATTTCGAGAAAGTTCATTATTTTCGAGAATATTTTTTTTAGATTGATATTCTCTCACGATATATGCACGCTAAAGAATTTGCAAATATTTGAATCAGGGTTTGAAGTTCCAAGACCGATTTCCGGCATCGATTTGAATAAATGAGGCGAGAAACGTAAATTTATTGCAACTGATAGAACAAAGAATCGCATCAAAATTTATGTGTGCACGCCAAAGACGAGCGGAATAAAAGAAACAAATCGGCTTCAGTTATGTTGATTAGCTTCGCATTGTTATTTTTATCCTCATTTTTAGTTTACATTCGATACATGATAAAATCGGTTCTTCTTTTCTTCGGTTCGCTTCAAGCTCAACTGTTCTTAATTTCAATATTAAATTTTATGTATATTTTTCTCGTTCCATGTTGCACGGGAGATGTGTGTGCGATCTACATTTTCGAATATTTCACTTTATTGTTTTCAAACATCTATACACTAAAAGTTAAGTGAAGCGTGAATAAGCACAGGACATAAATAACATTTTAAAGAAATAACGAAACAAAATCGTCTTCATTGGAATGCATACCATTCATTGCAGTTGTTTTCACTTTTGGGTCAAAGTGCATTTGAATAGTTCGTTCCAATTTTTATTCAAAGTTTCGGTAGTTTTTTATCTGTTCAAGAAGTTTTTGCATACAAGAAAGAACGACAAATTAACAAAAGAAAAATGGAAAAAAATCGTCGGAAAAAAAGAGGAACAAAAAATTAGCTATGGCTTAGGCGTGAACAAAACCATTCTAAGATCACCTTATTATTTCGCATTGTTGCTAACCGTTGATATACTTTACAGTTTTTTTTTTATCTACTTTTACCTTATTCTGGAGATTCGTTTTCTTACCCTCAAAAAGAAATGGACAACCAGTAGCATTATTCAAATTATTCTTTGGCCAATTTCGCATCCAACGTATTTTTTCACTTTTCTTCGCTAATTTTTTTTCCATAAAATCAAAACCATCGTTTTTTTTTTGTCATTCGGTAGTGACTTGTTTGTGTATTTGTTTATTCTGGCATCATCTCAGTTGAGTGTCATCTTGACGTAATAATAAAGTAAGAGTATATTTTTGGGTCTTGTCAAATTGACGAGGAAAAAGTCCATAGAAACCGCCTCAAAATCACTTGAACATAAGTGCTAATGCAAAACCTAATTTTTTTATTTGTATTACACTTTTGTCATTTTTTTTTCTGGCTGTCCGTCTTTCTTTTTTCGCATGTGACATTTAACCATATTTCCCTTTTAACACACAGCATAGATACACAAAAGACACGCAATGCGGCGCCTTAAATTGAAGGGAGAAACGAAAGCTAAAGAGAGAAAAAAACGGAAAGTGATTTAAATCGCATTTTTACTTGAATTTTTTTTTTGCCTAAAATGGAACAAGAGCGCACAAAAAATGGGCACTTACAAGTAAAACAGTTTGCATAATTGGATTTTATTTATGGTCTATCTTTGTACAATATATTCCGCAATACCCGTATTGTATTCAGGATGTGAGTTTTTTTCTCCGATTTTGTTGTTATTTTTGGTATTGTCCGAATGATTTTGTCAACAAAATATTTATGATGCGTGATAATTGGCTATATTCAATTCAATTTCCGAAGTTTTTTTTGTTTGTTTGAACTGATCAATGCGTTTGCATTTTGATACTGAATTAGTTTTCCTTTCGAGTGCATTCAATCATCAAATGGACTTAATGCAATGTGACATCAAACTGAATGGGCGAGAGAAAAAAATGTGTACCGAAATTTAAAGTAGTTGTAAAAATGTAGACCAATCACACCTTGGACACATCTGTTGTACTGATTCCGTCTTCAGGTGGTTGCTTAAGGGACCGCTTTTTTACACAGATTTCTTCAAAATCGCCTTTTTTCAATGTGTAAAAAATAGGATTTATGAGATTGCGTGCTAAATTTGCTTTTACGGGCTTTGTGCTCAAGAAATAGAAAATTAGCATTGCGCGGAAATGGCCATTGTGTTCATTTTTTGCAGTACCTCAGTGTGACAGATAACGGTAGACAGATGAATGAACACCCGAAAAGTTTTAGTGCTCTGTTTTTTTCTTTCAGTAATCAGATTAGATTTGGCATGACGATGCCACAATTTGCAGTCGGAGGTCGCCAACGAACTTTTCCAAATGCACCATTTTCTGTTGTGTCTCATGAGAAAAACTTCTGTCTGCAGTTTTAATATGGATAAAAGTCTTAAACTATATAGTTAAAGAATCTATGGTTTTTTTCCATTTTTTTAAAAGTTTCTACGCATTTTTCATCCATCAGATTTATTGTTTCATTTTTATTATGAATGTGAGAACAACAAGCGTCATTCGCATATTTCATTGCCTTCCTAAAAAATGACTCACTTTTATTGTCCACAATCGAAAGACATGTTTTTTCGTGCGTCCCTGTTTCCCACTCTAACCGAACAGTAGCCGTTTTGATTTCTTGATCGGAAACCATAATATATATTTTTTTTTGTAAAAATGTGCGTCAAGCTTGGATGCGCTGCATTAACGATCGGAAACGCCACCACAACGTAATTAAATATGCCGTCCTTTGGAAACGCGTGTTTGTGGTTTACAATGTTATTTTTTATTGATTAAGATGCAATTATCGAGTCATATTTACGTCGCATATTTCACGGCCGGTTTTCTACAAAAAGTCCATAAACACACGGCTTTTTTAACATAGAAAAACATCTGTCAATGCGGTAATTGAACGTGATTTGTCGAATTTGATTTTAACTTCCTTTGCAACTGCTCCATTTTTTTACATTTGGCATATATATTTTGTCGGAACAAAAAAGTTGAAACGTGTTACGCTCAATTGCTGCACATTGACTATTGAATTTTCATAAAATAAACAGGCAGCTAAACAAATACATTTAAATTAATTGATAATATGTAGATTTCAATCATTGATAAACTGTTGAATGAAAGTTTATTCAAAACAAAATTGAAATTTGTGTTCATTCTCCGTTCCCTGGTTCCCTCTCATTATTATCAATTTCTTTGCATCATCTTCAAAAAGATTGTTCGACTACAGCGCGGCAATAAAATCAAGACACATTATCAAAAATGTAGAGAGAGAGACCACCAAAGGAGCCATCCGAAATAATCGAATGCCACCGCGCACTTGATTGAAATGCGTTCAGCACGCGTTACCGCAATTCGCAAATAAATCACGGCCTGTGTGTGTGTTTATGTGTTTATTGCTTTTGGTAATTCACGAATCAAAAATCAACAAATATTTTTCGGCAGCCCGGCCATAATAACAGAGCACAATATAATTTTCGCAACAAAGTAAATTATTTGCGAACACTGAACGAATGCATCTCCAAACAGAATGGGAAAACGAAAATGACGGTGAACAGTTTTGTACGGCGTTGTGTGTGCGATCGGAAACATTTGTTTCGGTAGCAATTCCGAGTAATTGTTTTATTTCGAATGAACGAAATGTCGGTGAGTAAAAGGGTAAATAATGTTATTTCGTAAATGAGTTTATTTGCAGAGAGTGGTGAGTGTGAGCGCGGGACTGAGTGAGAGGCAATAAAAAAAGAAGAGAAATCATGAAAGGTAATATTCGAAACCGTCACAACTTAAATCACCGCAAAATTCTTTTTATGGGTGTTCTTAGTGCAAGTAAGTAACTTCCAACTTCCATCAATCTCTTCACTGATTAGTCGATTGAAGGGAATTGTTTGCCATTGATTTTCGGTCAATAAAAGAAATGATGTGGCATTTAACGATAGAAATAAAAGAATGTAAACAGAAGACAACAGTGTGTTATAGGGACTATAGATTACATGTGTATTTGAAGAAAAATCATTCTTAATCCGAACTGTATTCAGCTCAATCTCTCCCTCACCATTGACTTTTGGCTAGAAATCCATTGTGGTTAGCAAGCAATGTTGTGGTGAACAATGCAACCCAACTGCCGGTACTCTTTTTTAATTATCTCTTATACGTTTATGCGTTCATTTCGATAATCTCATCGGTCCTTCAGTATTTGTCTTTGTCAAAGCTGAAAGTTTCGCATTGGCAATCACATTTAGTGTGTGCGCATATAAAAGCCGGAACAATTGCGTTGTTGGGTCGATTTTGGCGTTTTTCTCTTTGTGTGAGCGTGAGTGTGTGTGTGAATGAGAGAGAAAGGGAGCAAGAGAGTGGTTATTGTGTGACTGATGATAAGTTTGTGGCCCATTCAGCTAAATGGCATTTTTACCCAATTCGGTTCTCATACTCAATTCAAAATTCAAACAATCACGAAAATTTATATCCATCACCTCAGCAATGCCGAACCATTTTCAATGCCGCAATACATAATGACCAAAACCATATTATTACCCATTTAGTAATTTAATTTATTTCCATGTGCAGTGTTAGTTGTGTGTGCTCTCCGTTTCCCACCCTCTCCGAATTGCATCGGAACGTTTGCTATTGTTTTCGTGCAGTGGCTGAACATTTTTCCTGCCTTCACCCATTGTAGTATCGTAGCTGTTGCTATTATCGCTTGTGTTGACATTCCGTACATACATTTGTGGGTAAAATGCACATTCTGTATCCGGTGGTACATAAATCGTGCGGTGATCACATTGATTATTACTATTGCCATTTGCTGAGACTATGTTAACGTCATTTAATTCTATTTAACGAAATGTTGGCCACCACAAACGCGAACAACGCTCTCGGTAAATGTATGTGATTCTTCTACTCTCGCCCCCCCTCTTGCACAGCGAGACAGAACACACAAACAACAATCAAATCAATTGTCATCGAAGCGGAACGCCGCCTGCAATATGCAACAAATCAACCCGAATGGCACATTGGAATGCACGCACACACCATTCACTAGTTTGTTTATGCGATTATTACGCTCACAAACTATGCTATCTTGTTGAGCAATACAGGATTTAAGCACACAATTCACCTCTAATACGATAATATCATGATTAGAGTAATAACTTGGTTAGCCATCGGCTATGGTCGTGTACATAGCAAAAGGTCAATATTTGAATTTAATTACATGCTCATCGTTGCTCGCTTGCTTGTTTACCTCTTTCAACACATTTGCTTATTGAATCCAATAATAAGCAATCAATGTTCAATTGAATTAACCATCATTATTTGATAGAATTATGTAATTTCCGAAAATTATCTCATCCATATTTAGTGAGAACCAATCAATTGTGTTTCATTGACACAATTTTGAAGTTTAGACATTTGTTTCGAAATTTTTCACAGATTCAATAGATATCCGAAGTAAAAGTCATCATTTTCATCACACATCCCAAAATTGCTCAATTAATTTTGAATGTGTGATTAGTTCGTGCTATAAAAACTAACCGTTAATTAGTTACGGCGTGATTAAATGTCACTGATTAGCCTTTCGAATTGTCGACCGTATACATTTTCGTAGCGCAAGCGTTCCGCTATAATTGTCAAGTGGATACACGTTTTCAATTATAAACGCAAACGCTGGTCACCCTTGTTTAGCAAATGATTAGATGCATTGTGGCGCTCAAGCCATTCAAATCCAATTTTATGCCGGAAAAATCAAATGCGCATTGTAAACATACACCAATGTCCTTCCACCGTGAGGCGAAACAAATGAACGAGAGACACTGGAACTTATGGTTGGTCAATAATAATAAATCGTTATCAATTGGCTTATAATTGATTTGAGTGGCGATTGTTATGGTCACCCGGCTGATAATAATAGAGTTGTTGTATTCAAATGTTGTTATTTATTGGAGTGAATGTCAGATGTGTTTAGAGATCGATCGGATCTTGTTCGTTTAATTGAGTATACACCGAAATGGGGACATTGTGACCACCACATTTCATATAAATAAATTAATATGACTTGAAGGCGACCACAAAATCACCTATTAACCATTGACAGTATGTGGACACGAGTACGAAAATTGTTATCGAATCGAAACGGTCATTTCGATAAACTAGCACGATGTTGTGACAAAGTGGTTGTAGGGCAAGATTAACTAATAACACATGCTCCATTCAACTATCCATAAATCCGATGATTTTATTGAACTTTTGTACAATCATGTACTTTATCATTGTTGTGGCTGTTGTTTTCAATGGCTTTTGATGGATTTAAATGATATCTTTTACAATTTTAAACACAGATAATGCACATATTATGCGATGCAAATAACATCATGGTATGCAAACTGTCTTTGATGGATCATTGATATTAATCCATCAAAGTAAATCAACTCAATAAATGAATGACACACAGTATGTGAATAATTTGTTTGCCAAATGTAAATATTTGAACATTGATTGAATTTTACCTTTGTTTGCATACGACATACAGAGGTTGATTACATTTTTTCCCTACACCGGATTTCATATGACAATACCGCAAAAAAAGAAAGAATTTGATGAACTGTCTTTGTGCACGGGGATTTTATTGTTGTAATTGATCTTTATTGAATGAAGGAGATTTCCTTTTATTACCAACAGATTTTGATTTCATTTGAAAATTAACTTCTTTTACTTTGATGCCTTGTGATTAGACTTTGTGCAAAATCTGTATTGTTCAAGTCTTTGAGAGGATCTCCTCTGCAATTAAAATAAAATCTTTCAAGTGTCACTTTCAACTGACGTGTTCAGTTTGTTGCAAAATTAGAGGTAACCTTAGTTGTACTAACTGTCGGTTGCGTCAATACATGTAATATTTGTGCGGAAACAGTGTGAGTTTTTATTTGAACGATAAAGGGCGAACGAAATCAATCAAAGAACATCAAAAATATCGCTTTCACCTTTCGAATTGTAACAATACAGTTAAAAAGCAAAGGCCATCGAAAATTACTTGTGCATAAAAGTATTAAATGTCAAGATGATATTTTTGGCGTCAAACATTGATATTTTCAAACAATTGTGATATTTTGACGAGAGTGCTTCGGAAGCACAATTCAATTAGATACTGTTACATCATTCGTGTAGCATAAAAAAATTGACGTCATATATACAGAAGTTACCGTTACATAAAATGATATGACCTCACTGAAATTAGAGCAGCTTCTCTTTTGAAGAAGTCACTCTCCTTGAAGAAGAAGAAGTGATGTTCATTTTTACTACCGAATGGTTTAATTACACCCATAAACGATCATAAAAAAGATATAAAAATTGAGTCTCACTTCGAAGGTATCAATTCAGTTTCTAATGAAGCGATAAAACCGAGGATAAAACTCATTTGTACAATCTCAATCGCTCAATATTGGCATCGTATCGTTTTAGCCGTTACAATTACGGTTGGGATTCTTTAACAGAGACAATTCTTTAGATTTTTTTTATTACGTCACACGCATCACGATTAAACAAAGCTGCAGAATCGAATTCATTTTCGATCTAAGAAAAATGAACGTTAAACCAGTTATAAAATAATGATATAGCATAATCCATTGAAATTCATTGTTTAATTTGCCTATAGCGAATAAATGATCATAGGAAAAAATTCATGTGTCAAAGCCAATGTCTTGTCAAACCACTAAAAAAAAAGAAGATTCTTCCGTTAACGAACAAATATCAGCAGTTCCACGTTCTTTCTCTAAGTAATTCTTAGTTTAGTTTCACGAGCCGTTTAACTTCGTAGCATAATTCAATCGTAACTGGTCAATGTACTGTCGAAGTTGCCGCTCAAACTATACACATATGCGAAGAAACAAAAAAGCCGAATAATTCAAATTTGGGAGTGAAGCATATTTGAAGAAAAAAATCGCTTTGAAACTGGCTGTGCTTGTATCGAACGTGGTGGATCCACAATGTTCGTTATCCATTTCGCTTGTTTTTGTTAGTATATACATTCTCAATTTAATGGTGTTTGATGAAAAGGCAAAAAAAAATAAAGCACATTTTAAAGGTCATCTTGGTGTCACTACCGGTCATTTTGGATTGTTGCACGCACATATTTTATATTTATTGTACGACTGTTTTTCATGTGTGTTGTTGTTTTTGTTTCAATTCATTTTGTGTATGTGCCGTGCTGGCCCAATCATAGTGTTCCGTGTCATATAAGTCTGCGCTACTTTCTAAGCACTATGTTTTTTTTTTTTAAATGAATGAGAGAAAAAAACGGTATTGTCGTTTCATTGTAATTGTTTGCATTCGAAATTGAACTGGATTGCTTTCGGGAACAAAAAAAGGGTTGCACCATAATAATGATTATCTGCGGAAAGACGAATAGCCACATTCAAATCAGATCGACATGAATATGGAATCAATGTAATAATAATAGGCGAAGATAACGAATATAATAGTTAATTTTGTGCTCAAATAAAAACAATGTGTAATATCAACCGTTCCATATTCAATTCTTTTTTTCAACGTTTTTTCCCTTTTAAATTGACTGCGATATTTTCATGATACTTATCATTTTAACGAACGTTTTTGTAGCTCATTTTCGTTGAAATTTATTTTCATATCAAACAAAACTTTTTGAATGAATCAACAAAAAAAAACTACTTCAATAATAATATCTGACAATCTTTCGAAGCCACTTTACTTTTCGAATGTACAACTGAAAAATAATACGAGCGATATTCCCTTTGATGAGATTAAAATTGACTTAAAACGAACTGTTATGCAGCATGTTTGTCATTTGATGCACTTTACAAAATTTAAATCGATAATATTTCCTTGTCGCTTCCATGTTTTGGTGACGCTTGTCACAATTATGAATTTCGAGTACATTTTCGTCCAAACACATAAAAAAATATGATTAATATCGCCACACGCATCCTCGATTCGAACGTGCATATCATTCGGCCCACTCCAAATAATATATTAAATTACCTTTTGTACGGTTGAATTTGGTTCATCTGGTGTTCGAGCGAATACTAATTTGAACAACCGCAAAATGTCGTCTAATCACATCAAACGATCACCAAATGCATCTGCGAACAAAAATGCGAAAAAGAGATAGAAAAACCTTCTATGTCTCATTACATATATACAGCAAACCTTTTTGGCGTTTCACAGTGCTTTGACTTTGGATTTCCATGAGTTTTTTGATTAAAAAGTTTCAACAACAGTTTTAAATTATGGCATCGGTGAACCACACATTCGGTCGGCCACAAAATTGAAAATTATTATGGAAATCATAGTCAACATCATCGTTTCAATTAAAACTTAGTGCCGCAACCGCACAACAACCACACAGTTGATATTTCGACCGTGTAAATGGGATGATGTGAGCAGAATGAGAGAGACCATGTGACAATGTCGACCGCATTTTCATTAGGATATTAGATACAGTCAAAGAAATTGATACGAACATCCAAAATTTGACAACATGTATGCCATACTCTGCAGCAATAAGAGCACAAATGAATGCGGAAAAAGGGTTGTGATCTGTCCTCTGTGTGCATAGATAATAACATATCATATGACATTGAATGGATACATGAGCTATGTGAAAATTGATGCGATTTTCAAAGGGAAAACCGAGGTAGACGGTTTCTAGAGACGCATGCATCAAAAAGGATCCGAATATAGTATCACATCATTTCCATACACACTGTGATGCTGTGATGTAATATCATTTAAAATTATGCTTTGAATACGTTGTTTATTTAATATTTAATGGGAACGATGTGATCCACATTTTTGGCGTTTAATAATTTAATTACTGTGACAAACCTTCCATGTACCACAACCATCATTGACATCATTTGTAGGCATTGACTCATCAATTAGAATTGATATATGCTTCACAACTAAAGCGAGACATTTTGTACAGTTCATAATGGTTGGATATTATGAAGCTACTTTGATTCATTAAAAATTTCTTTTGCTCTTAAAAGAAGATTATTCTCATAGTAGTTTTTGCTTTTATTCCATAGCTCAAAAATAATCTTCATTCACCTCCAACGATTATATACCAAAAAAATTTATATAATTAATTAGCGTATGCTTCCATTTTTTTTGTTAAAAAAGAATGTTCGATTCACTCTCTGTCCACCTCTGTCGTTGTTTGGTCATCGTTGAAAATCAAATAATTGAAAAGTCCATCGTAAATTTCGTGTAATCCATATAATGTATTTTTTTTATTCAGTTGTATGCAAAAGCGCAAATTGGCTGCATTTAAAAAAAGAGTAGTGTACGTGATCTGATGCGGTTACTGTGCAAACAATGAACAAGGCGCTGCAAGAAAAAAAGTTGATAATTTCATGCATAAAATGATGAAGAAAATATAATCGAAGTAAATGAAAGAAGAGAAAAAAAGGTAATGTCTGGCTGCGATGCGATATTTGACATGGTGTTGTGGAACCGAATGACTGATGGTACATTGGAGAATAGAGAATGAATGGATAAAGTTCTATTGTATTACGATGTTGGTCTTCTCGTTGTACAGTACACACACACACACTGCGATGAGGATTTTTTTATTCTTTATTTGAATGGTGAACGGTTGTGCAATCGCTTGTTAAAATATTCACATTACACGCAATTTATTATTTATATGCGCCGGCAATATGAATATTACAACAATATTTTAGATTATGCTGGAGGTGTTGCACACCGCTGCTGCCGTCGCCCACCACCACAAAAGCCTTCAACCACGCAACACACAATGAACCGTACGGTAGCAACCGAAGCTATCGCTGATTATCATGTTGGCGTTGAAAATAATATCGTTGATGATGTAATCAATCAATTTTCATAAACTCATACTCGTACATTTCGCTCATTGTCTCCTTTTTTCTTGCTCTCGATCTCGCTCTATTTCACTTTTCCAAAATGAATGGGCACAAAAACGAAAGCGGAAAATATGAGATAAGCAGTTGAAATTTTCAAATATTTACCCCCTCGGTGACTTGGCCAAACAATAAACTCACCGATGGCTATTTTATTGAAAATAATATGTGAGCCATGTGAGCATTATCACAAAACCCTATTATTTAATCGAGTCTGTTCGGGAGAAATCACATTTTGTGAAATGCAAATATGAATACCGAGTGGGAAAAAGCGACAGCAATTTTTCTTCCTTTCCATTTTTATCGATTGATTGTTCAAACGTTGGAGAAAAAAATGAGCGAGAAAAAACTGAATACAAATTAGCCACTCGAACCTCTTAAACAAACTTGTCAAAGTCATGAATAAACAGAAATCTTCTTCTTGAAAAAAAAGTACCGTTTTTCACGCCTCATTCTCATAAAAAATGTACCCCCGAAATAAATGTCTTTGTCATAAAAAATCATAAAATCTGTGCATAAATTGAGATTTCTTTTTCGAAAACACTCGACGCAAATCTGTTGCTTCCTATTTGACTAAACCATAAACCGATTTTGACTGCCGTCGATGGTGTCTTTTTTTTATTTTTCACATTTGCGTTCGGCTTTTGTACGGTAGATTCATTTTTCATGTTTGACAAAACGTATAATCGCGTTTATTTTGTAATATAAAGTGACGGTAAGTGCGTGTGTCTCAACAATACCACGAATAAAATGCTGCTTAGGGATTTCGCCAAATACCATATATAATTTAATTCGATGATATTGTATCATTTTCAATATTAATGTACACAGTTGTGGATGAATGATTTCGACATATTCAAAAGGCGATATTCCAATTTTGTGACAGTCGAATTGATTCCTCGTTTTCTCTTCATCGCGGTGAA
Organism: Contarinia nasturtii; assembly: GCF_009176525.2. Classification (NCBI taxonomy): domain Eukaryota; kingdom Metazoa; phylum Arthropoda; class Insecta; order Diptera; family Cecidomyiidae; genus Contarinia; species Contarinia nasturtii. The sequence goes on from NW_022198962.1 coordinate 509,940, forward strand.
TAAGCTAATAGAGGAGGTATCGAAGCGAACAGCTTGAGTGTTTCAGTTTTGATTGTGCGGAAATTCTCAAGTGTTTTTGAATTTTTATGCATGATATATTGGGTGATTTTGAGCCCGTTAACTGTTCCATCTCTATCTCTCTCTCACACACAAACACGCACGGCTATTAAATATTGCTCCGAAAAGATTTCCAGCTTTGCACATTGTTTGCCTGTTCTCGATCTCTCTTATATTTTTTTATTCTCATTCATATTCGCTACCGCCGCTCTGCCATTCATATGAATTCTAATTGACTCTCATAAATTATTGACGCCGTGATGAATTTTCATTCTTCATTTCTCAGTCCATCGCTCGTTCTGTATCTGTGTGTGTCGATTATTATTGCGCTCGGTGAGCATAACAATGCCTATATGTGAGTGAATAGGTAATAAACTTTATATTATTAGTTTTCAAGTTGTGATAATTCTCCTCACACAGAATAGATTAAAACTGTTGCTCGATTTGTGCTCTCGTTCTTCAAAACATGTGCATCCAATTGGAATCGAGTCTATCAAATGATTAATAATGCTCTATTTTCATTCATACGGACTATACGTGCATCGTCCGTATTATGAATATGACGAAAGTCTCCTTAAGTGTTTCAAAATAAATCATTTTAATCGATGTTTAAACATTATCGCCAAATTCCACTTCGGAACAAAAAAAGCATCTCCCTTCGAAAAAAACCACAACAACAAAAAATCAACAGATTTCTTCATTAAGTCGTATAAAATAAATGGCTTCGAATCATATATGCGTCAATTGCTTTAATTGGCTGCTTCAGTGAAAAACAACATTATGATTAATCGTCGTGTGATGAGCGAGACAATCGGATAAAAGAAAAAAAACCGTTTTGTTCTTAAACTATACATTCAACGAGGAAAAAAAACATTCTAAAAAAATCCGGGCCCAACAAACAAGTGCATTAAACTGCACGAAATGATCCGATCTAAAAATAAAACCGTGGAAGAGAAAGTAAAATGCACGTTGTTATGTTTTTGATGTGTTTTCGATCACGGGTCGTCTTTTTTTCTCTCGTTTGCTACGTTTTTCTCTTAAATGCTCGGGAAAAAAATTCGATAAAATAACATTAAAGAGCCCAATAAATTAGCGTCAGAATGCATGTAATTTAGTGTTTGTTTGGTTTCCGATCATCTGCTTTCGTCGACTGCGTTGGCCAATACATTTTGTTTCGTGCATTTTGGCAAACAAATTTCGACTTGGTTTGCGCTATAGGCTTAGTCATTTGGCGCGTGTGCGCACTTTGTGTCACTTTGAAAACATTGTCAGAATCCATAAAACCAACCGAATCTCTTTTTTTCATTTCATTTTTTTAAATTCTTTTTCTATCACTGTTTTTGCAGTCTCCTTTTTTTCGTCTTTGCTTCGGCATTGCTTTCTTTTTGTTTATTTCTTATCGTAATGCATTTCAAACGTATATCAACATGTCGTGTTTCGAAGACGTGCAGATTATTCGTTCGAAGAATACACTGCGAAATGGTTTTTCTGTTTATTTATCAGTTTTGACAAGAAGGCGATTTAAGAGGCGCAACAACAAAAGCGAAGCCGATTTGGTGCTTTGAAATTTGTAGCTCGTCACAATTGGAAAAGACATTTTGGCGCTGTGCTGAGTGATTTATTCACTCTTCAATTTCACATACGCACATCAAAACATCATGATTCGTTGCGATTAGCAAATGACGCGGAATATGCTTTCAACCGAATGCAATGCGCTTATATGGTGTGCTTGGGCAAATACGTTTGAAACATCGTGGTGGTATCTTTTGAAGAATTCTTTTGAAAATTGAGATGCACTTATTGAAATTTAAGAATTTCTTTTACGTTTTGAGGTCAATCTGGAATATTCTGGTCATCGTTGATTGAACTATTTATTTTATTCAAATGCACATTTTTTAAACAAAAATTTCGAAATTTTGGACAACATCAAAGAGATACAAATATTTTTTCAATAAAAATGTTTTTGATACGAGAAAAATATCAAAGCATTTTTTTTACACTGAGCACGAGCTTCTAATTTTTCAAATTGTTAACATTCCCCAGCGTTTATCTGAATCAGATTATCCATCATTGGTGTCGTCATTTGGAAACACTTGATTAGTTCCAAAAAGAACTTCAAAATTCCTTGAACGCTTGAAGATCGAATTTACGGTAGCTGATATTCGTTTATGTTTTTTGTTGTCGGTGCTTCTTTCGTTCTTAATTTGACCAAATTCATCTCGTCGAATTATTTTTTTTTCCATGTTTTGGTGATTTTGTGATGACACGTTTCGTTCAAAAAACTGGTATATTCAGTTGCTCATAAATCCATCATTTTTCGGGGAGACGCATGTAATAAAAACAAGCATTTTATTTCATATCGTCGGTTTAAGAAAAAAACAGAGCCTTAAACATGTTCCAGAATCGAGCGAAGCCCACAGCTTTAAAAGAGACAGCGAAAAAAAAAACGCACACAAAGTGATTAAAAATTTTAAGTACCCGAAAACGATGGAAAATCCAAAAAACGTACACAAAATAATTACACGTATAGTGATGATAATTGTTGGTGTTTTATGAGCATATGTTTGAGATCCAAAGCTCAGTGGCTCACACAAAAAAATGAGATTGCCTTTTAAAATGTACATAAAATGATGTTATAAAATACACAACGCAATTTTATTATGAAAATAATATTTACAAAAAAAAAACGTACACATTATTAAATGAACATCATTAAAGCACCCAAAAAGATGATTATCGTCAACATTAATGAGCGCCGTTGAGAGATTTGTTTAACAACTACATGAGCTACACATACTCAAACCAACAACGGAACTAAATTAAAAAAAAAAAAACAAATAGCGTGAAGTCTTCGAATTATTGTTTAAATGCTTCATCGATTGCTATTTCGGGTGTATTCGTAACAATTGAATATTAAAGCTGGTGATAGTAGTACAAAGTTTGGGATTTCAGTCGATTAGCGACACTTTGAATTCATTCATTTAAATAATCCTCGTTGTCCTAATTAAAGTCAGATTTTTTTCACAAAAAAAAAACCGGCACCCGAAAATAATATACAGTAGACAAAATGCCGTAAGGAAAACGATAATAAAATCATGTTGATAGCACCGAAAGTGGACAATAACAGGCAAAACACAGTAAATAGAACAAAAGTACACCAGAGAATTAAAAGAAAAAAACAAAACAAAGGGAAACAACGACAAAAATAAATATACCGACCGACAATGTTTGGTTCGACGCGGCTCGATTTGGTTTTACGTGTTTCTTTTTTTTTGTCTTCGTCATATAGGTATTTGTTTCTCACGGTCACTTGGGTCGAACCCTTTTTGCGCATAAAATTCTTTATAATTTCCACACAGCACGGTGTGTACTTGAAAAATCGTAGTGTAAGTGAATTTTGTTTTTATTTTTCAATGTTAGAGCCCAAAGCTGACTGTTTTTGTCTTTTGCGCCACTCTCAACTAATAAAAAATATAAACGTCTCATTGTCATTTTAAGTGAGTGTATTTGTGTAATTATATGCTATGTGTGCCGGCCAAATGCGTAATTTAATTGTTTTCGTTTTTTTCTGTCCCTTTTTTACTCCTCTCTGTGAATGTCCATTTTTTTCGCTGCTTATTTTATTAATGATTTCATCAGCTCAAGTCTCAATTGAATATTATTTTTGTTTCGCCGCTGTGTGTGTGCTGTCACATTTTATTGTTGTCAAAAATGTGTTATCACCTCCGTTAATGTGTTTCATATAGAAAAATGTGCGCACTCTTCTTCTCCGAATTGCAATAATTTTTGGTGATTTTTTTACATTTTAATGAATCTAATATATCCAATGAGCTGTATTTCAACAGCACTCAGTCATCAACAATGATTAAAAATTGTCATTGCCTGTCATTTGTCGTCATGCATACTGTGCATGCATACATCTCCTACAGGCGCATTCATTTTCGCTTCACTGACATTCAACCGTTTAAACATGTATAACAAACGAGCTTGTCAAATGATTGCCGCATTAAAAAGTTCATCTTTTCAATTGATGGTCAGAGATTCGTCTTTTGTTTTGATTTTCGTATCTCGTACATTTCTTTGTTTCTCTTCCTGCGTCTTAATATTAATCATTGCTTCCTTGATATAATTTTCCGCTCAGTTTCCTTTCGCTTTTCGATATCATTGTCATGGGTTACCACACAAATTACACCTCTTCACTTTGGAGCACTGAGAACTGAATACGGCTGTGGTTTTGGCAGCATGTATGTGCATTGTGCACACAGTGTAAGATGTTTGACTGTTTAAAATCAAACTTATGACGTTCCATGGCATTGAACATCAGGTCGAGGGAGTCAATGTAACGATTTTCTTGAATAAAATCAACTCAACCAAATGTATTTGTGCGTCAATTATTATTATTGCGTGCAGAGAAATGGATGTTTACACAAATAAAACCGACAGAAATTGCGTGTAGTTTTAATGGAAGTGAACGATAAACTTACATATTAAATGAGTTCTTTTTTTTCATTCTTTTTAGATGCATTTACGATGTTCGAAACCGCCCGATTTGGGTGACATTGCAAATTTATTAAAATTCACTCGAAATCGAGTTGCGAATATTTCTTGCGAAGCGTTTCTTTGCAATAAAATAATCGTCTCGAATAATAAATCTAGAGCAACGTAAATAAACAATAGACGCCGTCTAAATTGAGTTTTATGGTTGCAACAATGAGAATTTATTTAACAAACCACAAGCGATACGCTTCATTAAAATCGGATTTGGTCATTTCGTCTATTATTCATGTGTATTCTTACTGAACCAGATTCCCATTGTCCCGCTGTATCGATTCTTTGGCTCTCTTTCTTTTTCAATGCCATTACATTGCATTGCATTCATCAATCGCAATATGTTTACCTTAAGCTGTCTGGCCCGGTGTCTATTTATCCGAACCGATTTCTATCGTCAAACACATATCATACGAGACCGAGGATTCCGAGTTTTGTCCATACAATATTTCTCACGCATTTTTCCTCAAGGTGTAATATCGATTTCCTGAGCGGTTGTTATGCGATTATGGGTTCGGTTTTCGCCTCGGAAATGGTCAAATGGTCATCACCGATCATCGACAACAAGACAATCAACCAACGAAAAAACAGGAACACAGTGTTATGCCCGACCGTAGGCAATTATAATTTATCTGGATTTGGATTTTGACACACACACACTCTTCCTTCCTCTATCTGTCCATCGTGTCGTCGGCAAAAATGCGTCTACCTACAATGAAGCGGAAAATGGTCTTCAATTTCGGTTCGGTTCTGCATTTCATTTTAATATATTAACGTGCGAAAGAAAGTGATTTTTGTTTTTGTGCTTGGTGCCGGACACATTTTGTTAAATGCATATAAGTGGCTCTAAGACGTGTGTGAAGTTTTTCGAAAAGGAACCGTTTTCGGACTTCTCTTCGCCTTCTTTTTCATTCCTCTTTTTTTACTTTAATCGAATAATTTAAATTGGTGACTGCGTGTTGAAAACTTTTAAGCGTGATTGACCGAATGGTCGAATAGAAAACAAAAGGTAAAAATATGCAAACACTCACTGTCTTTTCGTCGAATAAATTATTTATATTGAGCCACAGCACCGGTGCATGGTAGTTGGGCCAAGTAAATGCTTACTCAGAATTAAGCATACATGCCATACACTTACGTTTCACATTAATTATGTATTTTTTCCTGTTCGCATTTGACTTTTTTCTCTCCATCCATTTGGCATAAATTAAACCTGTTGACGATGAATTGGAATGAGCTTGAGTGTAAGTCATGAAAAAAACGTTTTCCATATTCAGAATCAGTCTTGGTTCTTTTTTTTTGCACGTCAAAAATGACATTCAAATTTGCCTATAACTTGAGAATTCAATTTTAATTAAAAGTTTCTTTGACTCCAATAAAAATTGACTATATTCAAAAGAAACTCAAGCGACGCGAATTGCACGTATAAAATCGCAAACTTTTTATAGAAATTTCTTTTCAAAAGAAATGTGAAAGAATGAATGAGTGCTGCTTTCGCATAAAATTGAGTATATGTCTCTTTCAGTCGTTCAATAGAACCCCAAACATAATGCCCATAGCAAAATCTATTTACACACGAAAATTTCCATATTCTTTGCATTTGATATTTTTTTGAATAAATCGTTGGAAAGAAAACAGATTCATCAAGCAAAATAAATCGATCTTGGTTGCTTGGACGGTGAATATTTTATATTCTACGACCAGTTTTGTTCGTTTGGTCATTTTCTTTATGTCATTTTTCTTCCCCCTTTTTTGCGAAGTGTACCTTTGATTTTTCGATGTCAAAGAATATTGTCGTTTATTGTTTATCCCTCGGACGTAATGTGCGTTGACCAAAACCAAACGAACAATAGCGCCCATGTGTGTGTGTGTGCGTGTGTTTGCATTGCGAAGGGATCGTCGTCGATAGAAAGTGAAACGGGTATTTTTTTCACCATCTGACCACATGTAAAATGCTTTTAGCCATCGTCCGTCGTCTTCGTAAATGCAAGTTGAAATTGTCGTTTTCTACTTTTGCATCAAAACGAAGATAATGAAGAATGTAGAAAACTCAAGCATTTTTAATACACACGCATCGTTTTCGAAGCATTTATAAATTGTGACCTTTACAATATGCGCATGAATGCGAATAGTGGATTAGAGCGGCACAAATATGAACATATATCTGGTTTGGTCAAACGTAAGATTTTTATGTGTTCCTTTTTTTCCTCGAGCGATTTGACCAAATGATATTTACTAAAAACAGGGTAATACAGGTAAGACGGCCGCGTCAAATGATTTATGGAAAAGTGAATTCACAGCCGTCTTTTACACTCATTGAATTGAAATAAATTGCATAAAATTTTAATAAAATATTCAAACTTGAATAGATTGAGTGTGTGAGAGAGTGAGATTCAACCGTTGCTCACAATTTAATAAACGATTTTTTTCTCTATTCCGAATTTTAATTTAATGCGACGAATTTTGCATGAAATTTTACATATATACGGAATTCTTGACCTTTACCGAAATATTATGATGCACAGATGCACAAAAGAACAACGGTAATTCGAAGGGAAGAGTCCGGCAAAGAGTCATATATTTACATTTGTAATTTATGCCGAAAAAGCAACATTTCTAACGGATGCGCAAATATAAAAATGCTGAACTGTGAAATTTGAATAGCATCTCATTGGGTGAATCTCTGTTGTCTATTGTTATTTAACTTTTGTCCCGTTTTTATTTTCTATTGTATGCACAATAAATAATTTACATGATTTTTCCGGCAATATAAAGAAACAGCATCATCGGCGAGACTGCGAACGAGCGCTCGGCGAGTATCATGACAATTAACCTAAAACATCCGAAGATTATGACCTCTGGTCACTTTTCTTAACTCGTTGAAGATGCTGACGCTCGCCTCTCTCATACGAAGATGTCACGTCAGAAGCGCATGAAGATCAAACAAGCACACGCTCAACGCTATTCATCGATTGAACTCGTCTATTGAGATGAACATGTTCAACCCATTTTTTGGTCGGTGATTTTTCACATTTGCTGATGGATGTTGCTGTTGAAACTGGATTTGACTCTTTTATTTTCAGATGCTAATGATCTCGTACTCAAAACCAATATATATTCAACTGGTTTTCACAGAAATCTGTGTATTTTGTGTTATACTTTTTTTTCGAGTGCCACTTAAAGCATCACATATAACAACCGTAAAGATGGAAGAATTGTTTTGCTTCTGTTCCATTTCCATACATTTTTACCAAGCATATCATCATCAAATTCATGTTAATTTCAATGGCTTTAGGCTTATTTTATCACTCAATCGGTGGAACAAAAAAATTACTACCTATGGCATTGCATGCAGCGCTCATACTTTATGCGAACAAGAGAGCGAGAGGGAGATTCGCCTAATAAGATAATCGCATGCCGTCGCCAACTCAGTGTGCGATATTTGTTGCGGTTTCTTTGATAGAGAACCTTCCCGGTAATGCAACCAGTTTTTGATGATGTTGATGATGATAAAAAGATAACAGCGCAAAAGCCGATGGTGTTGTTTATATAATTGATCAATCTTACGTTTCATTTACATTTGTCTTCTGCAGGCTACTGTTTGCGTGCACTTCATGCTACTTTATCTTCCAACTTGTACACGAACAAAAATGCACAGAAAAAAACAACAACAACGTATAGTGCGAATGAAAAATTTGCATTTTTTCGTTTCGTATATTTTTATCGGAACATCAGTGACAATTTTCCCTTTCATCGAGTTTGTCTTGAATTTGAGCGAACGGCAAACGAGGAAAAAGAAGAAAAAATCATGCAAAAAATGATGCAATTCGTGGAGTTACCGTGTTTTTGATGGACATCTGATGCGAACGTGAATTATTTGGCATTGTTCTGTTGTTGATGAAAAATTATGCGCTTGCAAATTGGCGCCACTTTGTGTCATTTTCTAAGAATCATACATTTATTTTTCGGCTATGTCTGGTCAAAATTCCCTCAAAATGTTGAATTGACTTCGGGAATAAAGAATAAAAATCAATATTCTAAAAACGAATAAACATTGTCCATTTCACAGGTTACTGAAAGTTTTCATCGAAACGAAAACTTGGCACAAGTTTATGAGCGATCAAGTTTTATTTATATAAAAGAACACAATGTTGGCATCGAAAATGATTTTTCCATTATTCGTCGCAGTTCATTTGGAACAGACGATGACATTTTCGTAAAACGGTCGACAAACTAAAAAAAAAACAGAAGTTGAAAAGTATGTTGTATAATTGAGGATAAGAGAGTTTTGCCATAAGCTTTTGAAATGCGAAAGAATGACAAAGTTCAGGTTCTTTGCGACTAGAGTCGTTTACAATTTTCTGTTGCAGTCCGCACACAACTAAACTACCATCGCTGCTACTGGATGATTGACGAATCTTCCTTCGAAATGATTATGTGGTCTGGCGGCCTTTGTGAGCGTGCTTGTGTGTGTGTCTGCGAGGGTGCTCCACAAATGAGACGTGGTGAAATTTCGTCGTTCGTGGCAAAATTCGTCTTATTATTGGTTGGAATTAACCACACGGGCGGATGGCATTACAACGGTTGTGACCTTTTGACATGCGCGCTACTTGCACACGCACGTCATATAGTATCCATTCCATATACCATCATACACAACACAAAATCTCCTCAAACACACTCTATACAGTATGTCGCATCCAACGCTTGCCGATGACGGCAGATTCGATTGTGCTTTTTTCTACATTTTTCTCGCATGTTTTTCTTTGAATTATTTTTCTATCGCGACTTTGTCTTTTTATCTCTTTTAAAGTATTCAAAAAACCCACTGCATTCAATGTTTGACAAGAGAATTAAAAGCATCGAAAGAAATTCCAAGAGAAAAACATTTGAACATTTTCCACATTTGCAATTCTAGCACATTGTATTATTTTTTTGTGAGAAATTTATACAAAGAAAGTGGGACAGATCCAGATTTTGTATTGACTTTTCTCTTGCATTCTGTCGAGCCAGAACTATACGTACAAAAAATGGCCTGCTTTCAACATCCGACAACTTTTCCAGTTCCCTTTTTTAGCAACCACGAATTGGAATTCACATTTTGATAAAACCAGCCGAGAATCATTGGCTGACGACCGTGCACACTAGAAACATTTGGACAAGAAAGAAAAAAAGGGAAATTTGTAGTGGATAAACGTCAGGAGATCGATGATTCCTAGGCATGGTTGTACAAAAAAATAAACCCGAATAGAATAGTTCATCGACCATTTGATTACATGAGTTGCAAAACAAAGAGCCGAAAGCAAATCGATGGTTGTAAAGGCCAATGCTTTAGTTTATTCATGCTCGACGGTCACTTAAAATTAATAAATTGCTTCAGTTCTCGACCTTATACCCAGCCATTTACATTCGAATTTCGAAGCAAATCAAATTTTTCTCAACTTCTCTTTTTTTTGTTTTCAGTCAGCGTGAAAAAAAAATTCTTTTCGCGCGCTGCGATGATAATTATCAAGAACATAATAAATGAGTTGAAAATGGTTGAAAAGAATCTGAGCCAAAAAAAACAAATGTGCAAGAAAATCGATTCGAAGCAAAATTGCAGAACAAAAAAGTGAACGAGAAAAAAGAACGAATGAAATCAAGAGATGGAAAGCGAAAAAAAGTTCTTATATGAACTCCGCATATCGTTTCGTTGACGAACTCGAAAATAGCGACCGCATTGAAATGCGACAGTTAGTTAAATTCAAATAACTATACACATATTCACGATGTCACACACAAAACAACGACCAAATGGATGTAGCATGCTCTGTGTAACCGCCGCCAAATACAATAAACGTTCACTGAACGAATGAGAAGGCAACAAGACGATTTTTTGAGAGTGCTAAATGAAAATCAGAGTGATTGCATGATTTTGTGTGACACAAACACACAGAAGAAAGAGACAGAGGGCGAACGAAAGAGAGAATCGAACCGAGAGTTAGAGAATGTTGCCTTAGAGTGTATGTGTGTGTGTGCGCCAGATTGGTTAAGTATACAGACAAGGCATGTTCATGACACAATGATGTATATATAATATTGTCGGTGCTCCGTTCCGTAAGTGGCAATGGCAAGGCGCACACAGTGTTAAATAGAAGCAACCTCAAAAGTATACAAAAAAACGCCAGCAACGCAATCAAAATATACCGTTAACGATGTGTATCGGTCGGAGTCGAAAGCCAACAAAGGTTCGACCTTTAAACAGGCGGAGCTACAAAAAGAGTTTTTTTCTCCCGTCATCGGTCGTCGTCGTTGCTGTTGTTGTTGTTGCTGTTCTTTCGCTCTCGGTTATGTGTCATGAATCGTTTTTAATACCATTCAAACGTAATGTGTGTATACGTACGCTATAGCGATTCTATAGTGACAAAATATGTATTATACATACACATACATCATGCTGTATCGTTCGGTCGGTCGGAGTGGAGTTTGGGTGTTATATACGCATAGATAGAGTGCAGGAACAACAAAAAAATGAGTTGTGGCATGGCACGGCACATACCGTTAGTTGTTGTAGAAACTGAACCGCATATAAATGAATGAGTTGATAATGTTATAATGTGCTTACACTGCTGTATTCATGTGAGAGTGAGTGTGGCGCTTTTTCATTCTAACAACTGATAATGCTCTCGCAATTCGTACTGCTGCACATATTGTTCTTTATAACATGGATATGCTCCTATCACTTGTCATCCTCAATATTGTTAACAAAATGAGCCATACACTTTTTTCGCTCTCTCTATCTCTCTCTTTTTGTATTTTCTGGTTTTTCGCTTTGAGCTGGCAGGAATGAGGATGGCACAAAAAAAATGAAAACGGACTCGTTGATGAATAATGCTCACTGTGAAATGATCTAATGCTTTTGAAAAATTGGAATGGTAAAAACAAAAAAGTCCACAACATTTCGTGTGTGTGTTTTTTTCTAGCTTTGTCTTTGTCATTAGTTTTCGTTGACACACGAACTGAAACTGGAAAAATGGTTGAGGATTGTATAAAAAATGATGCCATTTGTAACAGCTTATTTAATGACTGACACAACGGGCATGATGTTCTTTCGCTCTCTTTGGTAGTAAAAATGTAAATCCGTATTGATTTTTGAATGGACTGATCGCTCCGAATACTTTTCTCATCAGAAAAAAAAACTCTTTTATCATCTTGCCTTTTACCAACTCTCTCTCTCTCTCTCTCTCTCTCTCTCTCTTTCATAATATATTTATCGTAGTTTGACATCAATAGATTTTTGCTGAATATGGTATCTCATTGATTCACCAAAAGCTGCCTTCGTCTATTCTCATCCACGATCAAAGCGCTATTTTTCTTCATTTATGGCTGTGGAAAATCGAATTGCAAAAAAGGGGTGAGAATATTCAATGTCCATCAAAAACAATGACAAGAAACGAAAAGACATCATTTCAAAAGTTGAACTCCTTCCCATTCTTCTTCGATTCTCCAGAAAAAGTGCATTTTCTATTGCCGTTGGCTTTTAATCATTACGTACGGGTTAATATGAACCACGACTCTCATTCTTTTTCATTTGATACTCAACCGTTATGTATATATCATCGTATTGGAGTGTACTTTAACCGTGCCAAACCGTGCCGTACTTAAGCGCATTGCATTTGTATGGGTTCGTCGAGTATATAACATCGATTTGAAGCAAAACACACAACAGCTACACATCGCACTGCGTCGGTATTGGTTTTGCGTTCATTCGTCGTTCGTTCGTTCGGTCGCATACTGGGCTGTTGTGTAGACGAATGAATTGAGTGTGGAACACGACAGAAAGAAGACACAAAAGCAGAAGAAGAAGAGAGAGAGAGAGAAGCAAAAAAACTCATACGAAAATAGATTTGATGTGTGGTGGGGTGATCTCGGTGTTGCTGCGGCTCTGCTATGCATATACGTTCACTTTGTAACAGGTCGTATCGGTCATGTCGGGTCGCGTACCTTTTGCAATGACTCTGTGAAGCCAGTTAAGCAGTAGAAGGCCTTTTGAACAGGCTGTGCTCTCTGTAACTGTGTAAACTACACGATTTTGCTCTGATTTTTTCGTTTGACGTGTTTTTCTTTTTTCCATCCGAATTCTCTCGTTCGATATTCTATCGATCTTTGTACGAGAGACGAAAACACAACGAATAATGATAATATAAAAAAAATACCATCGAATACTTGAAAGAAAAATAGCGACTTTTTTGTGTATTTACTGATTACGAATTGTTTTCGTGCTTCGTGCGTTTTTTTGAGTGTGAATTATTTCGAGTAAATTTTATTAAAAAATTTGTTGAAAAATTCTTCGCGCCGATTACGTATGGAAATTTTACCGCAATTTTTTCAACGAGGAAAGAACGATTTTTTTTCCATCGATCACAACCAATTGATGAAGATCAGTGATCATTATAGCAAAATAAATAATAACAAAAATTTAAATGAAATAAAATTTGAAATTTAAAATCATAATCGATACAAAATATTTGAGGAACAATTTCGAAAGAAAACGAACTCAGTTAATTTTATCAGTGTACAAAGTTTCAACATAATTCACTACGTTTTTAAAACACATTACAACGATTATGTATGCTCATTTTGCCTGATAACGTATTATTAATTTGTGTCAATTGTTGAATTGTGCGCATTTTAAAACTGTGAAACATCCAATAAGACAAAACTGACTTTTGCCCGTAATCATTTTTGGAAATGGGAAAATAAAAATAGTATATAATACAAAGTATTTTATTCAAAAAGTCAAGATAAATTTGCAATTATCCGCGTGTTTCAATATACTCTTATCGAGTGTGTCTGTTCCGTTAATTTGCATGAATTCTTTGCGAAAAATCTCTCGCATTAAGAACTTTCCAATAAGAATAGCGACAAAAGAAAAAGAAAAATCTTGGAGCGTGGCAACAATGAACGAATGACAGTAGAGCAAAAAAAAATCACTTCGTTATAAAAATTAAAAATGATAAGGATTTTCATGTGATTCAGAAATCGAACAATCTAGACTTGTGTTTTATTTCAAAGAAATCGCCTGAAGATTTAATATTTGTTCAGAAGCATTCTGAAAAGGACAGTGAGAGTGATAACCGAATAAACGGTTCGTCTCCGAATTTCGTCGCGTCAATTTTGAAGATCGAATATTTTTACGTTTTTTTGTTCGTTGAATTTGTAAACGCCGCCAAATTTGAAGCAGTCGTTGCCGTTGGAAGACGGTAACTCGATAACCGCCAAAATAGTTCAATCAAGAGAATTTAGTGCAAACGTGAACCCCAATACTGGGGTGCAAACCAGCAATATTATTACCCACAATCCGTTAAGCGTTTACGGAAGTGGCGTTGTATGCCACTCACCGTCAGCGCCATCCGGATTCTTTAATCCATGCGGTCCATCAGATTTGGGCGCCCTCGAACTCGGCCACTTTCCACGTTCGATGGCCCTAGCTGTTGCACAGCCAGCTACCAGCGCCTGGCGTGAACCGATGAGCTCACATCTATCATCGGTGCTAACGCCAAAAGTGGAAGAGCTAACACAATTGTCGTCAGGCCTGTCTGGTCTGTCATCAAACAATGTCACAACGAGCGCAAACAACGGCACCACCGTTACACCGACCTCAATAACACCGAACGGTACGGCAAATCCTGTGATTAGTTCTGGTTTAAATAGTCGAGATTTAGTGCAACAAAGTACAACGCCCAGCTCACAGGCAAACAGCTCACAGAGCGGTGGCTCACAAAATGATCAAAAGAACTCACAAAACATCGAATGCATTGTATGCGGCGACAAAAGCTCCGGCAAGCATTATGGCCAATTCACATGCGAAGGTAAGGTTCAATTGATACATTTTAACATTTTCAGGTTTTAGCTATCAAATTGTGTATTTTTATGATATGTGTGTATCAATTATGCCATTCGTTTTGTTTGTGTGAAAAAGTGATAAATGGACATGAAAAGTGAATAATCCACTGACAAACTATAGTGCTTTGTAACCGAATTCCGTCAAATGTTTCGACAATAATCGTTGCAACCACAATAAAAACATAATCGATCTCACATTTCCTGAACGTGTGCCATGCCAATGCCAACGACAACATGATATCGATAATAAATTGCCTGGGAAACACACTTTGACGCTGAACAGTAACTAAAAGCATCCATTGCAAATACAGATAGAGCGAAGGGGCAGAAGGGAAGAAGAAAAAAAAAAATGAATAAATTCCGATCACATAATATCCGGTCCATAAAAATCATAAAATAATCGTAAAACATAAACTTATGCTCCACTCGGTCGGTTTGTTTTGTTCGTTGTGTGGTGACTTGTGTGCTAGTCGCATTCGCATCAATTTAATATCCATAATTTGGTAAATCGTGCGTTTGGGAATCGTATCAAATTGTAGTCAAGAGTTTCCACAAATGTGAGAGTGAAAAAAACGACAACACCAACTTGAAAAACACACCAGTTACACGGAAATCGTTTTTTTTTCCTCAAAACGGACGACAAATATTCTGTATTATTATTGCTTTACTTCTGCATTCTGATTTCAAGACACTCAATATGGTTTGTCGTCGGAATCGGATGACAAATGATTTGCCAATGTTCAACATTTCTTTTCTTTCCGTTTTTTTCTATTTGACTCCTACTAGAATCTGACTTTTCGCATAACATATGACATTGCATATGTAAATTTATCGGTTTATTATACTGTTTTTAATAACAAAAAAAGGAATTCGATTGGAGCTGACGTCTTTTGTTCTTTGACTTTTATGAATGAATTTTATCGACCATAAATCGCAATAATTTATTTTCCGCGAATCGCCAATGTCACGTTTGTCCCGAATTCATTGAGTTATAAAACATTATCTCTTCTAAATAGTTTCGGAGCATCAATGGGAATTCGGCCGAGATTTTCTTGATTCAAACAAAAATAAACGTCAAAATTAAAATGCAAAAACAACGATGAAAACTGTCACATTGTTTTTTTGAAATAATTAATCATAAAAGTTTAGTATCGTGTTTAAAAATTCAAAAACAGAATGCCAACGGAACAAAAGGAAAATGTCAAAGAAGATACACCAAATTCTTTTGAGAGCAAAAGAAGCATACAGACAGTACAAAATGCTAAAAAGGAATCTAAGATGTAAACGTAATGTTGTCGACGTTTTTTTTTCTTCTTTTGCTTCAACGAACGTAGTCATAATCGTCGAGGGGATGCTTCTTCCTTTACGTTGTCATATTTCTCATTTCATTTTTTTAGTTGCACTTTGTATGTTGTCGTTTCTCCGATACACACAATGAGAAAAAAGGCCAATACGACTGTTTCGTCATCTGTGCCGTTTCAAAGATTACTTCTGGTGCATGAGCGCGTTGTGCATTGTCTCAACTATGTAATCGAGCCCATAAAATATGATTTAAGACAATATTTAAACGAATGAAATTGGGCATACATTTGGATTCTCAGCAGCGTTTTTTTTTCTTCGTTAACCATTTTTGCTCTAGTAAATCGGGTACATTTTTTATCTGCGGTAATGCAAACGAGTCTCGTTTCTTGTACCAGTCACGATAATCATGTTAAGTCGACCCTCACTTCCTAAACCAAAACAATTTTTTTAAAACATGGAAATTGTTTTTTTACGCTCATTCTCGTTAGTTTTTCGTTCATCTGTTCAGTTCAAACTGAAGTAAACAAAAAAAATTGTTTCCGTCGCCATAGCGAATAGAGTAATTGGAATAAAAAAAAATCTCTAAGAATTTCTTTTGAAAAAATATGAAAAATAATAAATCGAAAAATCATAGGTGACATTTCACCGATGTATAGTTCAGAAAATACAAAATGCAATTCATTTTGTCACTAATATCGTTCAACGGAAACAAATGTTGTTACACTGGCGAAAAAAAGAATCATATAGTTCAAGCAGTGCTAAGTAGCGAGCATATAGCTTTTCGCGATTTTCGAAACAAAATAAAAAACTGAATGCGGAAAAAGATATAAATACATAAGTCGGTGTCGCCATTGCGGTCATAAGTGATGGGTGTATGTAGGATATTAGTTTAGCGTCGCATTAGCGTCGTATTTCACCTCATGTGTCATAACATTTTGCTGTGTCGATTGGATTTGTTTCGTCGCATTACTATGTGTTTTTTTTTTGCACGAAATACACTAGAAAAAGCCATTTTGTGTTAAAACACGAAAAGCCACGGAATTAGAATGAATATTACATCATGCTTATTCGCATAGTCTGAACATAATTAAATTACTGTATAAAAAAATGGAAAGAAAAAAAAATGTTGGCTCTCAGAGAATTTACCGTGAATTGCCCGCTTTGAGCAAACATGAAATCGATGAAATATCGTATAAACAAAGAATACTTTTAAGTTCCGATTGGGAGTTTCCCACTTCTCTTCGCTTGTTTTTCTGTTTCAATTCATTGAATCACTATAATCTTTGAGTTAATTTCAAGCTGAAAGATTAAAAGGTGATATCAACCTGGTGTGTCCATTTCAAAAGTTGAAAAATAGAATGAAAAAATATTACGTTCAACACTTTTCCTTTAACTCCTTTTGCACTGGATTAATAGATATTTTGTACACATTTTCTAAGCGAAAGAGAGCAACCAAGCGTTATAACGAATCGAAAGTGCTTTTCTGCACTTTGAGGATTTCAACAAATTCGTGAACTTTAATTTTGTACTGACGGGAAACCCCCTGCGCGTGCTTCAATCATCGAACATTAACTTGATGTGCCTTTTTTTACATCACTTATTTTCAAGTGTCACACAAATTTCAATATTGCGTGTTTTGAATCTATTTTGCTATCATTGAATAAATATTGACATAAATGGCGACCATTTTTTCGCCGTCAATTTCCTCTGATTTCATGAGTTAATTTGAGGGAAGAAGAAAAAAAACAGTAACGATTTATTTCAAGTATTTTGCTCGTAACACTTATCAATGTGCGATTCAAAACCAGTTAAATTCGGTGAAAGAGTCTCGAGAGACTGTTTTGCATTGTCGGAGCTCTTATCGGAGTCGCAAAACGTACTCAATGTCAATCTGACTGTTATTTTCAAATTGATTCTAATTTTTTTCTTTCTCGTTTTTATTTTTCTTTAAAATTGAATAAAATATGACGTTTCATTTAAACCTTCGGAATCAATTTGATTCGTAGAAAAAGCATGATCGTTTTTCCATTAGAAAAATAAAAACAAAACCGACAAGCCATTTCAATTGCGTTTCATTCTAATTTGTGTCAGCCGTGTGGAAAGCTGGTGTGCAATTGATCATTCCGCAGGGACAATCGCACTAGAAAGCGTATCAAATAGATAAAGATCAACGTCATGTTGATTAACGGTGGTTTTTTTTCTTCTTTTCTCTTCTTATGTTGCTTTTGCACCGCCAAGTGGTAAACGAAATCATAAGCTCGATGCGACGAATGTTACAATTTAATTGTGTTTAATAACAACGGAATTTGCAGAAGTCTTTCTGCCTGCCTTCAATCATTTACAGCCAATTTACTTGCAGTGCGAATAACAAAATAATCTTTTGGAACGAAATCCTCGGCGCAAAAAAAAACTTACACGCCGTGGCAAGCTATGAGATCGTCACAAGAAGAGAGAAAAAAAACTGTGTGACGTTCTGGTTCACATTGGGTAAAAATTGCGCTTTGTTGTGATTTCGATATGTGTGGTTTTTTCTTTCTTTATTACATCGAGTACGTGAATTTAATAATTATCGTAATTTTCATAGCAGGGAGGCGAGTACACTAAGCTCGCGCGACATAGTATCAAAATAAATAAAAAGAATTCAATCCAAACACAGTGATACGTTTACAAATTATTACTAAGACACCTCTTTTTTCCACAATGTCGTAGTCAGCGCTTTCTCTCTCTCTCTCTCTCTCTCTCTCTCAATGCTAGTGCACGAGAATGGTTGAGTTAATGTGAGGCTCCGTATTCATGAAACAATTGCATCAACTCCATAAAGTCTGTCATTATTTCAATTATCCGAAGCACGGAGCGGCTGCTTGGCATCGACACTATTGTACGCGCGAGTAAACGAAAAAAAAACGTAACGCAACATAGAAAAGGAACTGGCATGAATGAATGAATGGAATACAAAAAGAGCAACGTGTTCAAGCCCACAACACACACACACACACACACACACACACACACACATACACATAATATCACTTTACCATACAATTTTTTTTTTTTTTCTACACTGTTCCTGAGCGCGGGGCTCAAGCACGATCAGATAAACGCTGCGAAATGAATAGGAAAAGCAATAACGAGAAACAGATCGGTGTTTAGATGTTGAAAGTGTCACTTGATTAAAATGCTTGCGTGCCGCAAACACTTGAAGACATAGAAGCAAATAAAAAACGATGAAAAAATACCAACATCGGCGCACTCAAAATTCTTTTTTTACTAATTACTTTGACTTCAGTGTATCAATGAAAACGAGTGCGAACATGATAAAGAAACAAAAATTGTCTTATGTTACCGAGTTCTTCTTTCCGAATGACATTGTGATCGCTGCGAATCCGTACCGTTTGTTCGATTGTTTTCGGCACAAGATTTTGAATTGTTACATTGCGATAAATTTCAAAAATGAAGTAAACAAAAGAGACATTAGACACCGAAAAAAATGGAATCCTTCTCTCAAGTTGGTTCATTCGTTCAAATGATCAACGAATAGACATACATGCAGACATGCACGACAACAATGGTAACAAAGACAAAAAAGCCAAGTTTTGATTCCATTTGTCACGCAATCATTGTTATTATTGCGTTTAAGTTTGATTTTCAACAAAGCGAGTTACGAACACGGAACTGGATGCAAACGGAGATGTTGACAACAGTGCAAGCAAGCGAGGCAAACAATGAGACTCTTTTTTTTGTTGCTCTTCATTTTCGTCTCAACATTCCGTTCCCCTTCATTCACCTCAACATCATCATCCGTGTGCCGTATTCATCTTGCATCTTCCTTGTCTGATTTTGGTTATACCTTTTTTTCGCGACAAAAACAAATACAGATAATATTTGAAGAAAAAAAAACAGCACGAAAAGAATACTCCTTTCAAACCGTCTTCAATCTTGAAGATGGAACCCTTTTTTAAATGACAAAAGTGATTGGATTTCAGGCCATAGTTTAAACACGGTTGACAACACCAAATAAACACCAAATCGATTGGCTTTTATAAGATAGCAATAAATTCGATAATTAGATGATCAAAAGTACCACTAAAATCACCTTTTTATCTATTGATTCTTTCAAAATGTCGAGGTTAAAATCTCAGTTTCAAGCCATTTTTGGTATAAATCGCATCAAGTTCGAAGGGGAGTCAATTTGAAAAAAAAAAAACTATCGTCGAACTGAACCTAAAGAGCGGAAATAAGTTCCGTAAAAGAGAGAAGTAAACAAGTCGAAACAAATTCCATTTGCCATCGTTTTTGCTATTTATTTAAAATCTTTGAGGCTTCGATCCGTGTTATTTATTATGATCAGATGTAATTTTATTTGCATTGCGCTGTGGTCCAAAGTGCATCAACGACCGTGTTGCGAAAGAAGAAGAAGAAGAAAACACAGAATCTACCGCACAATTCGAATTTACTAGTCACCGTAATGCAGCTAAAAAGAAGACGTTAAGAAAAACAAAATAATAGATATTTATTAATGAATGTGCACACGTCCGTTGATGATTCTTAGTAATTTTGCAGTGTGAATGTGAGCGTGTGTGTGTTTTTTTTTCTCATTTCGTTTCTAATTAACTAATTTACAATTAAAGCAGTTATCCATTTGAAACATGATGAGTGTGGAGGGTGCTTGACGCTTGTTATTCGATTTAATAAATAATTAATTGTGAACATAAATGAGTAGCATATACGTTGAATATGAAATACGGCGCGTAAGAATCGACATTAGTGTTGAAATGCGCGCAAAGGCATCGCTCAATGTGGATGGTGAAGAAGATTGGTCGCTCATACATACACACCCATCATGCTCATAAACAATTACGTCATTTCTTTGGCCGAGTCACTCGCGCGCCACTCTTTCAATCGAAAATGATCTAAATCATATTTCGTATCGTGCAAATCGTGATGTTAAATTGTACCGACACCAAAGCAAGAAGAAGAAAAAAAAACCTATTAAGTGAGTTTATGATGAATGTTTGTGTGTATAGCGATGTGAAGCGCACGCGGCTTTTGCATTTTGTTCGAATTTAACTGATGCAACAAGTTCCATTCGAAGTGAACGTGAACTTCACATCAAGATGACGTGAATCTCGCTCTCATTGCATTGTTGGAGCTGCCGTTGCTGCTGTTGCTTAGCTCGGTTTTAGTTCTAGTATACATGTGTTGTTATTTTGCTATGGCAACTACAGGCCGCAATATTGCAACAACGAGCACAAATGATCGGTGCCGTTCGTCTACAAACGGAACTATATTAAATAAGTCAGAAATGCGCATTTCAGCTCGTTGCACACTCATCATAATTTTATTGCGGGAATTTGTTCGTTCCTTCTGCGCTGCATTTCTGCTTGTTGTGTTGTTTTTCGTTGCTTCTTTTAATCGTGTGAGTGAGTGAGTGTTGCGTCTTGTTTTTGCACTTGACCGACGGTGTAAATTATTGTAATAAATGTTCCACGAAACCATACCGCCAGCATACTTGATTATGGTCACTGAGGTGAACACAATAGAATAACACCATGCAATATGAACATCGCTATTTGAACATTGCATAACTTCGATTTTTTTTCGCTTGCATATTTTTCTCGCTCTCCCGCTCTTTTTTCCTGTCCATAATCGCATCATTCATTCGGTGCAAATGGTGAAGACGCTGGGCTTTTTTTTCGTTTGAGAAAGTTACCGATATTCTTGACCGGACGAAATATGGGATTTTTTCCATCCTGAGAAAAATTCTATTCCAGTTCGATCGGAATTTGACTGAGAACGTTGAATAGTTTCGTCACACAAAATTAATTTTCATTATATCTCGTTCGTAGCAAACGCAAATGATTTTTTCTTCCTCAATTAAGCCATTAAGATAGTAATGGCCATCATCAAACAGTATTTGCACAATTGCAACCCTCAACTGCCGTGACCATGATTTTCTCGTCGACTTCGATCGCATTATTAATTTGCCTCATTTATTTATTTTGTTTATTTTCGGCTCTCATCCTCTTACCGAGCATCTAATATGTTGCATTCATTTCGGTGGATTCGAAGAGATCATGGCGCACCAAATAATATTTGCCACGAGAGAAAGCAAGAAACCGCTGTTGCATTGTACTTAACCGACCTTTTAATAGCCTATAAAACTCTTTTAACCGATTTTGGGTATTGGTTACTGTGCCGCTGTATCGCGCGCATGCAGGTAGACTAATGTCGACATTAAGCTGGAAACAGGGCAACGGCCAAAGTATCTCAAAAAAACACAATGCACGAAGCACATTATTACGATGAATTTTTATATCAACAAATATTTCAATTTATCACGTGTGCCCAAACAATGGCATCAACCAGAAGAAATACATAAAACACAAGAGTGAAATGTTACAACCGGGGCAAAATAACTGCGACCATACCACAGAGCCAAAGACACATAGAGACAGAGAGGCAAAAGACTAAGATGAAAAAAATTAGGGTAAACACACAAGCACAAAAATAGATTATCTCATTTTTTTTTTCTTCTTCAACGAAATGAGACGAATGGGCCAGGAAGGAATAACAATTGTGCAACGCACAAGTAGAGAAGTGAATCATAATCGGTTATTAAGGGGTTAAAAGTTTAAAGTATAAATGATGCTGCGGGAAAGGGAACACGATTTCATGAGAGAAAAATTAAATGTTACCTCAATATAGTACACGCATTCTGTTTCAATTTTGTCACCTCTAACCTGTTTGTGACTTTTCTACATAATTCCATGTGCAAACTATTTTTGGTGTTGTCAAACAAAAAAATCGCTTATCATAATTGACCTTCTATTAAATCTTGAAGCGAAATCTTTAGCAAATGAATCTCATAAAAATGCAATTTTTGCCAGCGGCATCGATTTTTGCACGCATAAAGACCGAGCAATCAATCTCTTGCTTCAAATCAATCAAAAATATAACCGATTTGCAATGCACAAAAGCACCTAACGGCTCAGCGCAAAATGAATAATATCAGAATACATTTGTCTGTCTTTGTTTTTACTTTTTACCGTAACACACATCGCACTTTGCAGCACACACGATGCATGCGTACACGGCATAGGCTCGTGTTGGTTAGTACAAATCAAATAAAGCCGATTGCATCGACTCCAATCATTGAATAAAGTTGGTTGTTAAAATATCGTTTCTCTCCCCCCCGTCCGATACGCTTTAAGTAATATTAATCGGCATTAGTAATTCTTAATGTGAAAGCCGGCCGAACGGACAAATGAATTGTGCAAAACGAAGAAAAAGGGCACACTGTGCAATACAAGCAAGCGAACAATCAAAGTTTCACACTACGATGCGAAACGACTGGTCCAGCGACTGTCTCTCGCTCCATGTACGAGAAGCAAACAAAAAATAACGATGCAGAAGAGAAAAAAAAAATAAAACTAAGAAAAACTAATTATCTTTTTCAATTCCATTCAATGAAATTTCACCGTTAACCATTTGTGTGTACGGTGCTGATTCGTGCTGCATTCAGAACCGTCAAATCCAATGACATTGATTTATTCAACAAACCGGCCAACGAACAGAGACGATTCATAAACTAGCCAAATATAAATTGTGTAGGCAATTTTTGTTGGTCGGTAAATTGGCAAAAAAATTGTAGGGTCGAAATGAAGCAAATCATTCACCAACTGATTCTAATTGGATACCATTCTTTCGATGCATACTCACATCATGGGGAGTGATGTGACGCATGATGCATAGCCAGTAATTTTTCACACTTGATCGCCAAACTGATTGCATTTACCATGTTTTTACAGTGAAAAATCATTTGCCTCTTCTTTTTTGTTGCGGAATTTGTTTTTAAAACTTGATTTTCATTTTTTTATTTCAGGTTGCAAATCCTTTTTCAAACGATCCGTACGAAGGAATCTCACATACACATGCCGAGGGAATCGAAACTGTCCGATCGATCAACATCATAGGAATCAATGTCAATACTGTCGTCTAAGAAAGTGCCTAAAAATGGGAATGCGACGAGAGGGTAAGTCAATTTATGTATTTTAACGTCAATTTTAAATGGCCACCACATATTCAACTAACGAATTCATTGAGGCTAGAGTGTATTATGAAAAAAACAATGCCGAAATAAAGTCGCTTCGGTTTGAATTTTATTACGGTTTTTTTTTAACAAAATATTATTTACGACTTTAATAACTACAGTTTTTGGTAACGGAAGATTTCTATCGCTGTCTACATTCATACCGTATGTGTTGAATCGTAAAGTCTTCAAAACCGGTTCAAAACTTTACAGCACACAATTCACGGAACACTATGCGAATGTTCAAAGGCACTTTTAATGAGAACCGATATTTCGGTCATCGTCAGCCGAAGAGAAAAATAATATTTTCTAATAAAACCAAATTTATGATATGCGCAAAAGAAGTGAAGCTGAAAAAACTCTTATTCAACGCTCTTTTTTTCATTTAATTATTTTTGTCCACTTCGATGGATCGGATTCGGTTTTATTTATTTAATTTGATCAAATGGTCAAACCATTTTGTCCCTTGCGTTTCTTCAAATGTACTCAAAACATATCACACTGCACGATATGCAACGAAAAGAAAATAAACCGAATGAATTGAAAGAAAAGACAGTGTCCGAAGAATATTTTATGAAGAAGATTTTTTTATATGGAAAAGGATTTCAAATCACACGCCTTTTGTGTCCAAAGAAAACTCACCAGGAAGGGAATATTACCTTCAAATCATTTTTTTTTTGCATTACAATAAGCTGTGACCAGTGTCCAGCTGAGAGTTAAGATCCTTCTTGTCATCGTCTCGCTGTTTGGAACTTTTTTTTTTGATTTCCTCTTGAGACTTAAAACCAATGCCATTGTCTTCACGATACCGAATGCTCTTTACCGAAATTCCGTCGCTTCGACGATAAACCACGTTGTCTGCAAATGCAAACTGTCCCATTCTACAGCAACCCCTTTTTATTCATCGTTTGATGCGCCGTGTCAACAATGAACAACGGAAAAATCACAACAAAATTATGCAAATACCATCCGTTCATTAATGACATGGATTCATTGTTATTGCCTCGTCATCATTAGGATCATCATTCGGAACCTTTTTTTTAGAAAATAATAAAATCGTCTAACACTTTCGGTCAAAACAATTTCCATTGTACACTTTGAACGGCAACTGAACTCTTGGGTTCCGCATTGACCGTTGGTCAAATCGAGAAATAGAGGAAAAGGATCATGTGAATTTCTCTTTTCGCTTCGGATTAATCGCTTGACCAACTTACTCTTTTTTTTCGCCTCTATTATTTTTCGATGTAATTTTTTACCGTAACTAAAAAAAATCCAAACAGTTTCTAAAATGAACACTCTCTGGTCATTTGTAATTTACATACGACCTTTGAAGACCCGTGATTAAAATGGACAAATCATTTTTTTCGCTTGGCCGAATTTTTGGAATTTTCGATTTTTTTTTATTTCAAGGATCCTTTTCGGAATCTTTTCAATTAATTGCAATCTCTAGTGCGTCATTTGAGATTTTCTTAAAGTCGTTAAAAACGATCGCATACTCAATATTTTCGTAGTCGGTCTACGAATGAAGAATGAAATTTGATGGGTATGAAATAGTCGCGATTGACGTATAAACTCAGGGTATCCTATGATGATGAGCGCGTAATGCTAATGATCATTTTCAGAATAGGGTTGAATGTCAATGAGATTCGTTTTCATTTCTTTCTTTCATGCCGTGATGAAACATGGGTTTGGTATACCAAAATCCGTGTTCGAGCACCTTTATAGCGGTAATTTTTTTTAAGAACCCAACCAAGAAAAATTGCTTAAATCGTCCTCTTCCGATGTGAATACCATATGGAAAAGAGTCAAATCTGCATTTGTCTGATATGTCCCCACAATCTAAACTCGTATGCATTTTTCCGTAATTAATCAATTTCATTTCAAGTCGATTAACTTTTGTGATATGCCAATTAAACTGGATGACATTGAAAACGATGATGGTATGATTTTTCAACGTTTCCAAAACTGGTAATCGTTGCAACAAAAAGGATTACACATAATCGAATTCAAAATGAGAAAATTTTCATAAGTCCATTATGACAAGGAATGCTTCATACTTTCAATCGCTTTAATAGATTCTCGTTCACATCCCGACTATGGCAAACAAAACGACTTGAACGAAAAATATTAATCAAAACTCTGCGCTCTTTTCGTTTCAACATCGTAAAGAGAGAGAGAGAAAAAAATTCGTGGATGTCAAACAAAATAATCGCATCTTGATGCATGTTCTTTGTCATGCAAAATGATATTAAAATTTAATTTTATGTTATCATGGCATTATTGCTTTGGCAAAATGCTTTGTATGGTATGCACATGATGTCTTCTTTACAAAAATTCACATTGTATTTGAGACTCTCTCTCTCTCTTTCTCTTTGTGTTCGAGCTGGCTAAAAGATGGATAAACCAAAAATTACACACATTGTCTTGTCGAACGACATGTGTTATAAACTTTGTTGCCGTTCAATCGCATATGTTCATCGCTCTCACTGGCTCTCGTTCTCTTTCTATTTCGCAACACGGGAATATTTCTTTCTTTTTTTTACTGCTGATGCATATGAGATATTCTTGGCGAGCGTTTATCGTTTCGATAAACGATTAATGTTGATTATGATATGGTTATATGTGCCCGTTCTATGGTAATTGCGTTTCATGTTTAACTTGCCATAACGTTAAGTGAATGTGTGCTGTGTGTTGTGAGTATTGCACTATGGTGTGTAACGGATGATGAGCAATATAAAATGGTAAACCTGTAACGCAAATTGTGCTATGTTTACAGTTTTCTCTGTCGTTTCTCACTTAAAACCATCTTCACAATACATGCATATTGGATGCATGCATTTTTAGTCGCGGCCAACAAAACAGTAAAGACAGAATTGAGCTCTATGCTGCGGCGCTCTTCTACATCCGACCAAAAACGACAAGACAAACCATCGGTGGTGATCATCGTTGCAAATTCGATTCTTTTTTTCTCTCTCTTTTCGTTTACAGAACACCAAATGTAGATTTACTCTTTGGAAAGACCACAAAAATGGGATGCCTAGCACAATTTTGGCGTCTTGAGTTCATACTCAATAATAAAATGTTTTCAATGGCCATTAAAATTAAGTGAATTGAATGAAAAAATAAAAAAAACACACACAAACGAACGAAAGAGAGAGAAAACATCCTAGAGAACGTGAGTATTATTGCTGTCTTAGTAAAAGAAATAATAAAAAAAATGCAAACAACAACAAAGAAAAGGAAAACCAGCGTGGCTATTCGGTTAGTTGCGCGAACACACATGCTGAATGGGCCGATGAATACATTAATTTTAAATGGAAGAAACGCATATATCGACGACTACCCGCAGCGGTATTGTTTTCGGAACTATCGTGAACATTCCGTGCTTGTGTTTTTTTTTCTTCTCTTCGCTCGTTGCTCGTTCAATAAAACCAAACAAAGGCTATCTCAAGAGAGCGAATGAAATTTATGTACTGACAATGAGAAATCGAAATTGTTTCATGCAATACACATTTGCGTAACAATGTTGCACGCTTCGTCTCTATGAATATTCATTTTAAAAGGCTCGCTCAGCTTGACAAACTCCACATCGTCTTCCGCAAACAAGAGCGAAAAAAAAGAATGTCATGCCGAAAAAAATCGCTTCCTTTCGCACACACCAAAAATAATACACAAAGATCCAACTCGAATTTTGGTGAGAAAATTCGACGAAAAATATGTAGCGAAACATGAAATTTCATAAGATTATGATAATCTATCGGAGTTAAAGGCAACAATGTGCTTTTTTTTCTTCCTCTTCGTATCATGCCGTTGATGTTACAATTCCCGCTGCCTTTTCCTCGTAAATGTATGTATTCCCCAAATATAGACACGTCGAGTATATTGAATGTGCATGGTTACATCAGTGCTCCTAGTACAAATACATCATCAACGTAGCGAAGGTGAGACGGGCAAGAGCAGCGAAATTTTCAAGCACAAATATCGCGACCATCGTGGGATTTTTTCCCATTTCGTTGTGGCTCAATTTACTAAGCGCGATGGTGTTGCACTTCGTTTTATTAGTTCAACCATATGAGAAATCAACCGAAAATCTATCTCTATCACTCCTTTGCTCTCGCTTGGCCTGGCCAACTGGTTGCAGCGCGCACATAAAATCGTTGTGCAGATAGGCATTTAACTTTAAACGATATAAAAATCAAATAATGTATAAGCGCGCGTACCGTGTTTGTGTGTGTTTGTGGAGAAAAAAGAGAGAGAAAAAGCACGCCTAACATATGCGGACGTGCATGGAGGACGATGCAAAAAGGAAGAAGAAGAATATGAACAGAATAAAAATTCTTATTTTCAATCCATATAATTAAATTTTCAACTTGATATTTATTTGCTTTGTACATCTCGGCCAAACGTGCAGCAAAAACGAATTTCTAATTAGAAATCCAAAACTTGCTTTATTACAAAAATGGTAAAATTCCTTTTAATCATTCCATTAGCAAGCATTTAACAATGCATATTTTAGTTTTTCATTGTTGGTAGAGTACAGTTTTTGCGTTAAAAAAAAATTAATAGAAAAGATGGGTTGTCGAATGGTTCCAAGTCCGACAATAACATGGAATTTTATGTCGTGTACATTTTATCAATGCATTCATAAGCCCAAAGACAAATTTTCTATTTCAAATCGATTTGCAATAATGTAGTATGACACAGAGTGTGACCCAATTGAAAATGGAACAGTCCAAATGCAAAAAACACCTCGATTTCAAATCGACGGAAGAGAGTCGAATGATTTCCAATATTATTTGCAGTGTGCACAAATAACGCTTCATTAGAAAATAAAAATGTCTACTACATGATGTGTATAATGTTAAACGTAATTGGTTGGGACCGTAAATATTATCGAAGATCGTAGCAGCAACACCGATTCAAATCGTTAATCATCAAATCGATATGTTCGGAATATATGGTACCAAAACATATCACGGGGGACGGCAGTCCCCCAAGTGACGCAATACCCCCATACATATGAAATATGTATATTTTGCGTCACTCTATATATACGTTAAAGACATGAAAATCTAGACCGCTGACTTTTGGAAAGGGGTTTTTACATATTTTAGTAGTGCTCGGGCACCAAAATAAGAATCCGCAAAAAAATTTAAAAAAATTCAAAATTTGGCCGCCAGGTGGCATTTTGAAAGAATCGCTGAAAATTCCTTTTTCTCAATTTTTGACCACCGACATGCTTTTTTCGAATTTATTTTTTTACATTTTCGGAATCTAGGGACTGCGTAGATAATGTTAAAAAAAAATATCATAACGATCGCTTGAAAAGTGGATTAAATATGGTCATTTTACCAAAAATGGCCAAAAACCTCAAAATTGGTCGCTTGGGGTGTTTGTATGTCCTCTTTTTTTTCCGTAGTTTTTGAAAAAACATTTTTTTTGTAATTTTTATTGAAAGTAGATGGAAAACTGAGAATACATGTGCTTTTGAAATTTTCGATTTCGTCTCCCATATCTCTTGGGCCTGGGTTCGAACATTTTTGGGAGGCCCTTTTTGAGTTTTTCATCAATTGGACATTTTTCTGGCCATCTGAAAGGTAATTCAATGATTTATACGTCGTTGGAAAGGTACAAGACTCACCTTTCTGAATCCAAAGTCAGAATGGAAAAATTTTCAAAAATGTCCACGAGGTGGCGTGTTATGTGACATTTTCGGCGAAAAATGACCATGAATTTTTTTACGTAATCCAAATTTTAAAAAAAATGTGTCTATGAAAAAAATCAAAAAACTAGGGGTTTGTTGGGGACCAAATATGTGATGATTTGGCGTATGTGTCATATCTGGGAAAATTCGTTTTAAAAAAAAATCGCATCCCGAAGTTGAAATTTTTTTTCGGGCAATTTTCTATTTTTCGGCCATTTTTGATCACAGGTAGATGGGGTATTTCTCAATAAAATAACGGCAATTCTTAGCTTATTGGAAAGACATTAAGGTCATCTTGATGAAGCAATAAAGAAATTTTGAAAAAAAATCACCGTAAAAGGTTAGAACAGATTGACTAGACCTCGAAAAATGGGGAAAAATCGATAAAAATCGAAGTTAATCGTCATTTATCTCGAAAAAATGTATAACTGGCTTGGCTTTTTTCCTCATAAATCTAAAGGGCACTCAATTTTGAGCCGGCATGAACATTTTTAAGAACCAATATGTTTTATTTGGTGAAAATAAGAAAAGGTTTGAACTTAAGCGATCACCTTAATATTTTAATATCTTAGTAATCCACTGTAATGTGTTAGGTTTTTACTTTGTTGATCCACTTTGACAACTGATTTTACATAATTCGGACCCGAGGAATTCAACTGTGGTAACCATTTTGAGAAATTAGTTCAATTTTTTGAGATTAATCGGCTTGAAACCTTTCTTTTGGAATAATATTTCGGAAAAAAATGGTTTTTAGTCGATTGCTATGAAAATTGGTATTTGGGGGCTTTTTTATACGAGAAAACCGAATATGACATTTATTTTGCGGTAGAATTCGTACATGGTACATTTCCTATAAAAAAATCTTCATCTCTTGCCATTTTGAACATATTAACGGTAACCAAAATACTATCAAAACTATTGATATAAGTAAAAAACACTTCTTTCGAAGTTCCCAGTGTGACGCAATACTGTAAATCTAAAAATGGTCTGATATAAATTTTCAGTGACGCGTTCGCTCAAATATGTACAAAATGTTATTATTGCGTCGCCTCTAAAATGCAAACACAAAATGATTGACATGTCTAAAAGTTAGAACAGAGCGTTTTTATTTTTGAAGAACTTATGTTTCACTTTGAACAAAAAATCTGCTGTTATTTACTCTAAAGCAATTATTTTCAATTTTATTTATTTGTAATATGTCCATAAAAAATACTAAGCCGCTGCAAGTATATACAATTTAAAATAAATGGGAAAACGGTTTAGTACTTCTACAAAGAGTGTATGTTTCCATATTTTTTTGCGGCGAAAGAGGCGACGCAATAATAACATTTTGTACATATTTGAGCGAACGCGTCACTGAAAATTTATATCAGACCATTTTTAGATTTACAGTATTGCGTCACACTGGGAACTTCGAAAGAAGTGTTTTTTACTTATCACATATAATTACAAATCATCATCACCAAACCAACTAAGGCCGTAGTGTACGTTCGGCTTTCTGTTGTTGTACACGGTTCACGTTCCGCTCTTTTCCTCATTGGATTCCATTCAAATTGAGCATGAGAAATTTCTTTCGGTTTTTTTTATTATTTTTGTTCGTTGTTGCGCGCGACGGTAAAATTAAATTATGATGAACGTTGAAGGAAAGTTACGAAAAATGCATGTGTGCACGAAACAAAGCAGAAACAAAAAAAAAAATGAAAACAGCAACGCGATAAGCAACGTGCTTGCATTTTAGATGCGCGCACATAGAAAAGATCGAAGATTGAACAGGAGAGACAGCAAGAACGAAAGCGAGTGCAAGAGAGAAAGAGAGAGATACTCGGAGGAAAAACATATGTACACTTCAAACGTCTACATAGGTCGTTTGCTAAAAATGCATTAAATCAACGTGGCACCTTCGTCTTTTTTTCTCCTCTTTTATCCATCACATTGGCTTTTTTTTGCTATACGGCACAACAATTATGTCGGTCTTTGAGTTATTCGGCACATCTATCTATGGGCCGACAAGAGAGAATCTAATTGAAAGAATAACGTTAAAATTGCAACAAGCACATATCTTTCGCAATAGAATTGCGAACAAACTAGGAGGCATTTTTGGCATGTAATACAATAAAGATGCAAATCATTTATTAGCCCAAAAGATTAGCGAACTACATTCTATTATGGATCGGAGATTTTCTTTTTCATTGTCAAACCGTTCGGCATTGTCTTCCCTGTAAAAATGTATGGTTCGATATGAATCCGATCAAAGATTTAGGTATTGTGCCTTTTATGTTTTGGGTTCGTCATTTCAACGTAGTGACACGATGACGCAATAGGCTTCTCCGTGATGTGCCGTTTTACATATGAGTAAAGAAGCCAGAACAAGGACAATGAGAGAAAAAAAAACCACCGAGAAACATGATTGAACAAGGGATCGACAAAATTTTTGGCAGATTTAAATGTTAAGTAATAATAAATTCGACTATCGATGCAACCGTAGAAACGAAAAATGAAACCAAAGCATTAAATTAATGATTTCACTGAAACTTTTGCACCCAAATCAAACACGAACAAATTTCTCATACTGACCATAAGCACTTACAAACCGGAATTTAAAGACGAAATATTTTCTCATCGACCAAAAGGGAACCTTATTACCAGGACACTTTTTCAACGTCTTTTATCGAATATGCTTTACCTTCGAAATGACCAGTGGTCAAACTAGATTTTTGATATCATTGTCTATTGCCGACAGGACGTAAACATAACACACAGACTCTCCCGCGAAACCCTAAATTAACAAAGAAAAAAAAATGTAAGAAAAGGGTCAAACTAAAGATGGACGGTTCCATGTGCAATTGTGTCGTCAATACAAATTATGATAAACACAAAGCATATTAAATGATTTGATGCATCCGAAATTTGTTAATCTGATGAACATGACCGCAGGCATGAACGTGAGATGTGATGAAAAATGGTCAACATTAGGCAAAAATCAATCACTAATGAGATACTTGCGAGAGATGCTTTGACACTGGGATGAAAACCCTTTGGTGTCATCCATAAGTTACGTTTTTCTAACGGCTTTTGACCGATGAATTAAATTCAAGTCAAAGTGTCATAACCACTTTCAAGTATTGTGTAATCGACGTCATCGGCATTGTGAGTGTGATAAAACGATTTATTTTCGACCGCACAAAATAAGCGCGTCATCTCAAAAGAGCGGTAAGCCCATCTGCACTGGAATTTCTAAAGTTCGAGAAATGAAAACGATATACGAATTAAATATTTAAACGAATTAATTCAGCCAGAGCAGAGAATATTGCAGCATTTTGCGCAATTGTTTGTTATTCCACATCGGTTGTGTGGTGTGCTTTTTTTCGTTGGATTTGCATTAACTTTATCAGTGTTTTATCATCTCACTATGTTTTTTGCATTGAGTACTCTCTTTCTCTCGGTATTTACCTTGAAATTTCTTATCAAAAGATCGAGATCTTGCGGTTGTGCTTCATTGTTCATGCCATTCGTGCGTTTGTACATAAAAACAATTTCAATAAAACTGAAGAGAAAAAAAATTGTTTCTCTCCATTCACGTACCGAACGATCTTCATTTCGAAGCCAAATCTGCCGGCCGACTGGCAATGTTGCACTCATATTTCGTCCTTTTCCACACAATTCAAACCGTGAACAAACGAAAAAAAGCACATCGCTGAATAAATTGCTTATTTTACGCAGCATCCGATAAAGTAAAAAACAAGCTAAGTTTTGTTATCGCGTTTCGAGTACAACAGCGTGGCAAGAAAAAAAAACATTACACAAATCGAACAGAAAATAAAGTAATAAATTGAAATGGTAATAAAACAACGAGTTATATGAGTTTTGTGTGTATGTGTGGTGAATCATGTTCAACGTCAACTTGGTGCATACATAATATTGCAGCAAAACACGAGAACATGAAACGACAGCTTCATCATCGATTCACATGTCATCATTGTTCTTCGTCACCGTGCGAGTGCTCGTTCTTTGCTTTCCATTTATTTACTTAGCAAAGCCGACAGACACATGGTAGACAGCCACAGCTCACAACGTACACACATAATTTATGAACACATGTTTTGTAGTTGTTGATCGTTTGCGATCACTTTGACAACAACATGATTGCTCGCTCTCTCTCTCCCGTTGTTTGTTTTCTGGTTCGCGAGTGAAAGAGCGGGAAGATCGACGGTGCCAAGATGACATGATATAAACAATGCTCATTAAGTATGACAAAAGTTATACGATTTTTATTTTGATAAATGTGATTTAATTGAGACGGTGGGAATTTGCGCAAATTCTTGACAAATTCGTATAATTTCTTGCAACAGTTTCTTTTCATTTCATTTGCTGCATTTTCAATTCAAGTTTATTCAATTTTACTGCATAAACTCAACCAGAAGAATAAAATCCATTGCGATTTTTCTTGCGCGTTTATTTTTTTATGTGAGCATGCTATCGAACTGGGCTGCACTGGAACACGTTTTTCTCTCTTTTTTTCGTATCTTTCAAATGTAATAACCTACAAAACAGAATAAGAAGACATGAAACATATTGCGCAATTCATCTTCAGTGCATTGTTCTCGTTCGACCCATTCAATGTAGTATATGTGAACGGAATGAATGTGAATTTTTTAAAGAAGGCAAAAAAAAACACGCACAGAACACAACAAAACTCAAATGCGCCATGCCAAAAAAAAAAACATAATCCTCGCGAACGAATAATGCACGAAACCCAAAACGAAACTTGAATCGAAATGAAATGAATAGCAAAAACAGTTCTTGCTACGCGTATCCACGAAAATATAACCAAAGATGTTCTATACATATTTGCCGAACGGTCAGAGAGATTGAAATTTGCACACACACAAGCGCGAATACTCCGTGTCGTTCTCCGCGCACCATGTTGAACCATGCAAAGAAATATGCTTGTCTGTACATCTATTGCGATGTGAATTGTTTGCAACGGTAACGTTCTGCCACAGAAATATCTAGTATTGTGCACAAGGCAACATAAATAGATATATTATATAGAGATGGAGAAGAAGCAGCAGAAAATTTTCTGCAGATCACGAATTTCATTTTGTATATGTCGATCTACCGCGATGGGATACTGCTTTCTATGCACACACACACAAACACAGTCAACAATGCTTAAGCTTTAGTTCATTGTTGGTAACTTGTTTTTTTTTCTCTCTTTCGACTTCATCGGCATAGCGCACATTTTATGATCCAAACGCGATACGTTCGCTTTAATAGTTTTACATGAACTCGTACGGTTTGCTCATGGTGTGACCACACTCTCCTATATGCAATCACACTCACTCTGTCTATGGTGCTCACAAGCTATGCTAAGTATCTCGCTGAATAGTGCTAAGAGCGTCAGGTGTTCCACGTTCAAAACTACAAAATTCGATTTTTTTTTCTTTCTGCAACCGAATCCAAATGGTAAAAATTCACAAAAAAAATTTTTACCATTTTTTTCCGCGATTTCTTTTTTGTTGATACACCTGATAGACAATATACACTGAATAGGCAAAATTCAATGCATATTGCTGTTGCTTAGCAGAAATAAATCGTAATTTTATTTCATTTGCGCAAATTCGTTTCAGATCTTCTTTCTTTCGGTGTAACAACAAAATGTTTTCATGCCGCGTCGAAGAAAATAAAACGAATCATTGTAGTGCAATAGTCATCTTACCATATTGTGGTAATACCGGCTAATAGAATTGCGATTTTATTCGTTTGATACACACGTCTTTGCTGCGAAAACAATAAACATAAGAAAATTATCGCACATTTCATCTCTTCGTATATGAGTGGCGATTTTATCGCAAGCGCACAATACAACATCATAAATGCATTTTTCGTTAAATTCATTTGGAAGTGAAACAGAGATGGAATGATTGGGTCGGCAAATGTGTTAAAAGGTTTGCAATTGCCGCTGATTTTTAGTGTTTAATGGTCAAATGGTCAATGTATTTAACATTTCTGCAAATGTTAAAACCACATAATAAAATTGAATAAGCCACAGTTCTGTTTCTGTTTTTTTGCTCGCTCGCTGCTGCACCGAAAAAAAATAACCATCGAAAATCTAATAAATGGCCCCTTTCACACCAAAGGAATTCAACCAATTTCAATCGAATTGATTTTAAATTTGATTTTCGTTTTCCCATATTTCAGAGTGTTTTTCTCTTGTTTTTTTTTATTGTTATTCCAAAAAGAATGCAACACAAAAGAAACTTGGAGACACGAAAATGTGTGGTAAATGAATGAAATGGTGCGTAACGGCACGTGTCCTCTTTTAGCCTTTCCTTTGAATGAAAACGTATTATACGCTGAAAATCCATTAAATAAATAGTCAAGTGCAATGATATCGCACCGCATTGACAGTCAACGGTGCGTAACCATTGTGTGTTACCGCCACGATTTGTGTGAGTTCATTGTTCGAAACACTTTCCATATCAAAATTCCCACGTGCACGAACATGAAAAAAGGCTGTTTTTTGTTGGCTTTCAATAAGTATATGGTTGCGGCTACAAAAACCCACATTATTTAGTATATTTATGTATATTTACCATATTTAGAGAGAATTTTGAATGGAAAAGGATTTATATATTGTGGCAGCCATTTAAAGTAGTGAAATATTATTGATTCGATCCAAAATTCTCACGGTCAATCGGCTGGGTCCAACATTTCCAAATACAACACGGTGTCAATATAATCCTCATTTACATGTTCAATATTTGTGTCTATTTTTCATGAAAACCATAAAACCATCAATACAAAATATTAGCATGATCATTTGTTATGCGACTTTATCTTATCGTAAATTGAATACAAGCGAAAGGTGACAAATTGAGCCAATTATTCATCAGACCGAAGAAGAGCAACAACAACAAATAATAATCGACAATCGGATATTGTTGTCGGTGTGTGTGTGGTCGATGGATTTTCGAATGGTTGAAACGCTTTTATCAGCGTGTGCCTCATTACATACGGCATTAAATCAAAATGTTGAAAAACATTGTTGCCTTTCGCGCCTTCCATCGTCGCACGTCGTCGTCATCGTCTCACGCCAACCATTTTCCTCACCTAATTCCAATTAATTTGTTTCTGTCATTTGGAACTGTGAACAAATTATTCAATTTACGTATTCGTTTTCGTTCCATCCGCTTCTCTCTTCTTCTTTTTTATTCTTTTACTCTGACATGATCCCGCATACAGGATTCGATTTCAATTTGCCATTTTGTGCTGCAAGGCATACATCGCATGCACAAAAAGAGTTGAAATAACGACACACCGCGAGAAAAACCAGCGAAAATATCACTAGTAAATTCATGTTTAACAAACACCGTATTTTCTCGTTCACATTTATGATTGTCTTGGATGCCGTTCTTTTTTTCGTCTCTTTCTTTCTGATTTATATGAGCTCGTTTCCCGAAAGCACTTTGCCATCGGCTCTGTTTCGTTTCTCGCACCTATCCAAAAGAGTAGATGAGAAAATATTACTTATTCTTTTTCTTGAACGTGGCACTTTCAATGTAAAAACGTAAAAAAAATTCAAAAAATGAACCATGGCACGGCAAATTCCTTCAACACTTTACTTAACTGCTCTCAGTTGTCGCTCTGCATTGCATGTGGACATGCGCATGTTTTGGCCAAAACAAAACCATTTTACATTCAAGCGCTTTGAGAGATGCAGAAAAAGCACCAATTCGTTGTGTTTTTTTTTTGTTCGTTGTTCCGTTGCACCAACAGCAGCAACAGTAAGAAAATACAAGAAAATGTATTGAAACCAGCTCTTTCTCTGTGTCTCTCTTGCTCTGTTGCTGTTCGGTTAACACTTCGATATTTGAAGTGAATTATGTGCTTGTTGTACATTTGCAAAAGCAACGATATTTGGTCGACGGCATTCCGATGACGATATTCAACAACATTCGTGGTTTTTGTGTGTCTTTTTTTCTACTCTTGCTTGCTCTTTCCAATGTAATTTCTTGTCTTGTCTTGTCTGCAATTCGAATGCGTTGATAACACGTACAAAAGATTCCAATGCAATTTTTTGTTGTTGTTGTTGGTCTTTTTATCGTTCGGTCTTTCTCTTTCTCTTGTTGATGAGAATTTCTGGTGCGCGCATGGCTTTTACGTGCGAATTGTAATCGATACGATACAGCATGAAAAATTATGTATTGCTTATTTATCTTGCAACAAAAAAAGAACCACACACACCTATTTAAATGTGTGAGCGCGCGAGACAAATTGTCTGGCCTGTTCGAGGCGGATTTTATGTGTGTTGACACACAGAGAGTTACGACGATGCGCGTCAACAACAACGAAGACGACATTTTCGCACACATTTCTTTCGAACGCGTAGATTTTATGAGAAAAGATGTCGGTCACAGCATTCGATGTATATATTACACCGTTATGGCTCATATTTTTCCTTATTGGCGAAGAAAAAAAAGAAATTATTCAGGTTGTGTCGAACACTGAGTAAATGGACAAGAAAATCAAATTCAATTGAGTGAATTATGGGTATTACTCTAAACACCATCACCATCTAACATACGACACAGGCACACACACACACTCTGACATGGCTCTTGTTATGCAAACCGCTGTGTAATAAACCAATAAAGCAAAAAAATGTAAATTTCTTGTCGTCGAATTGTGTGTACGCGCCGCGTTGTTTCATTATCCGTTTTTGCGGTCGTGAAATTGTGTCAATTTTATTGGACGCCAACGTTTGCAATAGACATTTTTTGCAAATTAATTGCAATTTTCTGTTCTGTGTTGTTTTCCTTTCAACAAGGAGAAAGAGATAGAAACACAAAATTGACGTCTAATTCTTGCTATTCAACTTATTGTTTGATGTGAAACAAATTTGAAAATTAGTTTAAATATTGTAAAATCGTTGACCTCTCAACCGACCCCAGCAATTGCCAAGTTAATTACTTAATCACAGCCACAAATTCATTTCCATCGTAACTGATTCACGGAACAATTATTCTGGCCGAAACAAAACAAAGCAACAAAAAACGAAGAAAGAAACAGCAACAACACACGGCTAAAATGAATGGTTTCAAACAAATACATTCCGATGCGTGCCACGTTCCAAGCATAAACAAATTAACGTTTCTGAAAACGGAGTGCATTTTAATCGTAATTAGCATACAAATGTGACAATGACAATTGTAAAAAAATGTATGATGAATATGATTTTATTTACATTTTTAGCACCTTTGTTTGAATTTTAGTCGCAATTTATACCGTTCTCTCTCGCTCACATTGCGTCGCAGAGAGTTTATTCATTTCCTAGCTACAGCAATTGCCCCGCAAATGACAAAATAAGCAATTTTAATTAAAGAAATCTCAAGCAAACTACATTGAACATGATAATGCACACACAAATTCAAACAATAGATTTTATAGACGCAAAATTACGTAAAAATTCAAGAAAAAATGCAAAAGCACACACACATGACAAACGAAGAAAAAAAATCCATGTCAACTCGACACAAACGAAAAATGAAAAGAAATCACTAACTTTGAGCGCGATAATCATTTTATCGCATTTGCAATAATTCATTCGCAATTGTTTCATTAAAATTATTAGCTGTGATTTGCATTAAAAAGAGACTCTCGGTGTGACGCAAAACTAGTTAAAAAATATTCCATTAAGCATTTTTCATGTAATTTTGATTTTCTGAAGCGGATTCTTGGTGCTCATCACGATTTGCGAATAAAACAAGTAAATCGAATTTATTTTACATTTTCCGAAAAACCGACACCAAAAGCATACGGTACTCTCTTGCATATGGTAAAATTGGAGCGCAATTAATTTCAAGTCGATTTCAGCCCGAAAACAAAAAGAGCCCACTGCGAATCCAAATTGTTCAAGAATATCAAGAATGTGAATGTTACGAGTCGAATCAGTGAATTTGATTTTGCATGCGCCAATCTTCATTTATGAAAGCGAAGCACTTTTTCCTTCGAGTGTCGTTGTTAATGTTAATTTATTGCAATGATATGTTAAACGAGCAATAAAGGCATGGCCAACGATATTCGTTATCTCTGCCAAGACAATGTATATGCGCGCAGCGATGACTGGGAGAAAAACAAATCGAACAAAGTGTACACGGCAATGTGATGCTTCTCGTAAATTCGTGAATTATATATGGGCACAAAAACAAGAAACGGGAACAAAACGCCTTGTCACGATATCGCACACTCGTTTTCTGTGACTTTTGTTTGCTCGATTGTTCATTTATTATTAGCACTACATCGACAACAAGCAGCTAATTGAGGCTGCCTCAACAATTATTATTATTTTGTGCGATAATTTTTCGCCATTTCAAAATTTTCTGGACTCGCGAAACTTTTTTATTCGTGCTGATTGTGATCGGTTGCGGTTGTTGTTGTTATTGAAATAAACACACTATGGGTGGGAAATAAAACAACAACTACTTTATGGAGTGAAATGAAATATCGACTTTTTAGTGTAGTAATATTGACGAGAGTTTTTTTTATATTTCATGTTCTGTTGCGACTTAGAAATTCGAAATATGTAATAAATCACAATGGAGACAGAGCCGAACTATTAAACATATAATCGTGGTCATCGTAGAGCCATTGTAAAATTAGCATCAAACATGGCAGTTAATTAAATTCAATTTTGCAACAAATAAAATTGGCTTTATTTATAAACATAATACAGCCTCTGAATTGAATTGAGTAACACCTTGTTTTTAAGGCTCTCAATTTCAGCTCTCGTTTATTATGTGCATTATGATTGGTTTTATTAATCTAATCATCTTTCTATATCTGAATTTGACACGTCATAAATTATTCAGAAAAAAAACACACCAAATAGGTGGCCGTGCATATGTGTTTGTGCGCCTTGTTTACTGGTTTTAACCACAGACAACGATTGATTGTGGTTTATTTGTACTTTTTGATTGGATTTTATTCTCGACGCGGATATTTTTTGTAGCGTCATGTTAAACTTTGATCAAATGCAAATGATTATTGCGATTCTTTTTTGCGTAAACAAGCACAATGAGTCTTTGATGTAATCAGTTAAATATGTTTTAATGAAATAAGCACTATTCGGTCGATTTGTTTCCACTTATAAACTCTTCCTCTTTCTCTCCTCCATTCTGTCACAGTTAAATCATTTTCACAGTTCTGGAACTGAACATTCTTAAAAGATTGATTACTTATCGGAACTGTTTAAAAAAAAACAGAAAATATGATTATTTGTCTGAATTTCTGGAATTTCACAAGGCAATCGAGAAAGAAAGAACAACAACTGTTAACCGCACAGATGTGCGCAACAGAATCGCTGTAGATAATTAGATTTTTTGTTGTTGTTCGTATTTGTTCATAATGTAATGTTCAAAACACCTTTTGAGAAATCTTCATTATCTAAAAGTATTATAATCAATAAATAAATGTGCTGCTGCATTTACTCGGCCACATTGCCGTGAAGTAACCGGTTAAGGTCTTTTCTTGGATTAATTTTTTTTTTTGCATCCTTTCATTGTAGCGTGATATGTGTCATCATCATTATCGTACGGCAATAATAATATAGAATTACAAATAGACCGGGCTACGTTGCAATTTTAATCCACTTGCATCGCAATGAGTGCATTGAGTGCATTATGATGCACTGCATTCATAAGAGTATGTGTGTGTATGTGCGCATATCGGCTCTGTCGCCGTACTCTGCAGTTGGCTAATTTTCAAATCAAAATTAAAATGATTCGAAAAGTGAACGGAAGGTCAATATTATTGGTCAACCAAGGCCATGCAAATTTAAAACCGACTTTTATTTCATTCCTCTATGCCTTGCTCATATCGATTAATTTAAATATCAAAATATCGCCATTAATCATTACAATATTTCAAATCATTGTAAACAAATTTACATAAATGTAAATAAAACATGTAAATTATCGTTTTTTTTACTGTTTAATTTGTAATTCGCATTTGATTGTAATTTTTTTTCCTCTCCTTCCGTCTCATTTCAGCCGTTCAAAGAGGTCGAGTACCACCATCGCAACCGACTGGTTTGCCAGGAATGCATGGCCAGTATTCATTAGCAAATGGCGATCCTATGTCTGTCGTTGGATACAACAGTAGTCATCAATATCTCAGTTCCTATATATCGTTGTTATTGCGCGCCGAACCATATCCTGTAAGTATCACATCATCAATATTCATTTGTAATAATTTGATCTAAATGACTCTTTCTGTAGATGTCACTATTTATTATTTGTATTAAATTGTTAAAAGTCATAAGTTAGAAGTCAAATATATATAACAAAAATTAACAAAAAAATATTTTTCTTTCAAAGGTATCACGTTATGGTCAAACGATGCAACCAAATAATATGATGGGCATCGATAATATATGCGAATTGGCCGCTCGTCTTTTGTTTTCTGCCGTTGAATGGGCAAAAAATATACCACTGTTCCCTGATCTACAAGTTACCGATCAAGTGGCGCTATTGCGTCTCGTGTGGTCTGAATTGTTTGTACTGAATGCGTCACAGTGTTCGATGCCATTACATGTGGCACCATTATTGGCTGCAGCCGGTTTGCATGCATCCCCATTAGCAGCTGATCGTGTGGTCGCATTCATGGATCACATTCGAATTTTCCAAGAGCAAGTGGAAAAGCTGAAAGCGTTGCATGTCGACACAGCCGAATACTCATGTCTCAAGGCAATCGTATTGTTCACAACAGGTAAGCTGTTGGATATTCTCTTTACAGATGTGACAGCACTACTAACCAAAATCACAAGCATTCATATGCAATTAACCACCGAAACGGATATCGTACATGCGGTCAAAGACCATTTAAATAATATGTATGTCGATTCGGCAATGATATCCACATCAACAGCGAATGCAATCACATCAACATCATCATCGCATTTATTCAACACCAGTTCATCGTCGTTATTGAACAGTAATAATAATAATAACAGTAGCATTTGCGATCAAAATAATAGCTCATTCTCATCGTCTGGCTATCATACGAATAATACAAGTCTGAATTCATCAAACCATACAAATAAATCGTTTGCATCGCCGAAAAGCAACAATAGCACTGGCAGCATTGGAACGATCAATTCGCCCACCCCATTTATGCCAAGTGTATCGGCTGCAAGTCTTGCAACACCAACAGTTACAGCTCCAAGCAGTAGTCTGTTCTATCATCAAACACCACAATCATCACGTCTATACACTACATTGGATGGGTATTCGCCGACCTGTTCCGCATTCAGTAGCGTCGGATCAGGTCATAGTAGTGCATTTACTAGTCCAGATTTTCGATTTTCACCGTATAGCTTTGGTAGACGGTAGTGTTTTGCTTTGTGTGCTGCGTTTGTATTAAAGAACAAATTGAATTTGTAAATATACCATTTTGTTGTTATCTCGATTCGATTGTTTGTTTTGGCCATCTGACTTTGACGCGCGCGCTACTTTGTTACCATCAAACACGACTTTGTTCGTGTATTTGGTATAAATTCATAACCAATTTTTTTGCTCAATCTCTGTTATGACATTGAATTCAATTCCATGATGTAGCGGTAAATGAGAGCAATTTTACTAATTCCATTTTCTGGAAAAATCGCCTTTTTTCACACAACAAATTGCTCTCTTTACCGCTACTTCAAAAACCATAGGCTCAAACGATTTTATCGTTACTTGTTTTATCAATCAAGTTGAATTTGCTCGTTAATTGTATTTATTCTTTTGTATTTAGTTAAAATTTAGCTTAATTCGTTACGAATAGTTCATACACATCGCCTAGAATTTAGGTTATAGGCTCGGCTATAGTAAATTATCATCATGTTAGAATTAGAGAAACATAAAACACTTAGATTTAGATGTCATTCAAACTGTTAAAGGTGTTAGGTAACACTTTCAAAGGATTAATCGAAACGGATCAAAATAAAGGGAAACTTATTTTATACAGAAAATCTTTAGTCTTCTTGCTTTCTTCTATCGCTATCGCTTTATCAAAATTTCGACATTCGAATGCCACCCAATTGGGCTTCCTGAAACATTTTATTGAGGTTTATTGTCACTTCCAATCTTTTTGGGGTTTTTTATTTTGCTTTTTTTAAATATTTATTTGCTGCTTTTTAGATTATTTTATTTTGAGTTGCTTCTTGTAGAATTTGAATTTTTTGCTTGTTTTTTTTTGTTTATAATTTGCATTGTAGTAACATTAATCAAGCTTTTTTGAGCGCTCTTTCGGTTTGTTTCTTTTAAGTTGCTTTATTTTATTTTCTTTTTCTTTTCGCACAATCAATCAATTCATTTCATTTAATACATTTTCACATATTAACCCATTTTTTCCTTTTTTCGTTTCAGTTCCTTTTATTTTATTTTCGCTTTTTTTGGAAATGAACATTGATCGCCATTTTGTGCTGACTCAATTGAAGTGAATCGGATCAAATAATGATCGATGTTTATTTCCGTAATATCCGCCAATTAACCCCAAATGCACATTTTTTTTATTTTTTTTTACTAATTTTCATTTTTCACTTTAGTTTAACTCTATTCACACCAAGAAAAAAGTTTAAACAATAACTTTTTGGCATTATTTTTGTATAAATACGGTGACTATGTGGTATTTTGATGCCTTAAAATAAGTCGAATCATCGTGGCGGTTTCTTAGAATCGATGTGATCGATTTTCGTCAATTTAAATCCATTTATCTTGATTC
This sequence comes from Contarinia nasturtii, assembly GCF_009176525.2. Lineage (NCBI taxonomy): Eukaryota > Metazoa > Arthropoda > Insecta > Diptera > Cecidomyiidae > Contarinia > Contarinia nasturtii. Next base: position 554,288 of record NW_022198962.1, read on the forward strand.
AAACCAGTCTGGTGACAATTGCTTGCCCACACTGTCGAAATGATTGTAAGGTAAGGGCTATTCAATGCAAATCGTTTGCATTGTTTCTTCTATCCGATAACAAAAAAAGAACAACACACTTTGCACACAGTACGGATGCGATTCCGCGTATATCATTGTAATGTAATTCCTCCGACGAATTTTCTCACATAAATGCCAAAAAAAGTCTAACGGTGTGCTTTTTTCTCTCTTCATTCACTTCAATGTGAAAATTGACACCGTCGTTGCATCCGAATAGTGCACAGTCATTTCATGATTCAAATGAATTGAACATAAATTGGTCGACATGCAAGAGAGAAAAATAGTAAGACGAAGAAAATTTACCGACGAACAAACACTCAAATAACATGAAATTATCCAATTAGACATTGATAAAGTACCATTTTGACGTGACAAGCTTTGGTGTCTGTGAATCGAGTGGATTAATACAAGACGAAGCAACAACAATAAGACGGACGAAACCATCGATTTGCTTGTTCATTTGTTGCACATACTATGTTCTTCTCCGAATACACATATATTTTCACACTTCAAACAGCGCATATTTCTTATTGCTCTTTCTCTCTCTCTCTCTATTGCACACACGGCCCGGCTAAATTGTCTTGAACACAGATGAAAGATATTAATGATCATTTAGACACTTATACATCTTCTTCTCTCTTCGTTTTCCATTCGCCTGTCCATTATTACACTGACTACGGCGATTTTTCAATAAATAAATAAATGTTCGAATTGATTTTCAAATGAGAATGCTTATTCATTATATTCGTTTGGCCGATTCGACATTCAGTGGCTTCAATGAACGTGTGTGCTTTGAATTCAAACGCGTTTGCGCTTACACCTTAATGAATGTTCCATGAAAATGAATGTGTCGGTTGATTTGATTAAATTTGCCACATTATTGTCAATAGGTAAAAATTTATTTTATGCTTTCAAAGAATTTACGATATATTACACCACGAACGAATCATTTTGCATTGAAATATCGACATATAGTAAAATCTTGAGTAAAATGCTTTGAACAAAAATAAAGTTTTCTTCTTGTTTCGAACGGAAACAATTTACATTTTTCTCATATAACAGAGAGCAAAGAAAAAAGTGGAAAGCATCGATGAACTTTGCCAAAATTGCACTATTTCACTTAAAGTAGATTCACGAAATGTATCAGATCACGTACTTTCTTGATTTTGTGTATGCACTCAACTCGACTTTTTTTTAGTAAATAAACGATATAAATTATAATGTAGTTGTTGTTGGTGTTGGCGCTCTCCGAATAATTTTCGTGCATTTGATTCAAATGATTAATTAGCGTGATGAACATTGAGTGATCGATTTACCGAGAAGTTGGCCGGGAGTCGTGGCACATACACTCGTCGTCGTCTTTCGATTCCAAATTCGATTTATATTATTCAATTAGATAAAATCGATGGCCAATAAACAAAGAAAATCCAACTAGAAAAAAGGTGCATTGTTTTTGTAAAAAGCGCAAGCTGCCATAGAGCACACCATAACATAGTTGCGGTTCATCGATTGTTGTAATTATTTGTGATTTTCTCTTGAAGCTGTTGTTTATCATAACAACAAGCGTAATGCATCGCAACGATCGTCGCATTTAATTCGTCCACGATATATAATTGCAACAGTGTAAATAAGTGAAGAAATGTTGTTCACAACCGCCGCGGCAATGATGATGACGAGACAAAGATTGTAATAGAATCGAGAGAAGAAAAAAAAAACCGAGCAACAAAAATAGATACACACGAAACATAATCGATGCGAAAGTAACGAAAAAAAAGAGGCACAACAATATGCAGTCGAAAACTGTAATGGCTGTAGGGGAGATACGGCAAAATGCCCATAAAAATGCTAAACAACACCACAGAGGCGAATCGAAATTAAAAGGCGAGGAGCAAAGAGAGAAAGAGAAAAGGTCGTGACAATTGAGTTTGCATGAAGTCACAGTCAATATTTTACCGTTCTTCGATTCTTTTCTTTTATACTGTATAGTAAGCACTGCATGCGCCCGCGCGATTTCGTCAGAGAGATGAGAGAACGTGCGCGGCCGTTTTGCGGGCTTCTTTTTGACTGTCATCGTGCACGTTAAATGCTTTTCGATTTGAGTTCTCTTAAGTTGCAAATCTATGGAATATGCTCATGTTTTTCCCTCACACAGTATCGATCGCGTCGAATCCAAATTTGGATTTGTTGGCTGTGGCAATCTGAAACGACATTTTAATGAGATTCATTGACCGTTGCGCCCGACAACGAAAAATAGAATTACCGTAAACGAGTTTATTAGAGAATTGCCGATATGCCATGATGCATTTATGAAAATCGCTTTAATTTTTGACCCAGAAAGTTTCGCTCAAATTCACATCTCATTCATGTATATGGTGTATATTGATCGGTTCGGTTGCGCGAATGGAAAATTGCTGTTCGCATCAGGGCGAAGGAAACGTTTGATTCTCATCGATTGTGGCTGATATGGTTTTCGGTCAAAGTCAAAAGGTTCAGGCGCAACTATAACCGTTTCGGAAACGTGTGGCTTGTTGTGTTGATGGTTTGCAATGGAATTGCGCGCAAAAAGCGTATCTCACGATTTGGACACAGCAAACAACCGATCGACACACGATGCGACAATTTTCAAACCATTTGACACACAATGCAACAGAACCAAGAAAAAAATAAAAAAAAATCAACGCTTCATTCAATTTGAATGACTGGCCCTGGCTGGTGAATAGAACAAGCCCATTTTGATGGCTGCAACGAAATTAATGCCAAATGCACTTCATAGAGTTCAGCTTGGACAACATCAACATTTCCTTTTATCCATTTTCCAAACTAATCGCATCAAATGACCATTCCATTTATGAACAATGGCCAGAAATAAAGAGGAGGATAAGTAAGAAAAAAAACAAGATTTCTTTATCGTCTCTATTAGCCAGTACATTACATTCGATTGGAATGTGTAAATACGTGGATTCTATCGCGTTGCTCGGTTCGTTGTACACATTTTTTTTCAGTTTATCCCCATCTATTCGAATGTGTTGTGGTTTTTCTGTTGCCACTCATTTCTCAGTGTCGTCCAATGAATGCTACGTTGAAATGCCTTTGACCATTGAAAATGAGCATCTTGGGCAATTTTTTTTATTTCTTCTTCCTTATTTTACATTCGTTCAAGTAATCTATTACGAGAGACTCACTAATCGAATTAAGACCATATAAAACGACAACAAATTTTTCTTTTGTCATCGCACAGCGAATGGTTCCATTTTTATTACTTCAAAAACGATGTAACAATTAATAATTCGATAAAATGGTATGCCGCATTTTGGTTGTGTGTGTGTGTGTGTGGCATTGCACGATTATTTTCTTCTATTTGTCACCGTCGCATTGCTTATGTGCTGCTTTGAAATTGATTTCATTTAAGCAGCACGTGATATCAGGTGGCAAATGACAAACACTAATTTATACTTAAGTATCAAAATTAAAGTGTTAAACGATGTGCTTTTTGACCACACACCGATGTTGATATGCATTGAAAAGTGCATTATTCCATTTGAAATGCGATATATAATCGATGCATTTCTTCCTCGTTTTATCGTTTTTCTACACCATTTTCACAACCAGCTTATTAGACAAATCGAGACAAATGCCACAAAGACAAATCCAACGAGGAAATGAAGAACCCGTTTTTATCATACTTTTTGAAAATGACACAATATTTTTCATATGCCATAGAGTACCGTTTCAATTTGGCCTGAAGGCAGTCGTGCCATGTTCAAGAAAATCAATAAAAATTAATTTGATACCGTATCTGATTCCATCCGTTTTGAATTTTATCTCTTTACTGCTGGCATCGCGACTCGATAGCGTTCATATTTAATCATTGAATTGGTTTTTGAGTTGGCTGTTTTACGCGTATCGTTTTCTAATCGATTCGGTTTGTCACTAATGGAATTGCAATCGTGAACTCATCCCGAACTCGGAATGCACTTATGCTTCTTCATCACATTTATTTTTAAAAACATTATAATTCACATAAATATGCAATTGCAATTATACAATGCATAGAATCGGTCGCGTCCAATTGCCAATTAATTAGACGATTTAAATTTTCAAAGAATTTTTATGTAGAAATTCAAATGCAGAGAAAATGCGACGAAACTAAAATTAGTACCGAAGTTGTCATTAGTGTCGGAACATAAAATCGTGCGCCAATCGTATTCACAATTCTCGGGAGAGTTCACATCGTCGAATCAAGTTCATTGCCATTCGCACAAAATGCAAAGTGTTGAATGATGTTTTTCCACATGCGTAAAAAAGCAACAACAAAATTCAAACTATTTTACGTTGTGCGTTTTTTTTCTCTCTGCCAATTGCAACTCATTTTGTCTCATTTGTTTTGCTATCTCTTTTGGCCAGTGCAAAAAAATGCAATCACTGTAAAAGTGTTCAGTTGCATGTGGCTGTAATCGAATCACATGCACTCGCTAGCAAACGTGGTGCGAGAGAAGAAACAAAAAATCACTACATTTATGCAAATTTATTGTTGAAATAAAATTTTATGTTCAGGTGTCTGAAAAATATTTCATATAATAGTCGAGTGACATTTGTACACATAAATACACATGCACCGACCGGCACACAATCATCGCAATTTCCGAGTGAACGAAGCTGATATGCGAAATATCTCTTTGGCACGGTGTTTCAGTTGGTTAAAACGAAAAAAAACCTCCGGTAGAATTGAGTTTTGGTATTCGATATTTGTGGCAGATAGTTCGCGCGTCACTCATAAAATTTTGTAGTGTGTACTTAATGAGAGGTCGTTTTAAAATTGACGGTCTTTTTCGCTGCATTGTAAAAACACAAATATTCATTTGAACACGCGGCGCTCATATCTTGATGTCAGAGTTCAATTCAGTTAAAACCATACATTTGTTATTGTGCTGCACTTTTTTTTTCGCTGGCGAGATGAGAGAAAACGATCGAAAAGGGAAATGAGAATTCGATTGCCAATAAACACAAGCAATTTAAAATTCTCAAACGATGTGTGTCAATTAAAAAGGCTCGACATTTTGTAGGAATTACTTTTAAATAATAAAATCAGGTATTATCTATCAGATGCACTAAAAATAAGGCGAAAAAACAAAAACAAGCATTTCAACAAGATTTCATTTTGATAAAGAAAAAGAACATTTCGATTTTTCATAAACCGTTTCGATGTTGCGAAAGTTCGTTTGAAAGAATAGAGAGAGGGGGAGAGAAAGAGACGGTTGCACGGCACTGTCGCTAATTTAGCAATAGTAAATTATTTATTCGCCTAAATGGAAAGAACAGGGTAAACCAATCCAAAGAGGCATTGAATGCTGAAGTGGCAAAGGTGAAAATATTGCATGTATCCTGTATGTTGTTTGGTTCAAGTGAAAAAGCCAACTATTATCATCCATTTGGATTTTGACAAAGCCGATGTAAAATAATAATAACATATAATGAATAAAGTAAATTTGTAGAGCAATAACGCCCCGGTAACAACGACGACAACGACGACGACGACGATGATGTCGACAGCAACAACGGGTACGACATCAAACTCTCCGAGATAAAGATAACCTTTCCACTTGAACACATTTACTACAACGCTAGTTTCCACTTTCGAAATTAGTTAGTCTGCAAATGTGTGAGTGTGTTTATGTTTCAAACCATGCATTTTATGAAGAACTCACACAACCGTACACATATCGAATGGATCGCCTCTTGAAAATGCCAAACAATTTTACGTTGTTTACTTTTGTACTTTGCGTTTGGTGCGAATGTTTCAAGCAATTTTATGTGAGTTTATTTTAGCTGGTTGCATGTCATGTAGACAATGTAACAGAGGCATTATGCAAATGCGACACACCAGGACCAAATGATGCGGTAATAAGAATAGAGCAAGAGAGCCATTGTTTTAACTTTCAACGAGAGACGAAAGATTAAATGCTCATTTAAAACAAAATGCTTATTCGTGCACAACGACAAGCATAGCAGTTGATAAAACGGAAAACCGCACTCAAAATTACATGATTATTATTCAGCTTATATCTTCTTTAAAAAGAGCATTGCCTTTTACCAGCTTATCATCCAAATCCGGCCGCAAATCAGCCAGAATAACAGCCACATTTAACTCCTTTAAATTAGTTCATATGGGAAATAAGCCATATTATAACACAAATTAAAGTTAGTTGTTTTGTTGCGGCCAAATCGACGCTGCACCGAAACATTTTTTTATTTCCCTTTATTTGTTCGACATATTTTGGTCGAAAGAATTTCACCTACAAATAAATCAAATATCTGCAGCAAGTTTCGATTTATTTTATGTAAATTAAAGACGGTCATATCAAGTTGTTTTCATTTCGATTCACGTATGCCGTGCGCAATTTCCATAAATTTTGCCCGCTTGAATTGAAAATGGGCGAGCGCGCTAATAATAATTTACGAAATTGAAACCTTATCTGTATTCGAGCAAAAGGTTGCGGATTAAATCGAAAGTAAAACATGCAAAGAGAAAGAGAGAGGCAGAGAGTTATTAGAGGTGGCTGCCCTTTTCCCCTCATAAAATGGTCGAATGAAAACAAAAACTACGCCAAGTTGTTTGTTTACATTGAATACTGGTGATTCATATTAACAATGGCATCGACGTGTGACGTTGCAGGCTGGTGCCCTTAACAGTCAACGTTCAGTCGGTCGAAGTGTCGCGACAAACATCCCATGCCAAAACACAACCAAACCAACAAAATTCCACTCATTGTGCCGAACACATATGCAATAAACGTCGACGTTGTTTATTTTAGTTTTTCAATTTAAATATTCTTCCATTTTTAAACACTTTTTGTGTTAGGTTCAAGTGCAAATTACGTGGCAGTTTTTTTTGTTCAGAACGAACGGCGTTTCGAATTTTGTTTATTTGTGCGGTTGATTTTAATTCGATTGAATTTACGACAAAGAGGGCTACAAGTTCGCCAAACATATAAATGAAACAATTTTATATTCAGATTGGGAGCTGAATGAATTTTTTGGTTTCAATGAATAAACACACACATACGATCATAGGCGTTATCTTTTGTCACACCAACATCATCGTCTACTGTAGCTACCGCTAAATATACTCATTCTCACTAAATTGAAAACATTTCCGGGCGACATTCCTCTCATACTCTGCTCACCGTTATCTACGTTTCCATTGATTACACACACACATGTCGCCACATACTCTCATCGCCAAGAATCGAAATAAATGACATTTTTTTGTAATGTGGAGGATTTCAATTACTCCAATGATCCTCGTATTGATTCGGCACCAAATTAAAAATCAACAAATAAAGAATGGCTTCAAATTCTCATTTCGTTTGTAAAATATAAAGCCGTCGTATTGATGAAGCGTAACACATTGAGAGAATCGGCAATAATTTTTTGAATTGAAAAGCGGAAAATTGATTTAAAACTACTTTCAGGACTGGAAATCAATCAATCGATGATGATTATGATGAAACGATCATTGTGTGATGAATCGAGAGAGAGAAAAAAAATCTCCATTTATTCATCATTTGTTCCATACGGCATCGTAATTTTGGATCGTGTGAATTTTGCTTTCATTTACACCATGCCACATACAGAAAACAGAAACGAACTCGAATGAGCAACGAAAGATGCTCAAATCGAAATTATCTGATTGGCCCTTTCGGTATAAATTATATTTTCTCAAAAGCTCATAATTTCGCTGTGAAATATGAGAAATCGCGACGTGTCAAGCACACGTACGTTATTTTTTCACACTTACTTTTCGCTCTGTCTCGCTCGGTCTCGTTCGTCGGTTTAATGCTCGTCTCCAATGTGTTGGCATTAAGATAGCCGTTTAACTGGATTGTATTCATGTGTGAAGCAGTTTTATTATCGCCATCAGTAAATCACATAAACGGCATTCCATACACGAATGAAGTATACACAATTGTAATATCGAGTGTCAATTGGTGCGAGAGCAGTAGAAATGAAAGCAACTTTTCAAAAATTCGATACGAAATCGGAGTTGAAAACATACCAAAATGCTACAAAAAAGACACACAGCACAGACACAACAATGGAATATTCTCTCTGCATCTTTCTCTCTCTCCCTCAAAATGTTCGAAACGGACCAAATATTCCATATTACTATATGTACATTCAGATATGAAAACCTTAGGAAAGCATATCGATGTGGAATGGAAAAATGTGAAAATGATTGTTATTATTTTGAGAGCAGCCGAAAGTTGACTCGCTGATTTCAATCGAGTGGTGCGATACATGCATTTATATTTTGAAATTCTCTCGAAACTAAATTTTATTTCCTTGTTTCACCTTCCTTGTGTGCTTGCCAATCCACAGTTTCGTTTATGCAATTGATACATTTTCCATATTATCTGTGCGAAAAATTCGGCTTATAACAATGTTTATCTCGCGTTGTTAGCAAAAAAAAATCGAAATATGAACAAAAATCTCTTTTATTCTCGGCTGCTGTGTCAATTTCATAGAAAATTTGTATCGGTTTATTAAATCTTATTCTGTGCTCTTTATTTCTTTTCTTTTCGACTCAATAAACAAGAGGAAAAAAAACACACACACGGCTTTAGAATCGATAATATAAACAATGGCTTGTTTAATGTGTGTTGGCGCAACAGCACACAGTTTCCTAAAAACGAATCATAATAGATATAGAAATGGTCGTTTGTACTATCGCACCTTTTCCAAAAGTCCAAATAACAACACGTTATGCACTTCATAATGGTTTTGAGAGTTCATAATTTATCTGAAATCGGCAATCAAATCATCGTAAAATGAAATTCTTAACACTGAATGCCTTTGTTAAAGTGAGAAAACCGAATGCGCAAATGTACACAAACAGATCAAAAGACATTGATACAAAAACTCGTAACTGTTTGCGCCTAATAAGTGGACAAAAACTTACAACACATGAGTTTGAGTGTGTGACACAAAATAGTACGATAGCGAATACAATACAAGAAAAATTACGCTCCTTTTCTTTTATTCCGTGTGTGTGTGTGCCAATTTATTGATTCATTTATTTTGATATAAGTGGCTGCCAAAAGAAAAGAAACACACACGCTGTATGGTACCAATTACTATCGCGCTTACACACACATGTTGACACAAAATCAATTGCGTTGGTGCGAAATACAGCTACTTCAACTGTTGTTTTCAATACGACGAGTGATAACATCATAACGAACCGTTTCATATGTCATTTGAACGTGTTTTGCGCGCATATCATAAATTCAACAAACACGAATTTTAGATTGAAAATCTCATTTTCGTTGGTTGACGAAATAACTGAAATTCCAACGATATACATTTTTTACTTTTCCTTTTTCTCGTTCTCGTCGCACGAGGTTCGTTGTGTGCCACCGGTTTTTTATGATTATGTAACACAGTATGCACAAACATCTGGCACAATTCCGTAATTCAACTATTTTGTCTTCCTTTAAACAGCACAGTTCGATATTGTTATTCCGTAAACAGTTGAATAATTCATTTTGCCATTCATCCAGGTTCGTCTCATTCTCTTCGACGTCTCTCTGTATTCTTCTTCCGTGTCCATTGAAACGGTAATGTTCTTTTGACCATTTAAGAACATTAGACGATCAGTGTGCACAAACAACAAAAAATCAGACGATGCTTGTCTTGACATAATTCAATTTTTGTGTGTGTTTCTACCTTCAGCCTACCATAATATGATTAAATTTTTGGCTTTTCCCTCTGCACTCGCCTATTTTTGCAACATATCTTCCTTTTTTCTTCGGTTTTGCATTTTCTTGTTGAATGACGTAAATCTCATCAGAAGGAGGCAAAATATGACAACCGACTTCAGTTATTATTGGCTGAGTTTATTGGAAATATATATTTTATGTTCCGTTCAGACGCATGGCATCTGTGTTAGGGTTCGTCTATTACAAGAGCGTATGTTCTATTGAAAACGGTGGCGTTTTCGATTATTATTCAATACAATGTCGTCAATTTGCTTGTCTCTTCCTATTATTTAGTTTAAAGGTGATGTTTGAGAGGTGGTCATTGTTTTCTCAATGCACTTATCGGCTTTTGCTTGAACAAACATCTCGGGCTGAATAGCTTTGGCAGTACAGTCTTGTGAGCAACAGTGGCCGATTTGATCGATCTTGATCAAAGCGATAGTAAAAAACCGTTTTCATTTTTACATAAACACAAAAGGTCGCAATCACACAAAAGAGAAATGAAATTCAAGAAAACAGTCCAAAACATCTGCAAAAAGAAATTGAAAAAAAGTGCGCATTCAAAGATGTTTCAACAATTGACAACACGTCTATGTCATTCGAAACAGAAAAGTTGACGTGCATTTAAATTTGTGAAGGCTATACAAAGTAAACAAAAGCGGCGAAATTTGCGACGTAAATTCCGTTATGACCACGTCGAAATTGTTTGATTGACGTCGAATTACGAGTAAAATCACTGACAAAAAAAAAGAGAGATTCAATCCACTCTTATCAATTCACATGCACAGCAATAAAACCCGAAAATCGTAATTAAATAACTTTAATTTTATGGCAATAAAACGAATAATATCGTTTTGAATGGCGGTCATTAGGGCTGTCCGTGTGTGTGTTGGCAAGCAGATATGAGCCAACAACAAAACAAACATCACATGCATAAATGCTTTAAAATTGTGCTCACATGCGGGACAATATACACATAGTGGCACTGCGTAATATGTGATACACATTTTCACATAATCGTAACATTCATTAGAAAAGTTTTTCGGTCATAATTGCGTTTGTTATAAAATTAGGGTCGACAATCAAAAAGATACATCGACATTGCGCGGTTGCATCATTTGATACGTGCACGACGATATATATTCAAATGAATGCAATAGGTCACAATTGAAAGTCATTTGCAAATCCATCTATGAAATTGGAGATTTTATTCACTTTCGTTCGTTACCACGTATGCGATTAAAATAATTGCATGGAAATTAGAATTTTCAGCGTTAATTATTTCAATAAAGATGGAAGATGTTGAGACACGTTGTGCCATATATATCGAATAAAATTCCATGGAGGCAAGCGATTGTGTTGCGACAATCTGTGTTAATGTTTTATTTCACTCTCGTATTCGATGCTCGGAGCCATAAAAAAACCGTAGTCAGTGGAACATACCAAGCCGATGTATACGTAATGTGAATAATGCAAGCAGACAATGCAAAAATGTATAATCTTAGGCCATATTAATCGGCATGGGTTTAAATTACGAAAAGGTAAAAAAAAACAATTGATGCGCTGGACTCTCTTGCACACAGAATGCCATGTAGATCACGTAAGAGAAAGAGAGAAAGAGATAGATGAACCACAAAAAAAAAACGATAAATGAAATACATTATAATGTACTACAACAGCAAAGATAAACATTTAATCATGTACTCATGAAGATCTGAAAGCGCACTGCAATCGAAAAGTGATACTACAATGAGAGTGCGCGAGTACTACAACAACGGCTCTCAAAAGCCACTGCTCATCAACGACACAGACACACACACACACCGACGAATTATGCACTGTCAGCGTTATTTCGATGAAACGATCTCTCTCTCCCTCGGTCACTTGGATGCACAAAAAATGCTCATATTGTTGCATTTGAAAGAAAGAAAGAGAGTTGAAAACTCGGTTTGACACTATTGCGAGCTATTGCGAGAGTGTTTCTTATGTGAATTTATTGCCATCCTTTTTGTGCTCGCGTCGAAACTATTGCTGTCCTGTTTCCATCGAGTTGTTTATTCAGGTCGAAGACTATAATTCACATGGATTTCCGCATCTCTGTCACACAACAACCTTATCCGCATCGTATATTGCTGGCCAATGTGTTTTTCAGCACTTTAATCCAAATCTTCTCATTTTCTTCTTCGGTTGTTTACCATCTAACAACAACAAAAAACAACCGTCGAAGAAAACAAAAACGCGGTTGCAACGCTGAAGACTCGTGCTCGTGCATCTAAAATGACTTCCCTACCATCCCGATGCCGATGCACTCGAAATGGATGAATCGTGCTTTGACTTTCGTACGATCAGCCAGTTCTTTACCATATACGAATGCACTAACACACACTCTGGATTCTCTCGTCATCGCGCTTGCAAATATAAATATTGTTCCATCAGTTGGCATACGACGTGCTTTGTTTGTTATTATACATTCAATGCATACGAATTTTTTTTTTGTTCATGTGATATTTTTCATTTGCCGCTGAAACTTCATATGAATGTCACGAGAAGAGCCAAAACGGCATTTGCCGCGGTTAGTAATTGTTTTTGACACACGTTTCAAGAATCGAATTTCAATTAGAAGAATTTTCATAGATTTTAATCATCGTTCTCGGCATTCGCTACAAAAGGAGTCTCACAATTCTACCGTTATTTTCGGAAATGCTTGAAATGCAAAACAGAATTGATCTGTTTTGCGCAACAGATACAATCGTTCAAAGATACGTTCGTAGAAAATGAAGACTTTTTGCATGGTACATGCAACTGTTTCGCTTCCGAATATATTTGATTCCCTAAAACAAATAATAATGTAACGTTTTTTTGTTTGCTGTAACGAATCGAAAGCGCAATATGTGTCGATTGAATCATTTGTCCTATATTTGATTCGAAGAATGCGCAATCTGGACGCATATATGAAAATTGTCATGCAAAAGTCGATATATTGTTTAGTCTCGGCCACGATCGACGTAAAACGTATTGTGCCATTACGATTATTAAATGTTTGATAATAAATAATAAATAAATTACGTACGTCTCTCTGGCTCATTGGCTGCAAAGAAGAGACAACGTGAGTAAATTTGCGCACACCAAATGAACGCTTATGGTGTTTTGCACTGAACAGTCAAACGATCACCACGAGTAAAAAAGAGAGAGAGAAAGAGACAAAAAACGAGAGAAAAAAAACAACGGTGCCCACATGAGCACCGATATAAGTCCGTCGCTTATGAAATGTTCCATTTGCAGCATATTTTACACGCTTTGGCTTTCAGAGTGTGTTTGTGTGTGTGATGTGTGTACGTCTGTACGTAGTAGATATCGGTAAAAATCGACGGAATTCAATTAAGTTTCTCTTCTCTTGTTCTCTCGTATTTTTCAATGGTTTGCATGTGAAATTCGTTTGAGCGAGTGTGAAAAAGAGACGCAAAACCATGTCGAAATTGTGCCATAAAAAGGTCAGAAGTCATCGCGCATATATTAAATACAATCGCACACATACACACTGGCGCAGCAGCTAAATAATAAATTCGCATTTGAAGCGGTGTGTTTTTTCCTCTCTGTCGGGCATTGTATCTCATGCACAATATTACAAATGGACACAATATCGTTTTTTTTTCTCTCGCTCTTCATTTTATTACTTTATGTGTGTGTAATTGTTTCGTTCATTCATTCGGCGTTATGATATTCTATCAAAAAAAAGCAACGGAATACTATTTGTAACGTTTTGTGGCGATATTTAACCCAAGCGAATGCTCACATCATTCACAAGCAGGCATTCCAGCCATTTATCTTTCGAAGTGTGATCAAACCAATAACAATTCAATATATATTCACTGCGAAATTTATTCCATTTCCTTGAAGCGATTGTTTTTTTTTTTTGCTTTGCCGATCGATTTTTTCTGTCGTCGTGACCCTTCGAGAGTGAAAAAAAACGGACTCTTTTTGGTTTTGTCAACGTCACCACATGGTTTTTTATTTGATTTATTTTTGGTCTATGCGTCATATGTGTACATAATTTGCTTTCATCAGATGGTCTTTCATTTCAATTGAGCTCTCGTTTAAGTTAGTGCAATTTGCTGCGTGAGTTTTATGTCAATTAGTTAATATTTTTCGAAGCCAAGAAAATGGACTACACGCGAATGCCACATAATTGGGTGCTACGAGTATATACCATTTAATTGAAAACAGTCTAAGTGACATTTATATAAGTTTACATCGTGTAAATGAACGAATTAACTCTATTCTTGATGATTTTTTACATCAATGGTAAAAAATGGAACCTTTGAAAAACTTGAATGTCAAGGAGAATAAGTTGCATCAAGAAAATGTTTGAATTCATTCATTGATTTTAGATCGATTGTGTAACGAAGGAATAGATCTAATTAATGCCATCATTTTATTCAGATTAAATACAATTTTAATTTTTTTAAATTTGTGGTGTTCTTTGATGGAGTGATGAAAAATGAAATTTCACTCGACCGAAAAACTGTTTGTGCCATCATCATCAACTGTAATTATGATCAATTAAGAGATATTGCTATTAAATATCTCAACATTTCTAGTTGGAAATATCAACATGAACGGAGCGCAACGTTTTTATATTTTTATTATTTATCATAAATTTCTAGTTTTATAATCGGTCGCGATGGCTCTTTCGGTTTATTATTTTCATTCGGTTTTAATTCGTCTCGATTTGAAATATTCGTGATGGATGTGATAGAGTGCGTGTTGTGTGTGCGTACACTGCAATTCCAATTTCACAAAATGTTCCATAAATTAACGGGAGCAAATGCGAACGCGACAAAAGGCGACAGCGTAAACGGGGAAAATGCTTACGAAAAACGATACAGAATGCATCATCAATTGTGATTTTTGGATGAAGACGGAAAAAAAGAAGAAGCAAACTGTCGCGTGCTTATTTACGATCGACAGAGAATGACGTAGAAAGTCGCTACAAATTATCGAGGCATCATAATCATTGCTCAGTTTTTGGGTAAAGTGAGTACGTGTACGGTAGCAATACAAACGACAACATACATTAACATTAATTTTTGTTTTGTCGCACAGTGCATATTGTATTTGAAAGATAAAAAGTGATATAAAATCGTTTAGTCGAAAATGCAATAGCGCCTGCATATGTATGGTTACAAACACGCGACACACAACGCGAACCACCGAAAAAAACACACAGATAAACGCTGATGCTCAATGCAATAAATATCGCATTCAAATGGGTTTTTTCTGTTCGAATTAAAAAACAAAGAAAAAAAACACGATGCAATGATGAACGGAATGAACGAAGAGGAAAAAAAAGCAACAACGACAAACACGATTGCGATGCATATGGCAGCCACTTATTAGAATAATAAAAATAGATTTGTTCAATTTGATGCGGCAAACACGCGAGTGATTTTTTTGCTGTTGGATTCCAGTAATGAACAAGCAATAATGTAATTTATGACCGACTTGCATCGAATACAGTTTTTAGCTCTGCAAGAAAATGGGAATTCTTTGAAGTTCTTTGTAATAGTTGTGTCACTTTATATTGAAATGAGATTTGAGGAGGAATACATCGACTCTTAATTGCTTGAAGATGTGTTTCTTGAGCGAATTGACAATTTTGGATGTTGTTGTTTTTGAAGAGTTCGCCGAGCGATATAGATGATAGCAGTAAAATTGCATATTATCATATGTGTGTGGAGGGGAAAGCAGTTATAACAAGATAACATACAGTTAAAAGTGCTTCAAATCAGAAAAACAAGCGAATAAATCACGCGGCTGAAGAATGAACCGGAATACTCGTGTTAACTTGGCGAAGCATGTTTCAATGTCAAGACACTCTTCGCTATGCTTGCAGTCGATTTCGAAAAAAAAGAGACGCCCGGGTATGGTCGTGCACATTTGATGACTTTCTCGTGCCGCAATCCACACAAACACACACAGAGAGATTTACAAACGGGGCAACGCAATTTCATTAGCATAAAATAGAGACTTGACATAAATTCATCCAAAATAACATTCGTTTGTTCAACAATTTCAGATGCCAAAACACTTAATCTGGAGTTCGAATGTTCCATTGATACGCTGAAAATGCTTTTAAATGCATTAAATCCACCTGTCACACAGACACAAAAACTCTCTTCATTTTCATGCTTGCACATTATACATTTTTATTTGATTACTACCGCGAGCGCGGCGAACAGCCTCTTCTGATTTCAAATAATTACATTTCATCCTCTCTTCCCTCTCTGCGTGTGAAGAAATAGCTTTCAATTTTGGGATTGCTTTTCCTTTCGAATTTCATTGCACTTTTATTGCGCCTTTTAACTTTGCATTCGTTCCATTTGTATATGTTCTGTCTGCGCCTGTGAATTATGTTTTTTTTTATCTCTCTGTTTGAAGAGAATATTTTTGGAAGAAGATGAATTCAATTGTCATTTTTGTGGGCCCATGCTGTAGAGCCGTTATTGCTTGAGCTGCCTCTTCTGAAGCAATTAGCATATGTTACACGATGTTCGACATCTTTTGGAAAACTTTTTTAAATGTTAATAATTAACGTTTATCACTACCGAACGACTGAATTGAATTGAGCCGTGTAAGTGTATGGGAAACATTTGAAAACATTTAACGAATTGTTCTTTGGTTGTGTGTTTGTTTTTAAAGCAATTAAAGTCACACTGTGTTCTAGTCAATAAATCTCAACCTATACTCACTGGAATTTGGAGCATTTGAATATTGCCACTGGAACATTTTCGGAATGATTCATATTCAGTCTTGCGATTTGTGAATGACTTTGAATGGAACTTCCTGCCGATTGAATGGGACAAAATCGATGAATCACATCTTGTTAACCTAAATAACAATATTTTTGATTCACCACACTGACTGACGATCAATTTAGCACGATCAACTGCTACTGAATGTTTCTCAATTGAACGCCGGCGTTTTTGATCACTCGATTCACAATCGGAAAATAAAGTACTTTCATTTTGATTAGTTTAATAACCATGATTCAAATCCACGGACAGCGCCTATGCTCATCTCAATATTGGTGACAAGAAAGCATCATTTGCGCCATTCGGGACTGAGAGAAATCATGTTGATGTTTCAATTGAATGTAATTATGTTGACCGCTTTATGCGTTCAATTAAAACATTGTGTATAAAAAGTAATAAACTAAACAAATCTATCAAATGAACCGCAAATTTTCAGTGTAATCAATTGAATGCGTGAGTTTTGAATCATAAAAGTGTCGATTTGAATAGGACATGTTGTATGAGAAAAATCAACATTTCGCAAGCAATTAAAACATCAATTTCTACTCATTAATTGGACCATAAAACGCAGTGCTGCTACAATGAGAAAACGGCACTTTCAATTCAAAGTGGCCATATGGCTGACGGAATGGTTGGAAACTTTATTTGGTGAATTTCATCATACTTATTATTATTTTTCATAATTCTTAAAAACAACGAGCAAAAATGTACATAATATGCGACTTAAAAGTGGGCACGATTGAATGTTTTAACAAAGGAACCCATGGTCAATGCATTCAGTTGAAAATGTGCTTGCAAAAGATCACGAAGTTTTCCGTTCGAAAAATTGTCTACATTCTATAGATTTTTATCGATTGTCACTTGGCTGAATATTGAGTGCAATACGTTGAATGCAGCAGAGAGAGACAGAGAATGCGCGAGAGCGCCAAGCCGTTTTTGTTATTGTGTGTCGCTGTCGATGAATTCACATAATAAATTATTGATTTGGACATTGTTCGTTCTCATTTGTTGTGTATTGTTGTGATTGTGGCCTGTTTAGTCGAAGCATTGTGATTGTTTCATGTTGCGTGCACAACAAATCAAAATAAAAGCAAACAACAATCTTTCTTGTGTACAAACAAAGTCGATGACAGCACAACAACAACGGTAACGGCACGGCGCGCAAACGGTCATCCAGCCAAAAGAGCATGCGACCGACAACAGCAACAACAGATGATAAAATGTGTTCCAATACAAATCTGAAGAAATGCAGACGCCAAATATACACAAACAAAAGAATGCAAAACAAATGAATTTACCTGAACAAAAACGTTCACATTAAGTGGACACTGTGTGTGTGATGAGTGTTCCGTTCGAGTCAGCGGGTGGCGAAAGTGAGCGAGTGTGTGTGTGTCATGCAGTTTCAACAAAATGAATGCGTGCTGCGTTTTTAATGCACAATGTTCATTCGTTGGTTGGAAAAAAAAATTGTTTGATCATTAGGTCATGCGATTTGTTTCATTTAATTCATTTTAATGCCTGATAAAAACAAACATTAACCCCAAAACTCGTGTATCAATCGAAATGAATTTTATCGTTTTTATGGTGTAACATTCATTTCGAATGTCATTTCCGACTTCGTGTCGCATTCCATAAAATCTATCGATTAGAGTGCTTTTTGTTGTTCTCTTTCCTTCTTCTTATGCAATTCCGTTTTTTTTTATTAATTTGATTCGCATTTTACATCGAAACCTTTTCGCATCTGTAAATTGCGTTTGACATGGCAGCCACGGCATATAACCGAACCATTTTTAATGCGCACAAAATGAACCATTGGAATTTAGTCGAACATCAAATGGGTGGATTTAATAGACGTTGTCGAAACATAAAGAAGGCGGTATTGCCAACCAATTCATATAGACAATAATACAAAGCGCCTCAAAACGCAAACGCACTACGACCTAATGGAAACGGTCGCCACACCGAAACACATTGCATATAAACAGGAACAAAAAAAACACACCACTGTCGTCGACATGGAAGTTGGTCGGACCGATTTTTTTTTATTATATGAAACAATGACAAAGATTTACACATGTACACCGCACATTTCAACTGTTTCGAACCATTCGCTTAATGGAAAAGTCTGTAAAAATACACTATCATCATTCGATATACGCAAGTAGGATTGGAAAAAAATGTTTTATTCAATTCAATGAAATTGTTTTCATTTGCTAATCCAATTGATTTTGATTTGCAAGTTTTCCAGTTCATCAAAGTCATCGCTGAAATTGAATCTTTATTTTGAAGAATTTCGGACTTTTTTGTCACGAGCACCAGTAACTCTATGATATGAATGAAATTGAATCGATTCGTATAAGATTCGAACCGGAACACATTAAAAACCGCAAATTTCACTCAATTTTAGTTTTCCATCTTATTCTCTCTTTTTTTCGTGTTCATTTTTATGGGCGAACATAAATCAATGAGTAAAAAACGCACTCTAAATGTTAAGCATAATCTCGTATCTCGTGCCAAATGCATTTTCGAGACAGACAGAGAGAGAGAGAGAAAGAGAGAACGAACAAAAAAACCGAAGGGAAATGGTCGAAACCATGACCAAATCATCTAAATTACTAAACATTGAGCAATAATTTACGGAGAAAACGGTCGACGATGTTAGGCGTTTCAAATATTACTTTTTGGTGTATGTGTGCATTTTTCGCACCCAATCTACAATAGGGTGCATATTTGATAAGAGCAAACGGTCGGCCGTGATGTATTGCATTGGTTTTTTTCTATTTCGTCGGTTGATTCTATTACTTTTCCGCACACACCTAGTGTGAAAGGGGAAAGTATTGCAATAGGTCAAAATTTACGAAACCTCAAAAACATGTTTTCTGGACGTTTCTGAGGTCAGAGAACCCGAATCAGGCCGTTTTGAGCATGGTTGTTGTGGGTCGCTTCCACGTCGTACGTCGTACGTCGTACGTCGTACGTCGTACGTTGTCCGCCGTACGCAAAATTTGTCCATCGATTTTCTCACCACCCAGAAAAGTTATTTGAAATCTGACTTCACGGGATGATTTGGGGTCCCCAGGAATAGAAATCATCAGATTTTGAGCGACTTTGGTTGATGGAAAAAAATTCCATGCCTGGAGTGATACCTATGAAAAAGAGTCCAATTTTCGTCCAAAAGTCATACTTAATGTAGACTTAAACACTCAAAAATATGTATTGGGGTGTTTTTTGGCACGAGAAAACCGAATCCGACGTTAGTTTTGAGATACAATCAATTTTTAATACAGTTTCCTTGAAAAAATCACAAAAAATTTGGATTTTTGTATGGGAGCCATGCCTGTATGCTACCTTAATGACGTGAAACTTTGCACAGACTATTTTTTACACAAAAATATAACATTCTGAAAATTTGAAGAGATTTCAATTAAAATTAGGGGTACCTCCCATACAAAATTTTCAATTGGCTCAAAAACGAATATTTTGTATGGGAGGTACTCTTAATTTTAGTTGACATTTCTCCAAACCCTCCGAATGTTATTTGTAAAAAAAATAACCTGTGCAAAGTTTCACGCCATTAAGGTAGCATACAGACATGGCTCCCATACAAAAATCCAAAATTTTTGTGACTTTAGTTATGAAAAGTGTTTCAAAAATAATTTTTATGGCAAAATTAACGTCAGACATATTTTTTATAGTGTTTTGTTAGAAAATAGAACACTTTCAAATGTCGTACAAATGGGTTCATCATGAAAGTGTGAAAAATCTTTTCTTGGCTACTTCTTCTATTAAATTAAAGAATATTTCGATGCCAAAGTTGAAACATATTTTTTGGTCTCGAACTTTACGCCGCTGAATGGCTTGAAAAATCGAACAAATGATATTTTGAACTTTCTTAATAAAATACGCAAGTACCACCGTGCGGAAAAGTTCGTCTTACTCCCGTAAGACTCTTTATTTTTTATTAGATTCGGCAGTTTTTTCGCCTTCCTTCCGATGTTGTGCAATATTGAATGTCACGACTTGCGATGAACACGAGGAAAAACAACGGATGATGATGAAGTGGACACGGTTGAAAGAAAATGGAATTGAAATCGAAGCGTGATTTTTCTTGTGGCCTTAAGAATATGGTGTGCTTTCATTGAATGTTGTTCAGTAAATGATTCTTGGCATTTGCACAGAAATGCGCTAAAAGTCAATGGCCTGTTTCGAACAACAAAAAATTGGTCTTTCCTCTGGTTCGAAGTTCATAACATTCTATTTCCATCTACATTGCCCTTTCTTTTGCACTTTACTCTCTCGGATGGTTTTGGTGAAGCTTTTAACGAAAATTGTGTCAAAAAATGTATTAACATTGTTTATCGTTGATGGTGATTTATTTGGGCACAGCCCAATAACACTTTATATTGTTTTTCGATGCTCTTTTTTGTCGGGTAAACTACCTCCTTTGCATCATAAGTGTTTCAATGTGCCGATTTATTGGTTCCACACCAGTCAAAGCATCAGTCAATATTAATCCGATTTTTCTTTGAAAAAAAATAATTATAGAGTGGCAGCATTTACTTACGATCATTCAATAAAATTCACTCTCATCAAAATTTGTCGTCATGAATTTGATATAATTTTCCATTTGAATCGACTGACGACGGCACGCCATTTGCCGTTCGTTCATCGTTCACATCGTAATTCATTCGGTTCGCGTTAAAATTCGTTCTTATCCAAACATTTAAAATTGACTTCACTTTCAATTGAATTAATCTGTAAACAATAAATTGCATTTTTGTCGCTAATTAGTGCGCCTGTTTCGAGTGCGACACAACTAAACAAATATTATACGGTTACGTTTTGCAATCGCACAATGACTTTGTCATATTCTTTGCGATGACACTAATTGCATTAGTCGTAGCTAATTAGTTGGTTTTTCAAACTCCCATTTCACTTGCTCAGCTCGATCTGGCAAATAAATTCACTTTGTGCGTGTGTGTATAAGTGAGTGTCTTGATGATAGAGAGCTTGCTTGTACAAATTTTCTACTTGATAGACAATGTGGTGCGATTTGCGACACGTTTCGAGTCATTCACAATTCAAAATACCGTTGAAAGTGTACATATCATTAAAAAAGTAAATTCCTTATTTTGCTGTTGAATATGCGGCGCTTCAAGATGCAAAGAGATCTTTTCGAGTAAATGCACGCAATTGTTAATGTTACGAAATTAGCATGTCACTTGATACGATGGCTAATGACATTTGTCGTTGATTGTGATGCAATAAATATACGGTGGTTTTTCGAAATGAAAATCCAACCTTCACCTTGTCGTACAAACGGTGCTTGTTGTCTTTAATAGCAATAATCAAATCAGAAATAATTTTTAGCACGGAAATTACGCGGAAGCAAAATCTATGTAGATCCCCTTGGACGCCTGAATATTTCCATAATTTATCAAATAAGAAAATCGACAAAGAAAAAGGGGTATAGTAAAGAAACAAGCGATGTGAAGGTGAACGAAAGGAAATTGTGTTCTTTGGCACGCATGTCATTTGATTATATGCCAAGCGTGAAAAATTGTTTCAGCATTTACAAAGAAGGTGAAAAGCCATCGTAAATTGAAAATAATTTGATATTATCCTTATGACATAAATTGACATAAACATACCAAAAGGGTAATGTGCTCTGAGAGAGAGTGAATCTTCCCTTTTTATATAAAAAACAAAAAATAGCATCTTTCTGGGACGAAATGGTCTGACGTCAGAGTCCAAAACAACAACAAAAGAACATTACAAATGTATTTTTGATTTGATTAAAAAAAAGCAGCACTGACACAGCCAGTGAGGCCTACTCATTTCAGTCACATTCGATACAAATACAGAACCCAATGCGAGAGTGTATTTCTTCTTTTTTTATTGCTTTACGACTTTCAAGGAACGAAGCAAAAGAATGCTGTTCGATTTATTAAAGTGAACAAACGGCACACAACAAACCAAACATCATTGTATTGATGCAAAGTGAAGAGAGAGACAAAGAAAAAAGCGCTCGTTCACGCTCATACAACAAAGTCATTTTAAAACAAACGGCAGAACAGCAAACCTTAAAAATAAATAAATAATAATTGAAGTAATTGAGAATGATAAATAAAATAATTAATAATTGAAACCAATTTATAGCAACAGTCGTAAATATTTTAATAAAAACAATCTAATAATAAAAGTTGCCGTTTCTTAACCATTTTTTTTAAAATCATTCATACATGTATCATTAGTTCGATAAATGAGTGTGTGTGTATGTGGCTACTTTGCATTTGTATGCCGTTTCGAAGATGTTTGAAATGGCGCATTGCGTTTTTTCTCGGTGTATGTTTCATTGCGGCTTTTAAATAGTCGACAATTTCAGAAATAATCGTTCTCGAGGCGCTCATCGTTTTCTACTCGCAAGCCTTGATTAAGCACATCAACACGATGTACCCAAGTATCACAAAACAATTACTTCAATCACATTCATACACAACGACATGCATAGTGGACTTCACTTAATGACGAAATAACCTAACAACTCATTCCGTTTTACACTTATGTTGTAAAACATGAATTAGCTCAGCGATTTCAAACGAACAGAAAAAAATCCACTGCAAATCGTGTTTCATTTCGAAATGTGTTTTTTTTCGGTGTATACACAAATCCATGAATGAAGTGACAAAATATCAAAATACCAATCAATTGCAACTATATCTCTGTGCATCATCATCAAGCAATGCTAATTTTTTTATGACTAACGTCCACTTCACATTTTTTTTACGATCACTTAATCATTCATAACATCAAAATTCGCCACAATCATAAACATTTTCTATAGAAAAATAACCGCCTCGTGATTGTATCAATTTTTTTCTTCAAACCGTTTATATTGATACTACTCAGAATCGAAGTGACTTCAATCAAGAACTGAAATGTCCAGGCTTATTCTATTTATAAATTATCGTTTAATTAGCATACGTACGCCATCGATAGATGACATGTAATGAATTTTTTCCCTTTATACGATATGAACTCATCGGTATTGCTGTAGTCGTCGCGAAATCGCTGCTCAATTATTTGTTTATTGATTTGTATGTTTTTTTAATTACGAGAATCAGTTGCTTTTGTTTGTAAGTTGGCCTTCTTTGTTGGCCGAAGAGTGCGTTTCGTGAGTTATTGGTTGATTGAATAATGTGAGTACAAAACAGTTCATTAGGGCGTTAAAAAAACATACAATAGAGCAAACATCGATACTTATTCATTGTGTGCATGACCTATACTCAACAATCGCCTATCAAATACTATGACGTTCAGATTGATAGTTTATTCCGATTGAAAAAAAAAGAAGTAAATTGAATTCGAGGAACGATACTTCCACAGAAAGAATAGTGAACACATTTGATGAGTTAACAGTTTTCGGAACACGGTTTCAACTTCAATGAATTTTCATTTTTAGTCTCGCCTCTTCCGTGTTATTTATGTGAACTGAAAAAAAGTATCAAAAGAAGAAAAATAAACGTCGTAATTTGGCGAATACCGGAGAGAAAGGCGCACTACGGAACAAATTTTAAGCCATTTTCAAATGTGATGATCCAACAAAATGAGGAATGACATAAGAATAGTGCACATCAATTTTCTCCCCGACCAGCAAATGATTGCATAATCAATTCTGTCTATAGACCGAATCAACGAAGCGAACGCTATCTTTTCGTTCATTAAATTATGATTCCACATAAAAGTCATAAATCATTTAAAAACGTTACGATTAAACTTAAAACGAGACGAGAGAAAAAAAAAATGACTGAAAATAATAGAAAATTTAATTGTGAAAAGAATGCGCGGCTCATGTTCATTCTCTTTTGGTTTGTTTTAATTTCATGTTTGTTTGGAGTGCGTGTGCATTACACATTTTTCACATTATCACTTTACACCAGTAGAAATTTGTTGAGATACACGCCGCATAAGAAATGCGGCCCGTTGAAAATGCTGGACCAAATAGAGCAAATTATTATAAATTCAGTGAATGTGTCAAATAGAGTGTATGTGCAACAATAGAATGCTTCGAATACATTCAATTCTCGTCTTCTTTAATTAATGTATTATTATTTATTAAATGGGAATGCGCTCAGCGTTACATACACACATACACACCAAACTTTTTATGGAGACAGCGAGCAACGAACCCTTTTTGTTGATTAAATCAAATAGCGGTCGGGTTTGTCGTTCTAATTTGTTCGAATGGACTATATTTTTGTTGACATTTTATTGTGGTGTATTTGTTACGGCATTTGATCGATTTCAAATAGATGTGACAACTTTGTTGATGGAATTTTAGAGTAGCAGCCATTGTCGATAAATTAATAAAATATATTTTCCATGATCCGGGCGCTTCAATTGATAAATTCAGTTCGTAATATTCATTTCGTAGCATGTTTTTCGTTCAACAATCAAAACTTGACATAAATACATGTGAATTTATGCGATTTTATTCAAAAACTTCTGAATCAGTTGTTTTCATTTCAAAACCAAATTGCGATTGTCGTTTGTTGAATGTTTTGTTTGATGTTTGTCGCTTTGAAAAATCACCGAGCACAAATCCATTTTTGAGGAAATCAATAAAACTGATGACACAATCGTTTCTTCAGTTTTGTGTGCAAATCACATTCAATCGAAAAATGGATTTGCTGAATTTCCTGGTTGAATTAGCTCTCTTTTCCTACTACTATCAATCCAAACTTTGGCAATATCAAACGGATTTTTGTATACACTCAAAAATATGGTGAGGCACACACACCGACGGCAAATCTGTGCGTCAAAAACTTTGTCGTTTGTAAAATTACAAATGGGATTTCGCGGAATGATGGAAAATCAGTGAAATGACATACACAGAGAGAGAAAAAAATCGTAACCCGGACTTTGCTTCAATTTTAAGCCACACAAGTAATCCTGCTGAATAGCAATGCTATCTAATTAACAATGTTGAAACAATGAAGATTGAAATGGAGGATAATGTGCTTGCGAAATGCCAATTTCACATTTACGCCCGATTCAGTTGCCACCGTCATATCAGCAGTACGAATAGTATAGAAAATTGTTGTCAGAGCAAAGCAAAGAGGAGAAAAAAAATCGACGTCTTGTTATTTTCGCGAACAAAGCGGAACGGAAAACTGTCAACTGAAACATATTTCATCTGTGGGTTTGTTTGTTTGTTTGCTTGCAATGATATGCTTTCGACACACGATAACGCAATCCAAGTGGAGACAATTAACTGCTACTCTCTGCTGAGCCCATATACACAGCCGCTAAAAATTGGGGTGATCAAAATTGTAGATAACACTGATGACACTCGCTTTTCTTATCCTCTTTCTCTCTATCGCCCGTCGACGGTCGAATGCATTACGCGCCGCGACCACTTCGACGGGTTCAAAATTGCTTTTGTTTTGATTCTTTGCATCGATTTAATGCATTGTCACTTTTCACTTGTTTATATAATATAACAATCGACCGACACTGCAATCGACTCGGTGAGATATTATGCTCATATTCTCTCGCGGAGTGTGTAGTTTTCAACCACATAAATTGTGTTCAATAATAACAAAGTCACAGCAGATTATCGGTCACGACCCCCATATGAAATTGCTCTGGTTTCAATATAAATACAAATGTGTTCAAACACAATTAACTTTTGAACGGGAGAAAGAGAAAAAGTATTATTCCTTTAAATGAAGACAATTAATTTTATTACGATCTAGGGCTCCCCTGTTGGTTTTTTTCTCATGCGACTGCTTTTTTTGTCTTTTCAAAAAAAAAATTATTATCATCTTAGGTTTTACAAAATAGTAGAAAAAAGTGGCTGAAAATATGATTGTTATCGAGAGATTTGATGAACCTATAAAGTGATTACTAATTCGACATTAACCATGTTCAACCTTTTGATCTTATATTTAATAACTTTGTTGAATCGTGCATATTCATCGACAATATCGCAGCAAATTATTTAGTCAAAAGCCGAATGGGGAAGCAAAGTAATCACGAATATTAAGACATATAAATGCGATATTTTGTGCTCTTACAAATTCATGAAAGAAATCATAAAGAATGCCATTTAAAATCCCCCTTTTTTTCTCTCTTCGAGTTCTTTTGTTTTGTTGCATTCCCTATTGTGGCTGTTTAGAAGAGAGAAAAAAATGATGAGTTTTTTTATATATGTTTCTGTGTCAGCAATTATTTTCTGTGTCACTGTTCAAAGTCACCGCATTGATTGTGTACCAATTGTTTGGAACAAATACAAGACTCAAACAAAACCAGAAAGAATTCATTGAATCTTCGACTTGATGCGAAGAAACACACACACAATAGCACGAGACAAAGTCAAACAGCATGAATGGTGCATGTTTATTAAATATTTTCGCCCATCATGTATATTAACCAAACAGATGCTACCGTTTGGTGGTTGCCACTACATTCATTTAGAGCTCAAAATCGAAAAAACACACACCCAGAAAGTTCCATTGCATTACATTTGCGTTGTTATTATTTGGTATGCATACACATTACGCAATAACAAACGCAAGTGACGACTTGACAAGTGTCACAAATGAAAATACATTTCATTGAACGAGAAAAAGAGAGAGAAAATCAAAACAAGCATCGATATAAAAGAAGGCAGCAACAAAAAAGGGACAGAATCGGGATTTTTTTTATTTTGGCATTTGCATTTGGTAGCCGGTTGATTTGCATTCGATGTTTTCCAATCTCAAAATGCCAAACTGATAAAGAAACATGTTGTTTTGAAGAGAAGACAAAAAAACAATGCTCCATGTTGAAAAGTATCGTGTCAAATTTGCACAAATCAAACCCTACATTTGCGGTGTGATGACTTTTGCGCTTATCCAGTTAACGAGATCTCTCACTGCATATCACTTGCTTGTTTATTCATCGCCATAAGCCACCAACGCGTCTGCCGTTTTGAAAATGAGGGTTACTTTATTGACGAGGGGGCGAATAAATGAACGCATACTTGCGGTGTACGGTGGTGGATTTGTGGTTGACCATAGATTTAGATAGTGCTTAAACTGACTTTAGCAAAAATTATCAGGCTTCGGAATTATAAAAATGGGGTTCGATTCGACACCCCTTTTACTCCGCATTTCAAACGGACATTGATTCACATTTTTGTACGGCAATTACTTCAAATACGCATGTGATACATCGTTTCGGACGGTCACCTCTTTTATTCAACATTGTCCAAATGTATGGAATGCAGTCGTTCGTTTTAATTGAATTATTAATGATGAATTAAAATTCGTCACAAAAATGAAATTGAATGGATTCAACAAGCCTCGGTGACAAGTGAAATTATAAAATGGAACTTGTAAAATGTGAAATAAATTTTCACAATTCTTTATCACCACAAACATTCTTCGAATTCATTTCGTATCAGAAAACAGCACAGATTACAAAATGGAAAAAGTATGGTTTATACGTGATTAATTTCATCCCCGAACGAATAAATTGTGTGCTGCGTAGCCAGCAAGTCTTCGAATAATATCATTTTTGGTTTGTTTTTATTGTTGTATCTCGATTTCACCAAGTGTTGAAATGTTTGTTGGTATTTTTTTGGTTCGTCCGCCCAAAAATAGCTGTGAAAATAAAACACGAGCGAAAAGAGAGATAGAAAAATAAAAGTGAGAGGGAGAGAGAGCACTGCGAGAGAAAAATAAAGCAGTAAAAAGCTGCAAACGGAAAACAAATGAAATAAAATTTACATGAGACTTGGCTCCGGCGATAACATTGAGTACGTAAATTTTGTGCTAAAACACTGATAATAATAAGAATAATAACCGTCGATTCCGTAAATATATGCAAAAAACCGTATTTTCGGGTAGAAAGCGAAAAAGTCTTAAATTTTTACAATCGCACACGCCACAAATCGTAAGTCGAACGCAACAGCGATGCTCTATGAAGGAAAGAAGAAGAAAAAAACCACTCCTCAAACACCGAGAAATAGATTTGTTGTGATGATTGTGCCAGCGATAGTCATAATGGAGAGCTCGGAATTTTCGGTTTAGAAGAAAAATAAGTCATTGTGCGCTCTTTACTTTTCATTCAATTGCAAATCCTTTTGTGTGTACACAAATCAGTGCTCTTCGGTTCAATTGCGTCGTTTGTTTTTTTTCTTCTCTCCTCCTTGACGGTTTTATGGAGAGTGTCGCGTAAGCATGAACATTTTATGCATTCGTCTAATGATAATGACTTCAAGATAACGCAAAAAGAACTTAAGGATGACATATCGAAGTCATTTTGGATACACACACACATACATACATCTAAAGTGCCAACACTTAATACCGGCGGTAAATTTTACTCGGCAAACTGGTAAAGGGGTTAAACATTGTCGTTAGATTGTCGGAACAAATCACCAAAAACGAAGACAACACCGAAAAAAAGCCAACGCACACACAAACACGACCATAAAATTTCTTGTAATCAGATTGAGAAATTTGAACGTGGCTTTCTTACGCCCTTTCACATAAATTGCTGGATTTGCACGACGATAACATTTCGCAAAACTACTGAGTGCATCGACTGGAAATAGCTCATTTAACAAATTGGCGATATTCAAAAGAGCAAACCCCAAACAATGATATGCCATCAAAATTAGATATGCACACATTTGAATGGTTAAACCGCCACAAAACTCATATTGAAATCGACACCGTTGACTTTTTGTGCATTGTCCAAACGAAATGTAACCGTCCATTTGTGGAGAGAACACATCTTGTGTTCTCGATCAAAATGACAGAATAACATGACTGTGGTCTCTCTTTGTATGAAACAGAACGGAAATTAGAATTTACATATATGTATCGACATCGCAATTTAAAGAACTTGTTACCCATTCCGACGGTGACGGAATTGTTTTTAATTTAATTTTCCATGCCTTTGGCAACATTGCGAATATTAATATTTGACTTTGGTATCATTTCCATTAATTTGGTGACATTTAAATATATGAAAATCGAAACGGACATAGACATGCCATTCGGTCGCCTAAGTTTTCCAACCCATGTCTGAATTACTGAATTATATGTGTGATGATTTTTTTTTTCGCTCACATCGTATTTGACGCAGTTTTAACATTAAAACCGTCAAAAGTTAACGCAAATCCGGGCGGTTTTGATTCGAATGTGTCCATCAAGTTTCAGCTTTCATCCAAATAATTTTCATATAGAAAATGTAAATAGTAAAAATATATTTACGAGTTTATCTTGGCCAAAAGATATTTTATTTGTTGTTGCAAACCATGTTTTCTACTCGTACGAACATCCGTTTCAATTGATGCTTTCGTGCGATGTGAGCAACATTTTTTTTTTTTGCACATGATAAAATATTATATATATATATATATAAATTCAGTCAATAAGTAAAGCAAAGTGTCAAAGTCGAAAGTATACAAATACATTTGATAATAAAATCGGAAATCCTTTTCGTTAGGCAAATACGATCGGTTTGCATAGCATGGCGGTGGCGATGGTGTAATTCAATGAATCGATAATGTTGAAAGTCGAATAACTTTTGATATGATTGACATTTTCGTTGAATACATACCCCATACGTTTCGAAGTCTTTGCCAAAAGAAAGAAGAAAATATGAATAAAATCAAATTATTGAGCCACTTTACATTGAACAAATTCACTGTACCATTAAAAGACGACGAAGCAGAAATGGAGAGAGTGAAAAAAACTAAGTGAATTTAAAATTTTATCGGAAGAGATAACACATGTCAAACAAATATTGAATATCAATTGTTCGGCGGTCCATATATGGAAACTATTCGAAAGAGTGTATTGCGAATATATTTCTGAATTGTGGTCGAGTTGTGTATTGTACTAAATTTTCAAGGGGTTGTTTGCCATTGTATTCGGTTTTTTTTGTGTTCATTTGAATTTACATTTACTACGCGTCAAGGGTTACAATTACACTATATGTTTTGAGTTTGAGCCTTCCAAAACACGGTAGATTCGGAAAAATTCTTCGTATACGGTGAAGTTATTTTTTTTTCTAGCGAGAGTTGCATCTGCTCTGTCTCACTCGTTTGTATTCCGTCAACATATCACTCAAAATTGTCACCGTACACACGTTTCACTCTGAACAGATGACACATATTTTTATATCTCTACTCTCTCTCTCTTTCTCACTTGGTTCTCGATTGACATTTTTTGAAAATTAAAATCTAAGTGAATGCCAAAGAAAACAATAGTGTCAAGAGAAGAAATGAAAAAGACGAGATAGCACGCGCTTTTGTGGCGGATGAGAGAAAATATGAGATTACATCAGACGTTTTTGTGTTATGTCAATTTGGCTCTGATACAAAAGTGACGTGTGCATGACTGTTTGCATTCATTGTCACTCATATCGTGTATTTAAAAAAAATACCACGGTTTCTATGCGACTGGTCCTATTCAGGCGATTGCGTTGGCTGTATTTCCGCTGCAAAAATGAGCACACACAAAAGAAATCCTCCAGCTTAAGGGGAATCCGAAAAATATTCATGTTTTAAATAATCACATAAGTCACCAAAAAATAAAATGCGAACATGGAAAATCTCAGCCACGAGTCGTTAATCTCAGATCGTTAAATTGACGTCAGAAATGATGGGAAAAACAAGGAAACCCAATGTACGCAATGTAATTATGTTTTACTTGTTATAATTCCATAATGTTGAGCTCCGATTAATTCCACAGTCGGATCTGAAAATCCACTTGGCGGTTGGCACACACGCATTTGCCTCAAACTACGGAAATGACCAATAAAAACTACAGTTGCATTTCAATTCAACGCGATGAGTCGCACATCACATAAACAAACATAAGCGCATATAATTCCAAAACAATTATTATTAGCCTGGACCATGTAAAAACTGGATGCCAAATTGAATTAAGCGAAATTTAAAACGAAAAGAAAAAAATTGGGGCATGGTCTCAATGAATGTCGCGACAAATACATTAAACTCATTTTAACTCATAAAAATCACACATTTGATTAACATAACGAAAATATGCAAAAACGAACGCGAAAAGAGATTCGCTGAAATTTTTTTTAACTCATTGAAATAGACTTTTTTATTGACATTTGATTACCACGTTCAGTTCGTATAAAACTAAGGAGAATGTGTTTGTTTTTATTTAACCCTTTAGATGCGTGTGGTCTGTCGGATATTGCACATATCGAATCACTGCAAGAGAAGTCACAGTGCGCTTTGGAAGAATACTGCCGTACTCAATATCCAAATCAACCGACACGATTCGGAAAGCTATTGTTGCGGTTACCGTCGCTGCGAACCGTTTCATCACAAGTAAGTCTCGTTTTTCTTTCTAATTTTTTTTCTCTTTTTAATTTCGACTATAAACTTGAAAGACAAACTTGAAAACAAACGGCTTTTTTGTATGTCTGCGTGGAACCGTTCAAACAGCATTAAAACATTATCTCTTTCGATTTAATCCTTTCAGGTAATTGAGCAGTTGTTCTTTGTTCGTTTGGTGGGTAAAACGCCTATTGAAACGCTGATCCGTGACATGTTATTATCTGGTAACAGTTTTTCATGGCCCTATCTCTCTTCAATGTGACACGTGAGTTTTTTTTCAGACATTACTCAGCTATAAGCGCTGAATAACATACTCTCTTCTCGATATAATCAATAGACAATGTGGCGTCAGTTGACTACGACTTGATCATCAATGGGGCCATCATTGGCTCCATTTCCGACATACTATTCGACGGCGGCTAATTCACTGGATCAATCACCAACATTCTCAATGTCATCTGCATCGCATCACATCACCTCACAAAATTTTACACAAGATCAATCGCATATTCCGCTCGCACATGACAGAACGCACGAAAGCAACAGCAGCGTAAGCACCGAAACGTCAACAACAGCAACGGCGACGCACACAATCATCTAAAAATCCAAAATTAATATGCACGATGATTCACACACACACACACGCGCATACCCTTAATATATAAATATTTTCTTTGCACGATGTAAATAATCTTTGTTTCTTTTTCTTCGGATGCAAAAAAAAAATCACACAACGGCTTCTGGGTGTCTAAACAAAGTAGAATTTGTGAAGCAACTGTTCGATGGGTATGTGTTGACACATACCAAGACAGATAGCTTCATCGACTTTATCGCTGGTCATTTGCAATATTTTTTCTTCTTCTTTCAAATCAAAATTTGTTTTTTATATATTTTTATTATTTTCTCTTTCGTCGAATTTCTTTTTTGCTATTTGATTGTAATTTAATCCATTTAGGTAATTTAAGGGTTCACCCACAAGAATGAATAAATAAAGAAAAAAACACACACACATCTATTATATATATACAATTATACGCAGAATATTGATTCATATATAGGAATTTTTAATATATTCTATGCATAACATCTTTACATATTTAAAGTTTAAAATTATCAGTCTACTTAAATTAATGAATAAAAAAAAAATGGACAGACCGTGTTGTTGATGTTTTGAGTGTACGATTGGGGGGGGGGGGGCGAATTTTTCGATCAAAGAGGTGGGTCATATGACGAGGTGGGAATTATTTTCTTTTTCAAAATTTGTTGAAAAGTTTCTGTAATTGTTTTTGATCCTAAATCGCACACTCAAAAAATAAATCGATACGGCTGAAGACGCTAGAAAATGGAGAAGAAAATCCGAACAAAAAAAAATGTGTAATTTTAAATGTTTGTTATACCAAATAGTAATTTAATCAAAGTAAATGATTGATGAAAAAAAAAAGAAGAATCAAACGAAATCTACGTTAAATGAAATATCTAGACATGATTAAATCAAACATTAGCATAAAGTTTTAGCTATTTGAATATAAGACAAGTTAGGCATATTGATGCAAAATGAATCTGATTGGCAGCATCAGCAAATACAAAAATAAAATAAACAAAATCGAATTGTGAGTAAACAGTAGTTGCGATTATGAGGACGACTAATATTTTGAAGATATTTATTTTGCGATTTGAGAAATGAATAATCACTGTATAACACCGATAATGAAAATGGCAATATTTATGAAAATATATATAATAAATGTGAAAATTTGCAAGTAGCATGAAATTTTTTGATTATTATCCGATAGTTGTGCCCTGATTTTCATGTCTTCTCATGTTTCTGTTTTTGTACAAAACTAAATCCAAAATCTCAATCCTTCTCGCTTTCGACACATAAACTACTATTATATAAGAAACTTATTTAAATTGATATTCATTCACTTTTTTCGCCGAAAAATGTGACAAAAGCAATTGAGCCCAGTTTGAATCCATTATCCGACACACATACATATTGTTAGCGAATAAAATGTAAAAAAAACACCCTGCAATATGGAATAAAATTCATTGTATATCATGGCAAAGAATGAGCGTTTTAACTAATCAAAACATATTTTGGCAAATTTAAGGTGAAAAAGCAAAGAGAGTTCATTGTGTTCTTTGTGTTGAGATGACAAGACATGAGAATAAATATTCTATAGAAATAATTGTATAAGCTAAAGGAAACTGGTAAATTCCGATGGCACAGTTTACTTACAATAGAGTCGGCGTATTCTCTCTTTCGAAGAAAAAAAATCGACTTTGCGTGAAATCTCATGCCAAAAACGGAATGAAAACTTATATTTGATGTTGCTCTTTAAGACAAAAGAAGAATATATATATATTCAACGAAGACGGATCTATGATCTGAACACACAAACACAATTTTATGCAGCAATAAATTATTATGGAATAATTAGTAGAGAATTATTATTATTATTGATAAAACATTCAAATTGCTATTTAATGATGATTAAAAAGGTTACGATATTTGAAGACGAAAAAAAAAAATGAAACATAAACAAATTGCAACCGATTTCTGTCGACAAATTTATCTAAAAATACAAATAAAAACGATTAATGGATTTGAAAAAAAAAACAGAAGTGATTGGTGTTGATTTTTTTTCTGAATCTGAATTTTTTTTTTAATGCTTCTAGACGATGAGTGACGACTGAGCGACGGTCGTTTATCACTCAATGAGTGATTGCAAGCGTAAATTTATGAAGGTAAGATTGTAGCCAGAATGTTATTAATGCGCAATAATATGGCATTTTCAAGCAAATCGAAGCAATGAAATAATTCACGTTTTCGGCCCAATTAATTTCTTGAATTTGCAACCAACACAAAAAAAACCAACGACAAGGCGAAACGCATCTCTTCGTGGGAGAAAATGAAGTGGCAAATCTAGTATGCAACCGATTTTCTTTCACATCTCATAAATTTTCATCGTCACCACTAAATCACTCTTAATTGCTCGGTTCCAACAGATGCGCGCATCTTAAATCGGTGAGTAATTAAGAAACAGTGTAGAAGACATCATTTTAAATGCCGATTAAAACAATTTACAGGGCCGAAGCGCAAGAAATAACAACAACAACAACCACAAAAAATGTACACAGTTTTTAAAAATAGACAAACATTGCAATAAAAATGTGTTTGCAAACTGCAAATTGAAATCGAAACGAATTTGTGTTCGTGTTCAAAACGATGATGATGAATTGGTCTGCATTCATTTTTATTCGGTGTACCAGCACACATTTTATATTTATTGCATCGATACCGAATTCACTGTTTTGTTTAACGTTCAGTTCGGGGCCGTGACTGCATTCGTGGTGGTGGCACGATGCGCTCTGGTAACTAGTGCGTGATATGAACAATGAGTGCATAAATAAAATCAACGTTGACAAAGTAATTATACTGTGGAAGTAATCGAAATTTATATGGATGACGACTGTGCGCGATACGCACACAATAAATTTTCATGGAAAATTAATGTGATAGTTGCAACGAGTTAAAGGTCAACCACTAAATATGCGAAAAAAAAATATATTCAGGATGACCTATGCAAATCCGCGAAGCGTTCCAATTTTCTCTGATGTAACTGAACGAAACAACAACCAAAAATCGACGAAGAAATATTTAGTTCGAAATATTTGCTTTCTTAAACGTTAAAAGTTTAACTAAATAAAAGTTTTTCTCATTGAATTTTCGCACGTGAATATAATTCTTGTGATTTGTTTGAACGAAGGATTTTCGTTTACACTGATTTATGCATGAATTCCATGTGACAATCAATAAAACAAATGATTTGGTTTCCGATAGCCAATTTCCATGGATGTATAAATTTCGTATATACATGGCATGGTTAACGTATGTTTAGACAAAAACCAGTGCTCGATTATTTATTAGAGGTGAGGTCATACATTGCACTCGACTATAAATATGAATATACTGTCGTTCAGTAGTTTAGCTAAACTGTCGTAACAACACAAAAACACATTCCAAAATTATAATTCGCATTGACAAAAAGCATAGAGATGCCTCATCTATGCAAATACGCTAATCTCCTCCCCACCGAAACGGTTGGATGGAAAACTATTTGCAATTTTCGGCACACAAAAGCATTCCGATTGGTTGAATCGGACACCACACATCATTTGTCAGTTTGAAACTGCAAAATAATTAGAGATAATGTTTGGTCCGCATATGGGGAAAAATGTCATTAACATGGTGCATAAAAGACACCGAATTGGCCAGCATGTGTGTGCAGACTGAATATTACTTAACAGGAAAGCAATTTTAATTAATTAATTGTCCACGTCGATTTTGATAAATTGAATTTCAGTTCTCTTTGACATTTGTGTTCTTCCAATAGCGTACATTGTTTCGATTTTGTATCGCTAAACGAAGAAATGTTCCATCATTTATAAAACATTGAATGAAAGCGATTGTTTCGATTCTAATTCAAAGAATATCATTAGAAATGCTTTCTCTCTTTTGTTATTTTATGCAATTTCCATTGAATTGAAAACACAACACAAACCCTTCGGTTACATATTTGTCCAGCCGAGATTTTCCATTCTTTTGAAAGATCTCAAAATAGATTTGAATTTGTCGGCCACATTTGTATGTGATAAATGACTTTTTTTTCGAGTCAAACACAATTCATGTTTACCTTGATGTCAATTTTAAATTAAACTTTTTTCAAACACATTCAAACTATTCAGTTTAAATTCAGTTGAGTGAATTTTAGATATTTCGATATGAATATTTTCGAAAAATTCAAAAGAATAATTTTCTCAGCTTTTCGATTTAGAAAAGACCCTCTTGAGGACCCGTTTTATATACTAAGAAGTGACGAACATTTCCCGAATATGCAATTAAACCGCCAATAATGATAAAAATGGGAATATGGTCAAACTATCGAAAAGATATCATCAGTCAAAATGAAGAAAGAAGTCGAAATACTATACTTCTTTGCGGCGATCTATTCCCACTGCGAACATTGTCCCGATAAAATTGTTCAAAACAATAATGTACACAGATATTAATCAAGCGTTATATTTTGGCACAACATTAATCATAGCAATTTTAGTGCTGCACTACATTGTCCAATATCATAATCAGAATATGTTGTGTGCACATGTTAAAAAAATGGGCAGATAAAAAAATCAAAATGCCAAACGACTCTTATCCTCCTCGGCTATTAAAGTGTAGTACATTTCATTTGGCGCATGAGTCGATACAGCGTTGGAACTAATAAGAAATCACTATGACAATGTGAACAAATCCACGGGAGAGTATGGTAAAAAAAACACAGTCGAACTTTATCGATTTCGGGCGAATGAATACTTGGTCATTTACACGTCCACATTGGTAATATAAAAAAAATCTTTATCGACATTTATATAAAAAATAGCAGTCGCAATGCTTTCCCATTCAGTGAAATGTTCGATATGAATGTTCATAAATTTCTCTAGTCACACTTTATGATGAATCGGTGTTTGATGATGCATACACACTCACGCGACACAAACATTCTCGACTATGAACGAATCAGAGGTAAATGTTTTTTTTTCTCACTATTGCCCGGAGTGGAAAAAAGTTGAACACGACAAACCGAGATGATTATTGATGAGGTGTATGGAATAAAGGTCAATATTGGAAGAGAAATGGTCTTCAAAATAGTTTTTCAAGTTTTTTCCCTCTGTCTTTCTATCTCAATATTTGACCATTCTTTTGGGCCTTCATAATAGTTCTAATGTCATTTTTTATTAATCATTCGGCCCATTTATATGATTGAATGCACATCTTGAACTTTTTCTCGTTTTGCACATGACACGGCACTTTTTTATTCTAAAACTGGGTTAAAAAAATGAGCTCATTTTTTGCAATTCAAATATTCAGCCCTTAAATTAATTCGATTTAATCTGAAAATCAGCTGTGTGCCTGTACACATTTTTGCCCTTTTGTCATTGATTCGGATGCTCATTCAGCTATCCATTCATACTGATGCAACATTTCGATCTCTTTCACCAACATAGAATTGTACGTATTCCGCTGTTTGTTTATTTGATTAGTAAAAGATTAATGATCATTGCTTATGAAATGTATTAAGATAATATAACACATAACCATTTTTCCTTTGGGCTGTCTCTATCGCTTTCTCATTTTTATCGTCACTCTTTACACTTTTGTTTGAGCAACGCATTGCTTAATAAATAATATTTGGAAGAGGTGAGATGTATGAGAAATTTGTCTCTATTGTAATGGACAAGCGAGTAAATATGTTGCATTGTATGCATTCACAATGAATGTCGTTGCAATAGAAAGTTTTTTTTCTGTATTGTATAGGGGGGGAACTGTTTAAATGGTTTGTTTTCGGTTATTCATCGATAATGGATCGTTTTTAGTTTTGTTTCGATTTTTGACAAATGGTCATCCAGACAAATGATGATCGAACAAATGCAAACATATTCAAATTTTTCGTTTTGTATTCCGCTTGGCTGCATAATCGCGAAGAAATAGAATCGAACGAAAATTCAAATAGAAAATTACAACTTTTTTTAGTTTCAGTGCAAATAGCAAGTAATTTTTGATATAATTAATTCACGAAGAGCATAAAAAAAAGTTGCAACTCAGCAACTGAATCATCATGTTATAGCATCGGTTTAGTGCACAAAACGATTTGCAGTAGCGAGCTGGCGAGACGATCAACATGCAAATTATTGCGATTCATGTAATACTCAACAAAACGTGAATTGTGCAAAATTAAAGACAGTAATGCTGTCAATATTAGAAGCATGCACAACGATAACAAAATCTGATGATATGATGAAATCTGAAATACCGCTGACCAACAAATCGAACTCAATTTGCAATTCCATCTAATATTCACTAATTATATTGATATAATTATGTCTGATATTTATTTAAATTGCGCCACATCAAAAGTAAACATTTATAAAAAAATATGTCCTTATCATTGAGTTTTTTCCGTCTTTTTTTTATTTCAAAAAAATCAAACAAAAAACGAACTCATACTCAGAAAGAACTTCAATCTGACGAATTTTTGTCTCCTCAAATCAAATGCATTGGGAAATTAATTTCAGTCTTTTTTCGCACTATTGATAGCATTTTATGTGGTCAATCACAAATTTGAAATGGCAAAATTGATGGAATTATCGACAAAATTGAGATGATCATAATATGAATATATAAATCGTAACTGTTTGTTCCAACGAAAGACATATTCCAAAGTATTTGTGTATTGCTTCAATCTGTTGTACACGTTATCTTACGTTCCATTTCGGAGTAAAAAGGTTATCATCAGTCTGTTTTCACATGTATTGACAAACATTATCCAAGAACCAACCACGAGCAGTCAAACGATTCGGATTTCAGATCGAACTTATTCTTATTATTCAAATGATTCAGAAATGAACAAAAAAAAAAACATGAAACCAATTGAATACGTTGTCCTTGTAATTGTTATCAACGATTGAGAATTTGTTACTGTACATTTTTTTGTGATTCTCATCTGGTTGTTTTTATTGCGTTGACAAAAAATTCGGATGTATTGCTACCGTTTCATCATATGAAAATGTTTTTGATTTTTATTATCAGAAATCAAATAATATTTGAATGAAAATTTAGAATCATAAACAACCGATAACAATGCGAATGAATGAAATCTTTAAAGAACATAAATATCATTGAATCATTTTTTTCAATTCTCTCTACCAGTCATATATCAATGAGTGTTGATTAAATATTTCAATTTATCAAATGCAACGAAAATAAATGTTGAATGAATTAAAAAAATTAAAATTGAAAAAATTCAACAGATAGACACCGAAATATTTCGAAATATGTTTTTTTACCAATAGGGTCGTGACATTTGGTATATTCATGTGAATAGATGGCGGTTGTGCAAAGAAGAGAAAACAGTTTTTAATTCGAATGACAGTAAAGTGAGCGCAATTCTGTTAGAATCAACCGCTTTGTATTCCAATCAAACATTTAGAACGACAAAAGTAAAGTGACAAAAGTAAAGTGTGCAGTGAAAATGGAGCCACCGTAAGTATTTTCTTTTATTTTAATATTTTATGCATTAGTTTAGCGGAAAAAACAATAATTCTATATTTGTCACTGTTTTTTCATAAAAAAACCTAATCGGTGCAAATAGAAAAGAAGACGAAATACCAGACATGAAAGAAATTATCAAGAAACGTGAAGAGAAATGGAATGGTTTCTTCGAAGTAAGTTGAATCAAATCTTTTGATAAATTTCATTCATTAAAGTAATTTCATTGTTACAACAGAAATATAAGGACTTTGATTTTGTGGAGCAAAATGATTCTCTATCCGATTATTCTGAGCAAGAGATGACGGATGATGATTCGTTCGAAGTAGTAAGTGAATCAGATGATCAGAATAATGATTACGAAGCCATAGAAGTGGACGATAGCGTCGCAATAGAAGACAAAGAATCAGATGATGGTTGCATTGAGGTATCAGAAGACGACGAAAGGGCTTCTATGTTCAGTCAAGTATTTCAACAGGTACAGTCATTGACTATAATTTTGGTGTAGATTTTGAAAGCCACATGGTTTAATGAATTTTCATTTTCTTTAATAGATTGTCAAGCAAAAGATAGAAGTATTTGAAAAGAACAGCCGTCAAAATTCTATCCAAAAAATTAAAACCAAAGATGGAATGACGAAGCATGTTCGTGAGTCGACCATATGCAAGGAAAGGCGTTCAATTATGGCATCAGAAATGCCAATGCCTACTACACCGAACATGTACATAAATATCCCAAATTTACAAGAAAACAATTGCATGGCTTTGGTGAAACCACATTCTAGCGCCATACAGCCACATGGTAGTAATATTGCGGTGGATGAAAATATCGAAGTTTTGAAAAGTGGCAAAATGAAGATTACAAAAACCATTACAACAACCACTACGACAACAACCACCACTGTACAGGAATTTCAACAAGATGAAAATGTCACACCACAGAAAGGTAATTGCAACAAAGTTTATTGAAAATTTCGTTCATTTTTTAACTAACCAAATTTTATTCATTTCTTTTGCTCTTTCTTTTCGTCTCTTCTCTTTATCTGTTCACTTTTGCAATACAGCCAAACCTCCAAGATCAGCGAAAAAAAAGCGAACAGCAAATGAAGCGACTGACAGTGAATTTGACGTCTATGGCACCAACTACGATGATGATGATTTGCAAACACCACACCAACGTAAGGGTCATTTCAATGTCTCTGCTACTTCACTATCAACAACTAAAATCAATGAATCGCGTCTTGCAATCGAACTTACGCCGACTACGGCAAATGGAAGAGAAAGAAAATTGGTTCCGAAGCAAATTCGAAGTGTTTTAAGCGAAACCATACAAAATGGCGAGATGGACGAGAATGATTTTTGTGGTGTTACAAACCGTGAAATTCAACCCTCAAAAGGTTCACGCTTATCATTAGTTTTCACACCACAGCGGAACAAAGCGATTACAGCCGGTGACTCATTTGTCGACCCCTTGGCTATGCAAAAAGAAAATCCAAGAGCAATTTATATCAATGCACGTGACGATGTCGGCAAATTTGCGGATAAGGAGTAGTCGATCAACATCATCAATCCCGATCAACATCATCAACGCAATACTCACCATAATATATTACAACATTCCTAGTTTTTATGCTATTGAACAACAAAATGTCAATCATATAAAATTTTCAATCAGTAGTTTCGAGCAAAATTCACATATACACACAATATTTTCAATTAAGCATCATATTTATTTATTAAGATAAAAGATAATGTAACAAAGCATGCGCTGTGAATTTTTTTATATTTTTCAGAACATTCGTGTAATTATCGAAACCAATCCTGCGACATAGCACCAAAAAATGCGGCAGCATTTGATTTGACATTTGCCAAATTTTGCTGAGCGCTTGATTGCGGTGTCGTTCCACTAGATTTCGATGGTGATTTTCTCTGTAAACACAAGAAAATCAATGTTAATAATTAGTATATAAGCAAAGTTTATCTTTTATGTTATTTGAAATGTGCATAAATTCGCTTCAAGACCAAATCACATTCAAAACACTGTGGGTCAATTTATTAGCTTTGTTAATCAAACAGATACGAAAAATTATATTTAAATATGATACAATAAAGATGAGTCAAAACCAAATTTGTAAATGTTGTACCTTTTCTGACTTGATTTGTGTTGTTGGCGCTTTGTTTTCAACCGGCTCACTTAATGTGGCCGATGTTTTCGTTGAAACAACAATCGGAAGCATTGTAAACCAATTGCTGTGTGCCACACCATTGTTTGCCAACGACAGAAGATTTGGATCCT
The DNA here is from genome assembly GCF_009176525.2 of Contarinia nasturtii. NCBI lineage: Eukaryota > Metazoa > Arthropoda > Insecta > Diptera > Cecidomyiidae > Contarinia > Contarinia nasturtii. The sequence goes on from NW_022198962.1 coordinate 596,693, forward strand.
TTTCTTGTGTTAAATTGGCTCCACTGGTTTTTGTCACAGCGGCTAATAGTGATTGATTTGTTGATGTGCTTGGAATGAGCAGACCGTACTGTTGATGTTTTCGTTGAGCAGAAAGCTTCACATTTGTATGTAACTTTCCGTGAAGTAATTCAAGATCAAATGGATCGATGCGAGACTTGAATTTTCCGGCCAACGATTGCAGTTGATCGTTCCATTTTCCATTCAAAAACAGTATCGTTAAAAATTTCAAATCGAAATAAAATTGTAGGCATGCATTTTGATTGGTGAACACAAACTCATTTCGATTGCTGAGCTCCACATACGTGTGCACAATTCGATTTAATAGACGATCGGTCAATATGGATGTGACTGCCTTTGGTAAGGTTTCTGCCACTTTCTCATTCAACTTAGTACAACAATCGATGAGAAACTTTTGCAATGGAATGCTTGGATGGGCTGGCACTCGGATCGTTGACTGCACCGATGAGTTTGATTCATCGTCTTTTCCTTCGATTGTGTATGTCTCCCAATTTGGGAAGAAATCCAGTAAATTGATTAAATCAATGTTTATTCTAAAACAAAGGCCATTATGTTTACGTAAATTATCACCAATGAATAAATCGATCCATTGTTTCCATAGATTTACGGATTCTTCATTTAACAAGCGACAAATTCGCTCCCAATGCTCGAATCGTTCCATGTGGGATACATTTGATGACTCATTCCATGTGTTTGATAGAAGCAATGACGTTGGCATCAAACATTGCTTCACATTCGGACAAATTTCGGTGATTGCCTTTAGTAATTTGGCGAGAAATACTATGGAATAGGCACGTTCATTGTTTGCAACTCCCAACAATTTGATCTTTGATATCAAACTGAAAATACAACAATCACACATTATTCTATTTGATTTTTCTTCATTATTTTAAGTTTCTTACTCAGAAATTCCATTTTGACTGCAACTTTTCAAAAATTCCACGAGATGACTTTGTTCCTTGCGAACAATTGGATCTTCTCTCAATTCAATACTGTCTACACCCAACGAACTGACGTATAATCTCAAATCATTGTATATGGATTCAACACTTTTATCCAATTCATTGCAAATCGTGCACAGTTCAGGCGAATAGCCCTTCGTTTTCATGAGAAGACGATGATTTTGACGATTCATATCTAAAGCTTGCTTCAAACTCTTTGGACTATCTTCGCTATTCTCGTCCCAGAATGAATTTTCGTCTGGAAAATCATAAAAAAATTGCATTATTTTAAAAATATATTGGTAAAATGGGTGAATATTACCAATCAATGACGGAACATTCGATTCAAATACTTCGCAGATCTTCTTTTCTGTGTGTTCAACAGCTGTTGTCCAGGATGTCGTTATGATGGCTTTGATACGATCCTGCATCATTGGTTGATAGAACTTGTGATAGAAATCAATGTTACTGCTCAATTGTAGACTTTGCAAAATTAGCGGCCAATTTGATGGAATTTCTAAAGGGGAGAAAAGTCATTTTTTCTTTCCACCTCAAAAGATCATAAAAAATGCGACGAAAAAATATAAAAATATAAATATACCTAGCTCTGAAACGGCTTTGTTCACATTGTGAATAGTTCGGACCGAGCTGATGTTACCGATGACAGTTTTCAGCAGTTGTTTTGAGTCATTTTCAGTTGTTTGCAACCATGTATCCAGTGACCGTCTCACTGCATCCGAATCGATTGGTTGCATTTGCATCTGTGGTCTAAATATAAATCTAAAATGAATTGTTCTTTCTTCACCATCAAGTTTAAAATGAACTTACTTAAATTTCGATATAAGCGATGGCAAGGTGTCATTCATCAGCGATTCGTTCATTTGGAGCATATGAATCACAGGTTGTGCATTTGGTCCCGTAATCAATTCCAATTCCCTGGCTAACAAGCACTTATTGTCTGCTCCCGATTCGCTGCCTGAACTATCGATAAAGCACTTAAAAACTTGCAGTACCGTTTCATTAAGTAGTTGCAAGCTATCTATGATTCGGCGTTTGGCTGATTGGTGTGGTTTTGCATTATTTTCATCACTAATAGTTGTAAGCATTCTACGAAATGCCCGTGCTCTCAGTTGTATAAACATAGTCAGCAATTTATCCAATTGACAATTTTCAAGTAACACTAAACTTGTCAAGCATTTAACTGCCGTGTCGGTAGTCAATTCGGGTCGTTCCAATTCGTCCAAGCACATTTGTTTTATCATAAAGAAAAATTGATTCAAATGATTCCATTGACGTTTTACAACTGGGTATTTTCGCATTATATTTGTATCCAATTGCAAGCCAGTGCTAATGTGTCGAGCAAAAATAAACAATTGCGTGGCCACGAAGTAGTCACATTCATCTAGATGACTCCAAATCAATTCTGGTAATTTGGTTAAAAGATGTATTTGTGCCATACATCCGTAGTAATTCTTTTGTACAGTTTCCATACCACGTTCGGCATTCGTATCGATTTTGAAACCAATTAGCTGGTGTTCATTTAGATTTCGACAACTTCCGATGATGCCGTGAATGTGTTCAATGACATTGGACGATGTTTTTCGCATCTCACCAATTGTATCAGCGGCTTGCAAAAGATCACGGTATCGCTCACTAGATTATTAAATTTGAAATTAAGTGAATTGAACGGATGGAATTGCGTGGCGAAGACTTACCCAACCATAATTCTTAATTCTTCCTTTTTGGCTTCGATGTTTTGTTGGAGCTTCTTATGAACGAGGTCAATTTCACTAATACTGCATTGCTCGAACAACGAGTCAACATCAATATCCAATAAAGTGGATGTTGTCATTTTGAAAGGATTTGTCTTTTGATTTTTTTTTGTCTTCCGAATAATATTTTGTTTACTAAAATTCGTGTAAGACTGTCGTAGACAGAAAAAAATGTTCCCATTCAAAATTGAATTGTCAATATCGAGTGAAATGTCAACGTCATCGTTTGTTTAGATGTTTTCAAAACAAAACAGCGTCAAAAAATATGTTCGCCATAAATGAGGATTTCTTATGATTAATTAGTGATTTGAATGATAAATGGAATTAGAAATGCCCAGATTGACGCCAAAGATGTCCTAAATAATGGAAAATAATAAAGAAAACACATAAGCTTAGTGTGATAACATGAGAGGGAGGGATATGACAGATGGTTTGTTGCACTATCAGTTCAACTTCGAGACAAATTTCGCACATTTTTTTGTCAATTCAGTTTATTTTGCAATTTTATACCGAAGAAACGAATGCAAATCTAAGAAAACGGTAAACCGCTCAAAGTTTGCTGAATATGTTCTATAAATCATGATAAAATGACAAAAACTCTAGTGTAAACAAAAATCCTCCCATGAATGTGTCACTTCGAATCAAAAGATCTTCCAAATGAATGGCAGCGCCACGAAATACCGGTGTCGAAGTCGTGAGCTATGCGAAAATTCTATGCATTTATCTCGTGTTAGTGTTTATGTGTGTATGAATGTTAGTGCCGAAAAACCGAAGCGCGTTTTGCTCTCTTAGTTGAAGAGTCGCTTGATGTTTTTATACTCACATTTTATCACACGAACATAATATTCCTTCCGCGCCACAGGCGATATTGTTCCACCTTCAAACCATTAACACAATAAAAAACAATAAATACGTAAATTAAAGAAAATAATCAACGAAAGAAAAATTAAAAACACGAATTTTGTGAGCCACGAGAGCTATATGTGATCGCGTAACCAAACCCGAACGGGCGAAATCAATGATGGCATTCAATTGAATTGGGAGAGAGAACAAAAGTAGAAGAACCACATAGATGCGGAATTTCGTATGGAATACTACTGAGCGAATACTGTGTACGAATAGAGTGAGAACCGGGATAACCTCTAAAGTATTTGTGCAAACAATTGGGACAGCAATTGTTATCTTTGTTATATTTTTTATCGAGAAAAAAGAAAATTATGTGGATTGTCTATTGAGTGAATTTTGTGCCACAATTAAAACGATACCGAACATTTTGTCAATGTATAAATTGATTGTTCGCATAAATCAAAGTGAATTGAGAGTAAGCGAATGATAGAGAGAGAGAAAGAGAGATAAAAAAATAATAATATAGAGAGTTGGACAGCACAAAGTTTGCTAGTGTGATTATTGAAAAATCCGTGTAAAATTTTGCACATTGAAAGTGAAATATTGGCTGGTGAAAAAAGGCGATTACATTTGAAAATCAAATAAAAATGGATTCAAATGATATCAATGACCCTGAATTGAGCACCGAATTTGATGACGAACTACAACGACGACAACGAAATGAAGTGGTGCCATCATCTGAAACGTCAATCAGCGACAATGAATTAACAACCACAATCGCAGAACACAAACAATCGCCTGTAGACGTTCCATCGAATGGTACGAATAGCGGTGTTGAAAATCAATTGCATACATTGTCATCGGAGCGAAAAGTGTTTGAGACAAATGTTATTGAACAGGAGTCAGATGGTGGTGGCAGCACAGCAGGTATAAAAAGTGAATCAGACACAGAGTCCGAATCACGTTTAGTTATTCAAAGTGAAAATGAAACAACTGACAACGACACGGCGTCTACACTCGCAACAACAACAATAAAAGAAAATGGTGGCACATCGTCGTCGGCTAAGCGCAAATCAACCGCAAAGATAAATAATAAACAAAAGAAGAACGATATCAATGACTATTTTAGTGACGGCATTGAATTTAGTGATGACGATGAAAAATTTATGGGATTCACAGACGCAGACATTAATAAATGCACAAGTTGGGGTACTGTTATGATTTTTATTTTTTTGTTTCATCTCTCCTACTTCTTCTTTTTCTTTTTGCTACGAGAAATGCAGCACAGCGCTGCAAAGTGAATGGAATCGATTTTAATTGTATGTTCATGTCTTTTTGCAGCACCATCAGTTTTGTTAAAACGAATTAAAACAAACTCTCCATCGATACCGAACCAACCAGCAACAACGATCAATTCAATCGAAGTAAGTGTTGCTATTCCAATTTATAAATTCGCGCAATTTAATTAATTAATCCAATATTTTCAGGAAAAAGTTGAACAAAAGACACCACAAGACGTGACAATGAATGAACCATCACCGCCACCACCACAGCCACCGGTACAAACACCACAAAAGCCAGTGACAACAACTACGGACGGTTCATCGCCGCACATTATAAAAACAGATCCACGCTATCGCAATCCATTCAAGTTCGGTTGGCGACGAGAAGTCGTTTTTCGTGCCAATATGTCAGCCATACAGAAAAGTGACAACAAAGGCGAAGTGTATTATCATTCGCCGAGTGGCAAAAAATTGCGCACGAAAAATGAAATAATGAAGGAATTGGTTACGTTAAAAGAATCAAATTTGGATATCGGTGATTTTACATTTGCAAAAGAAAGCGTCGGAATGCCGCCCGAACAGGAAATTGTTCGCAGCGCAAAGGTTCAAACTCCATCGCAGAAACGACAACCGGTGCCAGTGCCGGAATCAACAACACCAGAAATTCTCGGCAAACGCATTCCGAAACCGAAAATGCCAAAAGGTGCAAGCCCACCACCACCTTCGATCACCAACAAATCACGTGTAAGTTGATGAATTCATGAAAGTACATTCAAAGTAGTGTCACAAATACAAACAAGTGACACAATAAAAGTGTTTATTTTGCAATCTGTTTGTTTATACTTGGAATTGAGTTTAAAATATATGACAACTGAATTGCGTTTAGTAAACATAATTTTTTCGCACTAATAACCAGTTTTAAACAAGCATCCAGTGTACGAACATATTAGCATATACACTTTTCTACTGAAGTTACAAATATTTTCATTCGATACAAATCATCATGGATGGCGTCTACTTAAACGATGTGCAATTTGTATACATAAAATGACACTGAATTTCTTTTTAATTATTTTCAAATGTTGATTTTAAATTTCAGACGCCAATTGCAAGTAATAAACGTCAACCGGAGCGAGAAATTATCGAAGTGATTCAACCGAAGGCTCCAAAAACCAATTCAAAATCAAAGTAAGTACCGAATTTTTTCAACCTAAAACGAAATAATTCCAAGTAAAAAGTCTTGATTGAAAAGCTAGAATTGTCCTTTAAAAAATTCCTCCCAAAAAAAGAAGATTAAGTGATGCCCTACTACTTTAACTAAAAAATCCATATTCGTCAATATCGCTCCGTTTTCGAATTCTGCTCGATTATCATAATTTAACACACAATCTCACTATCTCTCTATCAATTCTATCGTAATGGTTGGTTTTCCATAATAGTAGGGAACCATGCACAATAAATTGCGTCTTGGCCATGGGAATCATACCACAGTTGCAGTGCAAAAAGTGCCAGTTTATGTATCATCATGAGTGCGTTGGCAAAGATGGATCCCGTCATATCACCACTTTTGTTTGTGAAGTATAAATACGCATCCTTATTCATGCAAACAATTCTGGACAATTCTAATTTAAATATTTCTCTTGTGTAGCACTGCAAACGGGCAAAGAGTGAAGCGGCTGCAGCGGCGGCGGCAGCAGCAGCAGCAGCAGCTAACAAAGATCTGCCGATGGACGAGAAGAGCACAAATGTGAGTTCAACGGAACTAGCAACACCGAGTCGACCGACGAAAAAAGGTCTTCTGACAAACTCATTGAACAAATCCGTGGCATCGACACCAACAAGTGTAAAAAGTTCGAAAGATGATTCGATGGCAGCGAATAAAAATCCAAGTGAACCGGATTTATCGTCACCACAATCCATTGCCATCGTTGCCGGCCGCAAATATATTATGGTTCCAAAAACAACCAAAGTTCAAGCTACACCTGACTCAGTCAATGGAAATCAAACTGCCAAGAGTTCGTAAGTGAATAAAAAAAAGCATATAATAATTTGTAGAATTTACATCTGTAGTTTAACCGAATATTTCAAATTTTTTTTTTGAATTTGCTTTTGTGCTATATTTTTCTTGTTTTCTCTTTTTATCCCCATTTCAGATATTTGTATGACCATGCACTGAGTGCAATTTTGAGTTTTTCCAATAGAATTAGTTCCGTTGTGCAAATGGCTGTAGTTGCTGATTTTGTTCTTTTGTTTGATTCGATTTGTACATTTCGCGTTAATTTTGTTGATTGACATGCTTGGCATCACATTTAGATTTTCCTATTCCCCAAATGCTCCCCATTTTCGCTTTAGAATTTTTATGTTAAGTTTTACAGACATTACTTATTCCAAACTTTTTTCTTTTTCATTTTTGTTGCAGATCAAGGCCACACACTCCGGTTGCTGGTTCAAAATCGAATTCATCTCGCCGGTCATCACCATCACTGCCGGTTGCCAATAATGCGTATGCATCGACACCACTTTCAGTACACTCAATGTTTGCATCCGAATTTTTCAACAATGTATCAAGAGGTTATGACATTCTATTCAACATTTTCCAATATCTGAAAGTTCAAGTAAGTCTCTTCAGACTCTTCATTTCACTTCATTTTAACAATCAATGTGTTTGTTAACGTCAAAATGCTGCATATCTTTGTTTAAACACAGGAATTGGTTCGTGTATCAAGTGTGTGCCGTATGTGGAATCATGTTGCAAACAACAGTATTCTATGGCAAACAATTCGAATGAAAAACTCACAGGCAAACGATTGGGCTGGTTTAATGGCTGCTCTGAGGCGACACGGTACACGTCATTTGGATTTGCGCAAAATTCTCATCGCACCAACATTGGATTGGAATGATTTCATAACGCACATAAGTCGCACCGATCTTGAAACATTACACTTGTGCCGCTGCCCGTCTGAGGTGGTGACGGCTCTACTCGAAACAAATACAAATCTACGGGCTCTCATGTCTCTATCGATCACCGGAAATACGTTCACGTTCCCAAGCACCTGCCGAATGTCAGCTTTACAAGAATTACGACTCAAATCCGGTTCAACGATGAAAATTGAGAATTTACAAGCCCTGCAACACCTAACCAGTCTACGCCAACTATCACTAACATCCATTGATTCATTGGACGCAAATCAATTGGAGCCATTATCCCGTTTGGCATCGCTTGAGTCTCTCGAATTGGGCGAATGTAATAATTTGGCCGGTGGTTTTGCGAGAAATATTCTAAACAAACTACGAAATTTGGAGCGTTTACGTTTGGAGGGTGGCAAAGGATGTGCCACATTCGATATTCTTGAGGTGATTGAACGGCTCCCAAAATTGATTCAATTGGAATTGGTAAACTTTGATATAAAACCGGGCTTTGACACACGAATCGCACTATGCCGTCGTCTCAAGCGACTTTTGATCATCCCCACATACATCTCACAATCGGCCACAACAAATAATCTCGTGTTGTCCAGCATTGCACATCTTGGTGACACATTACAATCGGTCACGTGGGTTGTTACTCAGGAACTGATTCGTGTTACTGATTTATACACCGACGAATGTCACACAGAAGGACAACCGAGAAAGCCCAACGAAGATAAAATACCAATCATCAAGCCAGTGCCAATGATGCGGGAATCACAGAAAAGCAACACATCCAGTGATGCAAGTACTCAACTTGTTGAAATTCTGCCGCTGAGCCAAGTGGAGAAAATCATTCGCAGCAACATTCCAAAGTTGAAACTGAAAATTCAAAAAGTTCCATTCTCAGCAACATGGCGTCAAACAATAAGCGATACTTCATAGACTGTAACTGAGACAGGCGTTATTATCAGACGCCCAATTATTATATTACGACACATTAAGAGGTGATCAGTTTATAGAATCACAATACTTCACGCTAAATGTATATAACAACATTATTTGAGTTGGATATAATTTTTTTTTGTGTAATTCATTAGGGTCACGAATAATTCAAATATACAAAATTCGTTGAAAATTTGTTCATACATCAGTTAACTAATGGCAACCAATTCAATTTACCTAATTTATAGTCTCAAGTAATATTCTTCTTGAATTTTCACTTTGGCGGTTCGGTTGAGATCGGCTTTATTTTGGAATAGGAATATTTTTATTTAGAATATGTTGACATTGAATTTTATGTTTTTTTAGCAGTCATCAATGTGAACAACAATCAATTTTATCATTCTCACCTCATCTTGAACCTCATCTTGGGTTTCCCCAAACAGTCGGCAGATGAAACACTGATATTCTTTAGTATTTTAAGCAAAAATGAAATATCGTTAATTTTTTTTAGAAAAACGAAATAAGAAGAAAATTATCACTGGATGCATGTAAATGATTCTTCAAACACCCCGACATTTTCAAATCAAATACATTTTTTCTGCTCACAATTTTTTTAAAACGTTTTTTATTTAATGATTCTGTTTTTAGTATGACTGTAATTTACTACCAAAATGCCAAAAATACTGACGAGTCTCGGTAATTTTATGCTCAGGTCAAAACTATAATTATTAAGCTATTGAATTCTAAAAGTACTCCAATATTAACCATAGTGCTTTAAATTGGGGGTTAATTTTAAGCCTTTTCCTTGTAAAAACCATCTACACATAAACAAAAGGCCTAATGTGTTTTGTCTCGGTAAATGTTTCTCTTTTATGCTCAGGTCAAAACTGTAATTATTGTTCGGTCATTACATGTACAATGTACATGTATTCTTGGGAAAGGAATTTTCAAAAGCAAAACTTGAGCGCACATTTCGTTTTTCCACCTGAAATCTATATTAGTTCATTTGTTGTCTTTGTGAAGTGCAGTACATTCGTTTGAAGTGTTTGATTATTGGGAAAAAATTCAACAATTTATTTATATATTAAAATACTGAAAAAACTAAAAAGAAACTAAAAAAGAGTTAGAGTCAGTATAGTTCAATTAAACTAAGTATAGAAACCTACCATCACTTACAATGGCAAATAATGTAAAAAACTGCATGATGGCGCCATCTCTATGTGCTCATGAAAATTAGAACAAAAAGTTTGTGTAGAATGTTAATTGTTTGAAGTTTGAATACGGAATCATTTGTTGTGACGTCTGTCATTTTACGCTCGATAAAGATATACCGTGTAAATTGAACAAAAACCGATTTATTATTTGTATTTAGTGAATTTGTGATGGAAAATAAATTGAAATTACTTTGCACAGTTTGTGTCATCAAAATTAACTGCGAGGACGTTGCATATCACATGGTTTTTCTTCACACAAAATCAGTTGACATTTTTGACTTTTTCGCACCAAAAAAAAAAATGTTTTAATTGCCTTTGGTGCTCGTTTGGATCGCGAGTTCAATGCCAAGCACATAGAGATGTCGCTCGGAACGTGAAGCTCAAAAAAAATATACAGGTGATATAGAAAGCAAGTGATGGTAGATAGAAACTCTATTATTTTTCCACAAACATACAAACATTTGCTTAAAAGTCAACTTTTTCGAAGAACGGCGTCAAGTTAACTTTGGGATTTCAATTATCGCTATTATTTACTTATATGTTATATACATTACAGCAGTTACTCGCTAATATTTGACAAAAATCAACAAGCATTAGAATTTCCAATTTAGAAATATAATTCAATCAATTTAAAAAAAATTAAGATTGATAAAACTTCGGTAAAAAGCGTATGTATTGAATGTTGAAGATGATTTATGATGCAAGCGAAAAGAATTGCACATTTAACTCAATTCATTAGGCCGTATTCTAATTCCATTTATTCGCATTTATTTAATTTAGCTAACAAAAAAGTGATGTACACAACTGACGAGATCATAAATAGACATACATTTTTGGATATCATAAAATGCAACACAACATGGATTTATCGGTTTCCGGACTGGAGCAAGTTGACATAAATGTACCAACACAGTATTCGCCGAAACATATTTTAAATAGTCTTAATGACCATTGTATTCGTGAAGTCTTTGATCGATTGGATGATATTCAGGACTTTCTCAGTGCAGCTGAAGTATGCAGACGGTTTCAAGAAAATGCAAAAACATATTATCCAAGAATTTATAAAAGAATAGTGATTCATATTGACTATATTGTAGCATATCTCAGTGCCGATGGGTCACCATATAGATTGCCATTACATCGTGCGCGAAATTTCCTGAGCATATTCGGGGCATTAGTTCAATCGATTCAGTTTGGAAAAGACAATGGACCTCATTCTTTTTCTTATTGGAAATCTGTCATGTATAATCCGTCTTTAGGCTCTTTCATGTATAATCCGGATAATCAAAAATATGATACAGACACTCTTAATATGATTGCCAATTTATGTGGAAAAACTTTGATCGAACTCAAATTCTATCGGCGTTTTATCAATTTAACAACAGACTCGCAATTTCAAGCACTACAAAAACTCGAGATAGAAGGCTTGAATTGTAATGTCAATATTGGAACACTTCCAGAATTAAATAGCTTAAAATTATGGGACTGCAGGTCAGATTGCAATTGGCTGAAACGAGAATTTCCAAAACTAGGAGAACTTGTAATTTTTCGGTATATGAAACTAAATCAAAACACATTGATTGAATTTCAAAGATTAAACCCACAACTTCGAATACTAAACTTGAAAATGTGTACTCTTACCTCATCGTTTTTTCAAGATATTGATATCCGTTCACCAAATCTGGAAACATGCAAAATTGATCGTTTGCGAATAGAAAGTAATTATGAATCGAATTTTTTGGATTTCGCTAAATTGCATAAATTAAAAGAAATTAAAATCGAATTCGGTAGTTCTGATATTGACGCACAAATTTCATTAGTTGATTCACTTATCAAAAATGACGTTCCCATTGAGTGTTTAAAATTATGCGGTATAAGTCCGGCTTATCTCGAAGAAAATATACCGAAATTTAGTCGGTTAAAAAAATTGATTTTATCGTGCCATTTCGAGCAAAGTTTAATCAATATTATAGAAAAATCATCTACCTTAGAAGAGATGTATGTTTATCAAATAAAAGACCTAACTCCAATGGGAATAAAAAAAATCTTAAATATTTCCAAAAAATTGCAGCTTCTTATTTTTTTGATAGATTATGATCTAAAAATTAATTTGGAAGAGTTTAAATCGATTTTGTGTTTGGCAAAAGATCGCGTTAGGGTTGAATTGTATCAAAATGTGGTAGCCAAGGTACAAATTCAGAAAGAAAATTGCAAGTGGTTTTCGATTGAAGGCGAAAACTACAAATATTCTGAACAAATATTTTAAATATTCTGAACAAATCAAATCTTCAATTGTTATTATGTTTAATTATTAGATTTAGGCATTAAGTTTGTTTGTAATCAATTAAAAGACCGACTAAAAAAGTGCCCCTTGTTAATTTTTCCAAAACCCGATAGGCAGCGTAGATGTAGAAATATCCTATATAATATCCCTTCACGATCATAGAAAATAAAGAGATTATTTTAAATTGTCGATCAAAAAAATCATCCGAAAATATTCTATTAATTTGCACAAAAAATATCTATTTTATTATTTGTGTTTAAAAATAACAATAATTGTAAATATTTAGGTTATTAAAATAATTATTAAGGCACAAAAAGACAAATGTTGAAGTAGTATGTTTCGTAATAATAACAATTTGTTTGTCCGCCATGACAGCATTTTCGTTTTGCTTCACTGTGATTGGTTGATCAAAACGAGCATGCTGTCATGGCGGGCCAAAAAGGTGTCATGACGTCGAAACAAACAGAGTATCTTGATTTGCTGCTGCTCAGCATATAGCTGAGAGCTGAGAAATGCTGAGCTCGTGCGGCTAACGCATACGAAACGGATGCACGATACATATTCCCCTTTCGCTTCGTATGTGCTGCCGTTGACGCTATTGCCGGTACAACGGTTACACACTATACCAGCGAACATACGAAGTGAAAGGGGGATATGTATCGTGCATCCGTTTCGTATGCGTTAGACGTACACTTTCAGAATATATGAAAGACTGAGTGCAAAAACAGCACGTCGCATCTCATCTCTTGCTTTCACTTACGTGAGCAAAATAACGAGGGATGCGACGTGATGTTTTTCTCGCAGCTTCTCATATGTCGGTCGCAACACAATTTCAAACTCAACTGGTTACTAAGTTTTGAGTTTTGAATTGAACGTCCAATCAACTGTTTATAACCGTTTAAACGAGGAGAATGCATGTGTGCGTGTCATCCGATTCGTATGCGTTAGCCGCACGAGTTCAGCATTTTTCAGCTCTCAGCTATATGCTGAGCAGCAGCAAATCACGATGCTCTGGAAACAAATTGTTATTATTATGAAACATACTACTTCAACATTTGTCTTTTTGTGCCTTAATAATTATTTTAATAACCTAAATATTTACAATTATTGTTATTTTTAAACACAAATAATAAAATAGATATTTTTTGCGCAAATTAAAATAATATTTTCGGATAATTTTTTTTTAATCGACAATTCAATATGAACAGATGCGACATCTATATGAAATCTGAATACATTATTTCAGTATTTGTTTTATTGTTCTTCAATAATTATTTCAATGGAAAAAAATTTGATACTATTTTTTATTTTCAAATACAAATTGATTTTATTACCGAGATTTTTATCTTAAAAAAAAAATTTCGAACGATTTTATGTTTTTTTTATTAAACAATTTAATTTGCTCGTAATGTTTTTGAAGAAAATGCTCGTTGACAAATTGACAGCTGTGTGACATAAAAGGGGCACAAATCCCTGGGATATTTTAATCGGTCCTTTCAAAAAATACCCCCAAAATAAGGGCCAAACCCTATCCAAACCCAAAACTAATTACATATTCGGATTCCTTGTGAAAAACTTTGAACCTTTAGGCACCAGGCATTGTATTCTCTCTGAACCAATGGAAGGATGTGAAGACTTCAAGTCTCTTTAAGCCAACGGTGGCGCCCCGAATTTCAAAGGGGACGTCAATGTAATTTAACAACTCCAATCGAAACTAAACAGCGCGCCAATTTTAAAACTTGGTGTCATTTCCTCCCATTGCTATGAACACCCCTTATCACTGTTTTGGGGTACTTTTTGAAATTTTCGCAAATTTTGTATGGAGATGATGAGAAATTGCAAAATGGCAAAAATAAAATGTGCGCAAAAAATTAGCTATAGTTGGTCATACATTTTGGTGCAAAATTCCGGACCGAAAAAGTGAAAAATCGACTCTGTAGGATTTGACCCCAAATGGAGGGCACTGGGGCTAGACACAATAGTGGATGAGAAAAATATCAATTCTAAGGTACGCTGAGTCTTGGTACGCTGAGTTCGAATTTTGTGGTTTCAGGTCAAAAAAATCTTTGAGGGCAGGTGACCCAAAAAATTTCTCTCATCATTCTGAACAACATTATAGTGCATTATAGCACATAATTTTTTGGTCTGAGCATTAAATTGGGATATAGAACCAGTTTGGGTAAAGATAGAGGAGTTTTGGTCAAGTATTTGGGTCGAAAAACTAATGATGCCAATCGATAGAGCACTGAAAACTACCTTGGGTGTAGGAACACACCCCGGGGGTATTACACCTCCAATGACCTTAAATGGGGGTCGGTGTATAGGAACCAAAAGGGGGTAAGGGGGTTTTGGGGGTCAAAAAAGAGGAGAAGGGGGTCGGATGAAAAAATTAATGATGCAAATCGATAGAGCGCCCCAAAATTACCCTAGAAATGTCAACATCTTTGGTACAATTACATATTCGATACCTAAAAGGACATTGAGTAAAGTTCCCCCCCTTGCCCATGTATGTTTATGAGGCTATTTTTGATGGGGCGGATGAAATATTTAAATGCAGAATTGAAGAGTTAGGCGAAAATTTTGTGGTAAAAGAAAATAGTGAATCTATCGATTTTGATTTAACCAAATGAGTTGGGCCCAAAGTGACAATTGGAGACGAGTTATTATTACTTCGGCATTTCAGGTAGTACTAAAATTCATTCAATTTAATTGAATAATTATTTTTCGGTATTATCGATTATTAGAAATTAAAAGATTTTTTAGAAAACACGGTGAAAAGATGGCATTTGCAATGCTTATTAACCTGATGCCGGAGCCGTTCGTTCCTATGCCATATTTGAAGATATTAACTTCCAAATAAGGCTAAAGTGATCTATTCTGAAACTTATATCTGATGCAATTCATTGAAAACCACCACGCACAAGACCGCATCTTACAAGCATTCATTGTCATCGGTTTTCGTATAAAAACGTCAAATTTTATGCTCACACAGTATAACAATAGATCTATACTTGTATTAGTATACTCATAGTGGACGATTACGCGGACACATTATAAATCGCAGTGTAATGTTTATACTATCTCCGTGTAATTCTTCACAAGTCTTCTAATACAAGTATAAAGCTATTGTTATGCTGTTTGTGTATAAAATCTGACGTTTCTATACTAAAACGGCTGACAGTGGTCATTATGCGAAAAAACACAATGGATTGACTTAAAAAAATATAAAAATCCACCAATTAGCACTATTTCCAAAACGTAGATTTTTTATTCCGTTCCCTGAATGGCTTTAATTTCAGTTGCAAATTGTTTCTGCACGGTAAACTTCTGTCGTCGTTGTTCTATATGTACGTTATTTCTTGGTTGAATCCAGTTGTTAATTTTATTTGGGCTGGTGGCTGGAGACTCAGATCTGAATAACGGTTTGAAATTCTTGGGTTAGGGATCGCTTCCCAACCTGTCTGCGATCATTCGAGGTACACACAAATTCTATTGCCGTTGGTATCATTCGACTTTGATCTGATGCACATATGACCGGAGGCACATTATCTGTACATACGTTGTACATAACCAATAAACCTTGCACGGCTGCCTGCAAATTAGTCATTGTGGTTTGCAAATTAGTCATTTCAGTTTGCAAAGTGTCAATTGTTCCATTTTGAGTGTTATTTTTTCATTTTGTTGCTTTATTTCATTCTCCATTCTAGTTATTTTTTCTTTCAAATTTTAAATTTCTGCTTAATCATTGCATTTAAGGTCTGTTATCTCTTGGACTTATTGAACAAATACGTTTGAGGTCATTTTTAACTGAGAGATGTTTATTCGTCGGCGTCTAGTATAACAATGATATTGAACTAACTGGTCAGTTGAGCTGAGAGAACGTTAGCCAGCTAAATGGACTAAAAAAATAGAAGTTATTGTTATAATGAACAATCACTTCTATTAAAACAAGAAAAGTGATTCATCATTGAAACTATGAAGTCTATTATTTTAGCCCATTTAGCTGGCTAACGTTCTATCAGCTCAACTGACCACACACATAGAAGTAATACAATGAAAACTAGATGACTTGTCGTATAAAATTTGGAACTAGTTGACAGTTGACACTTCGTATAAAATTGTATTTGTCCATCTAATTTCATACCAAACATCGTTTTTGTGTAAGAGTTTTGTGCGGTTCTTTCGAGTGCTTTGAAGAAGATCCGCATAAAAGAGAATACCCCAAAACGATAGTTGGTATGAAATAAGATGGACAATTACATTTTTTTATGGAGTGTCAACTAGTTCCGAATTTTATACGACAAGTCATCTAGTTTTCACTGTATAATTTTTTTGTGTGTAGTTAGTTCAATATTATATTGTCTGGATGGGGGTGGAAATAGAAAATTTCTATCGGTGTAGAATTTCTATCGGTTTTCCCCAGTATTTGTCATTTGGCTTGCTGCAAGCAGCTTGCTTGCCTGCGTCGCCTATCATGCGGCAAACAAGCAAACATGCGGACACATATACGGCAAACGAACCATAGGTATTATACGGTTTTCGTTCGTGCGACCAATACATCTACACAGATACACACGATACAACGTGTTCGCGGAACTGTGTACCGCATCTTGAACGAACGAAAACCGTGTAATACATATGGTTCGTTTGCCGTATATGTGTCAGCATGTTTGCCGTACGATAGGCGACGCAGGCAAGCAAGCTGCTTGTAGCAAGCCAAATGACAAACACTGGGTGTAAATCCCATTTTGCAAAACTTTATCCGATCAAAAAATAATGTACTACAAAGTTGTTCAGAATGACAAGAGAAATTTTTTGGGACCCCTTGTGGCCACCCCTGGTGGAAACTTGGCCCAAAATGTGAGAAAAATTAGTAGTAGGCTTTGATTTTCTTTTCGTTTTGGCTATATTCCGCATGATTTGAAATAAAGTCAATTAAAAACTTGTTAAAAACCAACTACAATGAAAAAACAATGAATTTCAATAGTTTATAAATAATCTATATTCGCTATTCTATATATTTTTCATTCAATTAATTTGTTTTGCCTTATAAAGCGTGTTTTTATACGAATGTATTCATGTTACAGCTAAGCGATTTAAATAAATTTGTTTTTTTTTTGTTTTGTTTCAATTCTAATGAAGAATATTTTAATAAAATTCATAATATTCATGCAATTTAAAAAGTACCAGCCTATCAGACAATTTGCTGCACATTGAATTGATACTTCTTTTGTACATCGCTTACGCTGTGTCTTGGTGTGACTAAAATCGTTCGTAATGGGAACTTTGGCTATCCTGTTTAGTAACATTTCCATTTTCAAAGCAATTTGCTGTAAAAATTGTGTTTCGTGTGTTGTGTGTGTGTCACCTAATTATTCAAAAGAATATGGATGGAGGAAAGAATCTTTGTTTTTGAAAAAAAGGAAATAATCTAAAGGAGGTTTTGAAATTTTCTACGTCTACTATTCAATTATCATAACTATGGGTGTTTTCACTATATTCAGGCCATTCTATGTTGATCATCTAAACCGCCGTCAGTTGGTTTTTTTTTATTGTTGTCTGAAATTGTTTCAGTTTTTTTTAATTTCTTTTTCTTATAGAAGCTGTTTAAAATACAATACACAATTCCTATCTAGACATACAATTTACCACTTTGAAACAAAAAAAACATCTTGACATATCGTAAATAGAGTAGGCAAATTGAATAACAATTTTTTTTCTGTTTTGTTCAACACATGTTTCATATATCGCCTCGTTTATAAGAGAACTTTTCACTTTTCAATTTATATGTATATACAAAAGGGTTTTTTTCATTTATTTGTTCATTTGAACGATATAATTTGTTTGTTTTTAACAATTTTACTCTGCAACAGTGCCCAATTCGCTTGCTGCTGACTTAGCAGAACTAATTAATGAGTTAGCCGATTCATCTGAATTAAGATCGATGGCGCTAATTGCTTCTGAAATGAATGTATCACTTTGTGTTTCGGTTATTGTATCAATTTCGCTCTCTAGAGCAGCCGGTGCTGTTGAGTTTATGATATCCGTTTCGACACCTTCATCTTCTGCTTCAGTGGCCGATATTAAATCCTCGCTTCGTTCATCGAATACATTGTCATCCATCGCACTATTTCCACCTCTAATATTTGTAATGCTGTCCATTGAATCATCTAAACCGCCCAAACTGCTTGTCTGAAGTGAACGCAACGAATGCAATGAACCGCTTACCGATTTTTGCGATTCCATCGGTCGCAAAACTAAATAAAGCAAAATATCTGATAATGATATAATGCCAATCACTTTGTCTGCTTCATCAACAATGACTAAACGATGCACTTCGGCCCGAACAATGCGCTCCATTATGACATACAGCGTTTCATCCAAAATACACTTTTGAACACCTTCAAACCATGTATTCCGATGCTCATTCGCCTTACGCAACGACACATCCAAGTCATTATACGTTTTCTCAGCGGCTAAATTCTGTGTGAGAATATGGGAAGAGAGCAACAAAGTCAAGCGGTCATTTTGTACAGTGTGCGGTGAGCAAATACAATACTTACAATCACATCAAATTTTGAATAAATGTCGACTAAACGACCCTCTGAATTAACAACTGGCAATGCTGACACACGACGATCAATAAACTTATGCAGTGCACTTATAATACTAGTGTCCTCATTTGCAGTCTCGATATTTTCATAGGTTCCTATACGTATTTCACGCAATGTTTTATGGATGTATGCAGGTTTCGGTAGCTCATTTATCTGCAATTTTATGACATGAATAAAAAAAAAAAAAATGTGATAAAACATAAACATGCGTCTACTCACATATAAAAACAAAAACCGTAGAATTCGTTTGTGTGTCAAAATGTATAAAACGTTGCCGGTTAGTGGATCGATAACGGGCAGTCTATGGATACGATTGGTAATTAACATTTTAATTGCATCAAATAATGATGCATCCGGGGCAATGCTCACCAGTGGCATTACTTGAGCTTTAAGGACACCTGAAACGTTAAATAAGCATTAAGATTTGAATCGTTGTGTGAATTTCAACTCTAAACGTACTTCTCCATGTATCTAGTTTGTGCTCCTCCAATTGATCCATAGACGTATGCGGTGATGTGTAATATGCGCGTAGGATTTTGATAAAATCAGTTATAGTCAACATGCCAACAAATGATTGTTTGCTTGAATCCCACAATGGCGCAGCACGAACACCTAAAATCAGTTTAAATTCGGTTTTATCTCTCTCTTAAAACATTTCCACTTTTTTTTTATTAAAAAAAATTGCTTACCATTGTAAACGAGAGCATAAAATGCCTTCTTCACTAGTAGTTGAGTATCAAACACCACCAGTTTAGCGGACGTTGGTATCAGGTCGTAGCATTTGTGAAAACGGAAAAATTTCACAAAAATCAGAGAATCATCTTCTTCTACGATGAAAAATAAACGATAAAAACGTTAATTAAAACCACTGCTCAAAATGAATTCGTTCAAACGGTATAAATTGATTTGATTGCTTTGCAAATTCCGACCTCTGCGAAGTAAATGAGCTAAGAATCGTTTCCATGCTTCGGACACTTGTTCAAATTCTTTAATACTTTCTAACGGATATGTATCGAATGACCACCAATCACGGTATTCATCGTTCAGTACCAATCGACCGGCATGATTTGAATAGAAATGAAGTTGAAGCATCTTTTGATATTTCCAACTAAATTAGTCTCTCTTATTATTATTTACAAAATTATAAAATTTCTACTTGGAAATCTGCACGCATCTTATATAGAAAAACTCCCACAGAAACAGAGCGAAAAAAACGCACGTAAATCACAAAAATAGTACAGAGTAGTTGTTATATTGTCGACACAATTGTGAACACAGACGCACACACACACGACAAGGATCTGATGTGAAGCAACCCATTCGATTTAATTATGTAACAATGTTTTCTTTTTCAATAAACATATTCATTTCAACAAAACGAAAAATGCTCGGTCAAAGATCGATGAATAAAACTTGATTAGTTTTGCAGGGGATGCGTCGGTGTGATTTGTAGTTTTATTTAAGGTTTCTTTTCTTTTCGGTAATATAAATTTAGAAGCAAAATGAATTTGTGTACGGTACTGAAATGCGATGCAATCCGTTTGATAGACAGTGTCATCGCATTGAAGACGATGTGCGAACAAAATTGACTTCGGAAAACGCAAACGACAGAGAAGAAGAGAACACCAACTGCTCTGTCGAACGGACATTTTTTTTGGTTAAGCGTCAGAGCCAATTTGCCAGCTGATTTCTATTATTAACATTGGAAAACGAACACGATTTGGTACGAACGAGTTTAGAGATACTTTTCGGAGCTAAGACGATGTGTAAACAAATTTGAAGTGATGTTCGATGCCACAGCCGTTCGGATTCGCTTCTCTCTAGTTTGTGTTTTTATCGACTTTAATCGGATATTTTTCTGTGAGTAAAATCGCTGTGCTCATTTCAAACGAAGAAATGTTTATAGCTCAGAACGGTGCGATTGAAACGCTTTGAACGAACACCGAATTACATGTAAACCTATTTTTAAAATCACGACGAGTCACACATTTTACGCATGCGTCATTCGAACGGGGCTCGAACAGAATCGTAAACAAGATCAACGTTGAGATTTCTTTGATTGTTCGCTCGTTTAAAAAAAAACCAAGTGTCATTAGCATCATCCGAATAAAATAACTAGCGTTCACGGCGCTGTGTGGAAACTTACCCGAATCGCACATATTGTACTTTTCCAAAAATGGATCCGCAACGGGTAGCTAAACGAAACGAAAATTGTCGAAATGATTAAACATTGATCGCAAACAATGACAAGCATTTTTTCGAGTGAAATGCACTCCGCACACTTACGCCTCTTGAATCACGAAATAGAATGGCTGCATAATATGGATCTAGTGTACCATCGGAACGTAGGCCACGTGTTGCGCCCAATGAAGCACGTCGCTTTTCCAATTCAGCCGATGCCCGTCGCATTATTGCACTCTGAGTTGCCATTTGATGTTGTAGCATCGAAGCCGCTTTCTAAACAATTCAATTTACATAAACAAATAAATAAATGAATGTGTTCTTGATTTTGATCTGTTGAAGATGATCAATAAACGTACCGCTTTACGCTTGTCAGCCTCTGAAGTGGCTGAATTTGATCGATGTCGAAACAAGTCCATCATTTTTGTCATCGGCGATTTTGCGTGATCGAGTCTTCGCACGGCTGTCACAGTGTGATAATACTGAGCATCGCTGCCACCGTGCGGATGCGCCGAACCATCACGATATTTTGATGTCTTTGAATCGGATTTTGTTCCAATAGTGTGTTGCATAGCAGCTTTCATACTATGCATTATACCCGAACCGCTATGTGTACTACTTCCGCTTGCACTACTATCCTTATCGGCCGATTGTGCTTTGGCCAATTCACGTTCCTTTCGTTTGGCATCCGATTTTGAACGTGGACGAAATACATCGAAAATTGTCGGACGACGATTTGGACTAGCAATACCGTGTACGGTTGACTGATTTATTATTGAATCGCCGTCGCCACTCTTTCGCCGTTCCAATGAGTTTGAGCGGTTATTTTTCCTTAAAACAAACAGATAATGAAGACATTTTTTTCACATCAATTCATCTTGATTTACTCACTTCTTTGGTTTAAGTTCATCTTTTTTGTTTGCACCATCTTTTTCAGGGGCCGCCTTTACAGTTTCACCATTCTTCGTTGATCGACTACGGCCATCGGCTTCCTGTTTTCATAATAGAAATAATCATTGCGTATTAAAAGAAATGACATTAAAAAACGGTCTTATATTGTTTAAAAAAATCCAACGATCGATAATATCATTCAATTGTCTTTCGTCGTATCATTTTTTCGATGAATTTAAAATTCAATCTCAAACGATAAGCACTTACAATCAATTGTACTTTGGGTTTGAAATCTTTTCGTCGTTCCCAGATATTGCCATCGTTGTTAGGCGACTTTTCTTGACTACTAGTATTCAATGTTAGACTCGATGTGTCCAACGATTGCATGCTGGTCGCATTGATACGAACTAATGATGTATCGAAATATCGTTTATCTAAATGCGGTTCAAATGTTCTATTCGTTGCAAATAGACTGCTCAATGCTGCTCGATTCGATGACGACGATGAACATGGAAAACTAATTGTGGCCGCATTTGATTTGGCCGATAAATTGCGTAGATTTTCGGCTTCGGGCCGAAGTAAGACATTCGAATCCATGCGAGTGACAATAAATTTACGTTTGGCACCAGTTTTGACTTGTGTATCATCGACAACAATTTTGTTATCGTCGGTTGTGTCGTCGGTCTTATTGCCATTGGTAAAATTATTATTGGCCAAATCACGTTTATGCATATCATTTTTGTCGTCAGTGATGTCATTATCATCACCATCGTCGTCGTCGTCGTCGCTTAAGGTCAACGGTGAATTTGATAATATTTCATTGGCACTGTTGTTTATCAAAACCGTTTTTCGTAGATCGCCACCAGCGCTGGCTGCCAATATATCGGTCGATACACGATACAAAATGTCTGATGAAGACGGAGAAATATCGTTTATGACATTATTCTCGTCAATTTCTGGCAAACGCTTAAACTTTGCCAATTTACTGGTGGTGAGTGCTGTTGCACTTGCCGGTGGCGGTATTGTTACCGTATCGATACTTTCCAAGTCATCCATTGATGCAGCGAATTCTCGCTCAAATTCGTCATGCAACATTATTATGTGCCAATTACGTTTCACTCAACAAAAAAATTCAAAATAAATTCGTCTACTTCAAAATTTAAGTAGTTGATGGTCTTTGATATCGTATATTGCTATAATCTATCTTTTCTCTTGATCGTTGTCACACACATGCAATGTCATCAAGTGTTTTATTGTCGTTGTCGTCCACAGATGACATTTGCTAATCAATCGTAATATAGCAAGCAGAAAAAATACTGTTATGTTGTTTTTTTTCTTTTCAATCGTTAAAAGCAACGGTATTGAAAATGATGAACGACACAAAATACAAACAATCAAATGAAATTGCAGTCGTAATTGTTTTTATTGGTATTACTTTGTCTATCAGTCTCTTATTCACTTTGTAGTTTAGCTTTTGACTTTGTTTTAATTGCTTAAATGAACATTTTAATGTATTTCACATGTGATTCCTCTTTCACTTATAATGCGAAATGTCATACACACACACACACACGCACACAAACATACCCAATCGCTGGATGTGAATTATGAATGTGGCACAAAACAATAACAACCATATAGATGAAATATATTTATTTACTTGAGAACGATTGGCTATGTGATTTCTTTCTTTGCTTTTGAGTTCTTTTCAGAAATGTTTGTTTCTTCTTTTTTTTCAATTGAAAGCTGTATAAAATTACGCGAAAACGATTAAAAATGAAATTGTACACTGAGCAAAGTAATCGCTTCAAGAGTTATATTCATAAATGACTAAAATCGTACACCACTGACATATGAGGCGATCGTTATACGATCAAAAAAAGTCGAGGTAATAAATAGTCCAGTGTTAAATGAAGTAATAGTCGCTGATGATTTAATAACTCTCTTAATGCATTGCTATTTTTGTACATTCAACACAATACTTCTTATTTATCCCTAGTTGTTGTCATTATATTCTTTCTTCATCATTTTCTTAATTCCGTTCGGCGTTATTTTAGCACTGATTGCCCAATGTCTTTTGTTTGACTGATGAATTTGGGCCGAATTTTTTTGTCAAATAAGTGAAGAGTATGTGTTGAGACGAAATTTTGCGTCTTTTTATGGTTACAATGATAATAATCACAATGCGTTTGCGCGCTCGCACACCATTGTCATTTGTTATCTCTATCGTTTGCTTGTTTTGTGTGTTCAGGCAGAACATACATACAACATCACAAAGAGAGTACGACTCGTACGAATCGAGAATAATTCAATTGAAGTTATTTTTCCGTCTTTATTTTGTATGGCACACACGATTGCTCTTTCGGTTCTGTCGGTGTATTTGTTGACGTCGTCGCTTCTGTGACTTGAGAGAGCCACTCAAACATTTATTTATTTCAATGAATTCACAATTTATTTACTCAACGGCCGCACAATTGTTTATGCACGTTCCAATGTCACACACTCACTTACTCATTTTTCTTTAACAAGCACATTTTATTTACAATTTACATTTAATTTACATTGCTCAATTTGTCAACGAAATGTTTAAATTTCAATCACTTCGTAATCCTGTGGGGCACACATATGGTTTTCAGTTATGATTATCGGACTCAATCGTTTCCATTAGTTTCTTTTTGTTTTGTATGTGTATGTATATCGCGTATGGATGAGCTAATCTCGATTTTCGTCTTGCATAATTTTCCATAGAATTTATTTGTTGTTGCTGTATCTCTACTGTAATAAATTATGCAAATCAAATTCGTTGATTTCTATCTGAACAATAAAAAATTGTCTATTTTCGATTAATCTCTGGCCGGCAAACCATATCTCTTCGTTCATGTCGATGTCATTTCTCAATCGACAAACGTAAATTCTATCACATTTCGATTTTGTTTAAAAATTTTGATTAATTGCTCATCATTCATATCGTATCGATGACTGAAACTGACCGAATTAGATGCTGGTGATGTAAAGTACAGGCGATTCAATTTGAATATGCACTCATACTTACACACACCGAATACTCTCAGAATACAGAAAATCTATTAAAGTCAATTATTATTTTTATGAGTTTTTATACATAAACACAATGGAAATTAGATGAAAAGAAGGACGGTTCTATTTCTATACAATACTATATACATACTACACGATATCTTGGAGAATAGAAAATAAAGCACAGAAAAAAACCGTGGATCTTGGAGCGACTTTTAATCACGTTTAGATCGTTCGTGCCAATGCGCACGTCCAACGCGATGAGAACGACTGTATGTGTTTATTGTTTTTTTACTCGTTCAATGCGTCGCGGATATGAACCGAAGCGCTTAGAACATGAAAAGAGAGAATAGAAAAATGTATAGCAGCTTCGTACATTTCATGAAATGGAAAATGATCTAAGTTTTACGTCATTTTTGTGTGTGAAAAAAAGTATAGTTCTCTCTTCGATTCTATTTCTTTCTCTTCACGATCACAACATAACAAGCAGTAACTGTATGCATTGGACATTTTAAATGTGTGCATATAGTTTTTTTCCATGAAATTGGGTGAAATCGAAAATAATGAGAATTTGTATGCGAAACGCAACAAAAAAAGAACCATACACGCGAACGTCAAAACACATGATTTCAATCGCGCTTTGTTTGACAGTTCTTAATGCGACCGCCGAAAGAGAGAAAAAGAAAGAGAACGAGACGGAGACAGAAAAGAACGAGAGAGATTGAGTTTAAAGAGAGAAACACAATAGGCAAGGCAATTCATACATTTTTTTTTATCGGGGTTAATTATGATTGTATATATTTGCTTTTTCATTAAGCGATACAAAACGAACAAAGAAAGAAGAAAAATCAAAATCAATGAAGTCAATTAACACATCAAGAGAAAGAGACAGAGGAAACTATTTTCTTAAATAATATTCGAAATGAATAATTCTCTGCATTTCTGTCGATTATTTCACATTTTAAAAATCACATTCTATTTCGAACACATCACTTTGGTATGAGAATCTTTTTTTTTACTTCTATGACAGATTTTTTTTCTTCTCCGATTTAGATGCAATTTCTTTGCCATTTTTTTTTTGCGAAACTAAAATCGGAAACGATCCACGAGGTGAATCACTTGTAATAATAATAACTGAAATCCACACTCATAACACCTATAGTCAACAATACTTTACTGACGTTGTTTTGCATTGGTTGCAAGTAAAAAAAAGTTTCTTTGATGCACTGATCACATGAGAGCACCAAAAACAGCTGCAATCCACTTCGACATTGTGTAAATTTCTAATTCAAGTTTTTGTCGAGTTACTGAAAATATTGAAGTGTACCAACGAAACTGGTTCCACGATGAGAATCGATGACACTACTATCACATTATTAAAAAAAAAACAACACTGGAGAAAAAGAAGAAGAAACACACACACCGAGAGAAAGAGAAAAATACACTGCTCGAGCAAAATAAATTCGTATGGAACGCGAGTTAGGTGGAGATCGACTGATTGCTGTATCGCTGTTGTTGAACGCAACAAAGTCGCAGGCCTCCGTATGATAACTAATCGAATTTAGATTTGGTTAAAGTCCCGCATTGAAAAAAATATATATGAAAACAATGTAGTAATCGTTGCGCACACTGCCGATGACGGCAACACTGACAACAAATTCAACGACGGATCACTTTCAGTTTGGAGTGAGTTCACCTTGTTATCGTAGGTGTACGACGTTTAAAATACATATATGTATATTTATATCCACACATATACGTTTCCATACGTTGGCTCCGTTCGAAATTCGAAACTGGTTTCTTTTCGTCTTCTGTCGTTTAAAAGACAGTTACGCAGTACTTATGTTTTGTTTCTCCTGTTTTTTTCTTTCACTTTGTTTACTCGTTTAAGTCATTGTTTATTGATCTCGTGTTGAATTAATCATATTGTTTTCTGGTTTCCCTCTCATATGACTCGTAATACGGTTTATTTACGAATTTTGTCTTCTTGGTCAATGTTTGGTTTGAGCATAAGGGACGAATTGTTTGATTGATATCGATCGTTGGAAGTAAATAGATAAATAATCGAAAAGAAAACTTGTTATTAAGTACCTCAATCGTAAAATCCCAATCGGGCGATGGTGTGCGTCGATTGTGTATATTGGCATCATTAACGGATGGCGAAGAGCTCGGCTCTTCGGGAATTACAGCAAATCGACCGCGTTGCACACATGGCGATGTCGGACCATATGTTCCTACAAGAATAAAACCGTTTTATTGCTTATTGATTTAATTGAAAAAGAGAATATTTGCTTAAAAACAACCACTACTCGAATATCATGAAGAAAACACAATAAATAAAAAAAAATCGTTTCATCTTCTTCTTCAGTTTTATATTCGATACCTTGTGGAATAATGCGAAATCTTCCGTGTGATAGCTGTTCTGGTGGTCCTGGTGAATTGGGTGGACAAATCCTGAAACGACCCATACGAGTTGTAGACGTATCACCTTCAGCCATAGTTAAACTGCAAAACGACAATAAACTATGTTTAAATTCCATTGGAAATAGTTCTGTTCTTGTTAAATTGTTGGTAAACAAAATGAAAAACCAATGTGCAATCGAAGCAGAAATGCAAATAACATGAAAAGTCACGACTTGTTTGTACACAAAATGAAAACAAACTAAACACCGTACCGCAATGATGGGCTTGATATTTAATAAATATATAAAAATTCCAATTTGAAATGCAATTAAGTAATTGAGTTAAAGGACAACTCCTGCGCTCAATTATGTAATTTAATCACAAGGAATGACAACTGAGAAAAATGAAATCAGCGACAAAAGAGTCCACAACATTGAAAAATGTAAACAATGATGAAATAAGAAATGTATCGATTTTCGCGCATTCACACTCAATTCCTGATGACATTTATGTGCACCAATACACACAACGGATAGGCAGTGAATGAACCGAACCAATACACTTGAAGATGGTTCGTTGAACAGTAATATCGCATTGTGTACAAGCGCTGTGAATGAGACAAGCAGCTGAGCCACCACTACGCATACATTCGTATATGTCCGTGTGTATGTAGATACATCAAACGTACGTCATTTCAAAAAAAATCAACAACAATAACAAGAAGAAGTAGCAGCAGTCACCACTTTGAGAGCGACCCCATGCACGCTTCTCATACATAAACAACAACAAATATTTGCACACACGAAATCTCAAAACAATCAAAAAACCGAATTGAATTGTTGCACTAATTTCACTTTTGCCTTGATGATTTATATGCAATGAGCCGCTAAGAGATGTAAGAATTTGAATTCTTTTAAATGGAACAAAGTGATTTGCCGCTGCTGAACCGATTCGCATGAATGCGCTAACTGAATTGAATCAATTTTCAATAAATGTAAATATTGAAGTAAATATAGCGCCGTACACATCTTATGAGATGATATTCGCACAATATCATGAACAACAAAACACTTCTCGTGAATTGAATAAACAATTTGGTGAGTGTTTTTTTCTTAATTTGTTTTCAATGGTAGAAAGAATTCAAAATCACTCTTGCCCTCTAGCTTCCTTTCGATATGATACACTTGTCTCGCTCTCTGTGAGTTCGATGATTACGCTTATCATAGCTATTCGTTTGCTCATAATTGTAATCATAAAGTTTCATTTTATTTTGGCATTTAATGCATGAACAGTGAACACACACATACACAAACAACATTTAAGAAAAACTACAATTAAGTTCATGACATACACTCACATCGAGACGAAAACAATACGTCAAGATAAAGTGGACAATTATCTAATCAATACATGGTCTATCACAAGAAATTAACCAACAAGGAATCACAATGCTGGTGTTGATCATTCTGCGTGAATCATTCTCATTAAGATTAATCGCAATAATAATCACTGCACACTACATTTCCGCGCGCGCACACACACCTTTCGATCGAATTGCGATAAAAAAAAAAACAATGTTGCGATTTCGTGCAGTCACGAAGGTCCTTTCAATCAAGGACTTTCTTTTCTTTCTATATTCGAATTCGTTCTAGCCTAATTGCCGTCTGCCTCATACAAAACTGTACCTTAAACACCCATTTTAACTAGCCACAATGTTTTTGCTTTTTATAATTCGAATAAAATCGCACGATTCATACAGATGATGTGCACAGTCTGACGATATTTTATGCAATGGCACTGTGACTCGAATCGACGATGTACGTCACGGCTAAAACAATATGCTTAATAAACCGAATGCGAATCGATCACAGTTTCGGAACAACAAACCGAACAACACCCAAAATAGAAGCAATTCAAAAATCCAGTTTTTTTCTCGTCTCCTTGCCGTATTTGTCATTGGACGTTTTGAGATGATACTTTTTGATTATTCACCGTCGAATATATTAATTTGATTTATTTTTTTGTGGTTCTGAACTGTCTATTTTGTTGCTTGCTGCTCTGCATCTATGTCTACACAATTTGCACGACTAATGGACTTAATTTTAACTACACATTCATTGTCATAGCAATTTGATAAAATTGAAACCATGTAATGTGATATCTTGCCGCAATTAAATAATAACACATTTGATGTGTCAAAACACTTTAGGCACAATTATGTTTTAAAGCCTGCAATAAAAACAACGATATCACTGTGCTCAGACGACAGTATGTTGAGCCCCGAAGTGAATGAGATTAAGCTACACAATAAACTGTAATATTGAATTCTTCGATAATTGTGTGATACAAATGAATTCCAAGAATTGCCAAAAAGAACTGCTCAAGAAATGACTAAGTCTTATTGAAATTTCACATTCGTCGCGTGTTCGTTTTTTCTTAATTCAGTTTACAATAGCTTTCGTTTAACATATTCGATATTATTTACATGTCTATTCGACCCATAGTTTTCTATTGTATAACTTCAGATGGGACATGCGACAATAACATACATATATGCAACGATTTATTACTATTTGAGAGAGTCGACAATTTTTTTTTACTTACGAACTTTGCTTTTTTTCTCTGTCGCGCACAATGCAAAACTGTTCACTTATTATTGATTGTTGGTTGTTGGTTGTAGTGATCGAGTTTTTCCACCTATTTTTTGTGTGTATCGTTTCTGGTGGCTTTATTTAATTTATCAGCACTTTTTTATCGTTGTTTATTTATGATGTGTTCGATATATATTGCTTCATTTGTTAATTTATTTTCATGTACCTTTCGGCCTCTTTGCAACCACAATCTTCAGCTTATGTATATTGACTCGGCTTTTTTTCCTTTTTCTAATATCCGAACATACAAATTCAATTTGAC
The DNA here is from genome assembly GCF_009176525.2 of Contarinia nasturtii. NCBI lineage: Eukaryota > Metazoa > Arthropoda > Insecta > Diptera > Cecidomyiidae > Contarinia > Contarinia nasturtii. Next base: position 626,962 of record NW_022198962.1, read on the forward strand.
TTGGCAATCTGTGACCTTTTTTTTTTTCTTTCTCGCTCTTCTTCGGCAGCCCGAATTATGTTTGCTTAATTTCGAAATTAGCTAATCCATTCTTTACAATGTTCAGAAGTCAAAAAGCACTTTTATCTAGTTTGCGTACGAGATGTGTAACATTTTTTTTCTCAGTTCATTGTTGATTCATATTGATGCCGATTGTCAAATTGACCTTTTTTTTGGTCAGCCAATTCATCAAAATTCCCGAAAATCAACGCGAGTTACGATGGCTATTATTTTACACTTGATTCATGGTCTTTTTTCGGTCGCAAATACCATTGACACTGTATTTTACTGGTATGAATTATCGAATTTGTGTATATGAATGTTTGATTTTATTTTATAAAATATTTTTGAGGATGATTGAAGATGATGATGATGAAAACGTAATACGCGAAATGAAAATAGACGAATGAAAAAGTGCTACTAACACTATTTTATCGTTGCGCGCACACATCAATCCAAATCTTAAGCAATGATATTGCGAACGTGAGACGTCGCGACGTCTACAACAACACACAAACACACATAGAATTTTGCGTGATTTTGCTTCACTCAAATGAAATATATAACATCGCATCGGCCTGCACGTAGGATAACATGTGATTGGCGCGAAGCTCAATTGAATGCAGCTGTTGTCCACTCTGCTATTTCGTTTCGTTATTGTTTGTTTTTTCTATGTATGTTTTTCCCCTCTCAGAATATTTCAATTAAGTTTTTTTTTCGTTAATTTAACATTCAATTGACGACATTTCATGCTCAATTCATTGAATGTGAGGTATTTTCTTTTTCGGTTTTATAAATAACACAATTTGTTACACCATCCCTTTTTCGCATTGCGTGTGTTGTGTGCTACAGTTTTTTTTATTCTCTCGATACATCGAAACGAAAAATCACCATGTAAATGGGCGAGAGGAAACGGTAAACAAACGCAAACTTATGTGCGCTGATAACGTAAACCAACGCAAACCGTTTTATCCACTCTGACTACAAACAGTAAAATTCACATTTTGAAATGACATTTATGTGCCGAGAAACACACAAACATTTGATAGCACGATATACGTTCGAATTTAATTCATGCTTTTGACAGTCTGTATGTGTAATTGTGTACGTGTAGTTGTTATTCTCTTCGATGATATGTTCCCTATCGGAAACCGCACGAAGTAATTTGACAGATGTAATTAGCTAATGGCATTATTGCAGGTATAAAAGTCACAGTGCACAATACTACACACATAATATAAAAACTTTTGCTCAAGCATACAGACGCTTTTAACTTTCTTCTTCAATTGTTTTGATAATAAAATCTTGTGAAAATGGGTGAAAAGAACAACGACCAAAGTATCATGGATAAATCCATGCGATCGGTTTTCGGTAAGTGATTTTTTTTATTTTTAAGTGTGCACTTTTGAATAGACTTGATGTTAATTATGTTTATGTATTTTGCAGTCGGAAACATTCCATACGAAGCCACCGAAGAAAAGCTAAAGGAGATTTTTAGTGAAGTTGGACCAGTGCTATCGTTAAAGTAAGTTGAAATTGAAGAAAAAAATTATTGACGTTGAACTAAAAAATCTTAATTAATTTCTAGGTTAGTATTCGACCGAGAAAGTGGCAAACCAAAGGGATATGGTTTCTGTGAATACAAAGATCAAGAGACCGCATTGAGCGCGATGCGAAATTTGAATGGCTATGAAATTGGCGGACGTACACTTCGTGTGGATAATGCGTGTACAGAAAAATCACGCATGGAAATGCAACAATTGTTGCAAGGACCGCAAGTCGAAAATCCGTATGGTGAACATTGCGATGCCGAACAGGCACCGGAAATCATTACAAAAACTGTAACCTCAATGCCACCAGAGCAAATGTACGAATTGATGAAGCAAATGAAATTATGCATTCAAAATAATCCCAGCGAAGCACGTCAGATGTTATTGATCAATCCACAATTGGCGTATGCATTGCTTCAATCAATGGTCGTTATGCGTATTGTTGATCCTCAAACGGCTGTGGTAAGTTTTATTATTTCATTTTACTTTAAAATTATTTCAAATCTTTTCCAAAGTTACGATTTTACAAAAAAAGAATTTTCAACTATTTAAAGACAATGCTGTTCCGTTCTAATCAAATGCCGCCGGTGATTTCGAATAACTCGGCAATGGTTCCACAAAGTATGCCACCAAGTTCGAGCAATCCAATCAATTCAATGGGAATACCCAATTTCCCAGTTAGTCAAGACATTGATCTACGCAGTATGGGTAATGCAATATTTTTTTCATTCATCTTTCTTTTTTGATCAGTTCAATTATATACTAACAATTTGTATTCAATTTACTTCACAATAGATCCGCGTCTCAATCGAAATATGGATTTGGATATGCGTTCAATGCCGGGAAATTCAATTGGCAACTCAAATATGATGGATACATCATTTATTCGACAACCGCCGAATCAGTCAAGGCCACCTCAAGCTGTGCCACCATTTCAGGTTGCGGATCCTCGTGCTGATCCACGCGCCGATCCACGGGCTGATCCACGAGCCGATCCACGGGCCGATCCAAGGCAACGGGCTGATCCACGTATGAAAGCGCAACAATCCAATCAACAAGCACAGCAACAATCTTTATCGGTACTAAACCGCGGTGCTCCGACAAATGTACCTGGCGTTATTCCAAACGATGCATCCGACAACGAAAAGGCTCAATTGATTATGCAGGTGCTACAACTTAGTGACGAACAAATTGCCATGCTATCACCAGAGCAACGAGCCAGTATTCTAGTACTAAAGGAACAAATTGCCAAGAGTACACCACGTTAAACAACATCATTAAATTTCATTTATAACTTTAAAACGATGTAATATGCATGATTAACTAACTATATTGTATAAGCTTTGACAAATTATACAAATAATGTTTTTGTAGAATTAATTGAAAAAATACCTTTTCAATTTTGGTTCCAATAAAATAACTTTAATTACCTTAACACATTCCGAGTATTGTTTTTTCTCATCATTACAGCTCCTAATGAGTATATCTCATTAGAAATGTTGTCCCTATTGGAAGACAACAAAACCGGCAATATAGTTTGACAGGTAGAAATCATTAACAGATCGTTTTTTTTTTTCAAACACGTTGAGACCGCTGCTCTTTAATCATACGAACATTTTTTGGTTTTTTTTTTGTCACCTTCGATTTTTCACAGATGGATGAAAAGATGGGCGAAGAAAATAGTAAGACTCGCGATATCATAGAAAAGAGCCTGCGAACGGTTTTCAGTAAGTGAATTTTCCAATTTTTGAACTTAAAAGGAAACAAGATATCTTTGTTTGGATTTATTTACGCTTATCAAAAAAATTCAACAATCGAATCATCAATCGAATATCTTGTGCTTGGGTTTAAACATAATTTTGTAATTTTGCAGTCGGAAATATCACACAAAAGATCACTGAAGACCAATTAAGGGGCATTTTCGGCGAATTTGGATATGTTCGTTCTCTAAAGTGAGTCGAAATATGAGAAAAAAACTACCGTTAGCAAATTCAGATGGCAATATCAAAAATAATCAAAGCAAAATGGCATCCATATAGAGAATTATAGTTAGTAAAATAAACCTTTAGAGACACAGTAAAAAAATGTGGAATTCTAATTTTATAGAACCATCCATTATTTTCATCAATGTATCTCTCTGAATTATAACAATTGCGTGGTTTATTTTACCATCTGTAATTTTTTATCGATGGTAAAATGTAAATTTACTCTGACTAATTTTGATTTTGCCATTTGTATTTACTAAGAGTATATTTTCAAAAAATCACATTTAATTTCTAGATTTATAGAAGACACAGATAGTGCCAAAAAACATAAAGGCTACGGTTTTTGTGAATACAAAAATCGGGAAACTGCTTTGAATGCGTTACGAAATTTGAATGGCTACGAAATTGATGGACATAAATTAATTGTGGATAATTTATGTTCAGAAAAATTACGCATGGTGCAAGCGCAGCTGATGGTGGAAAGGCCACACAAAAAAATCGCAAATCCCTATGATACATTCTGCAATGACGAACAAGCACCCGAAATTATCACGAGAATTGTAACTTCCACGGCACCAGAGCAAATGTATGAATTTATGAAACAAATGAAATTATATATTCAAAAAAATCCAAGCGGAGCACACCAGATGCTAGTGCTAAATCCACAATTGGCATATGCACTGGTACAATCAATGGTCGTTATGGGTATTGTTGATCCACAAAAAGCTGTGGTAAGTTTTATTTGTGCCATAAAGTTCATTATCTTCACCAAAACTCGCCAAATATATTACTTTTTTACCAATTTATAGTCAATTCTGTTCAAGCCAAGTAAAATGCCACCGGTCAAAAACACAAACGAAAAAATCCCGGAAAATTCCATCGATTCAAACAGTTCTATCCCATTGCAAAATAATGCCATCGTCAAGAAAGATGTTGATTTCCCCGAAATTGGTAATATAAAAACACTATTTCTTTCAACAGCTTTTTTAAATTCGTCTAACGCTCTAAAAATCTATTCTCTCAGATTCCACAATACGAGAACGACACTATTTTACGGGTTGTTTTGATATATCGCCTCCCCCAACGAAGGTCAATGGTTCTCAGCCATCCACAAGTCACAAACGGTCCTTGGATTTAATAACGAAAAGCCCAGAATCAAGTAAAAAAACAAAATATTCTTCGGCTACCGCTCAAATTGATGATGTGAATGATCCAGAGACCCAATTGTTAATGCAAGTTATGACTTTGAGCGATGATACGATTGCATCGCTTCCAGCTGATCTAAAATCAGCCTTTCACGTTCTAAAGAAAGAATTTGGTGTAAATACCGCGAATTGATTCTTTTATCTTAAGCGACATATGAAAACCCATCAAAATCATTAATTCTATCATTTTATTGTTATAAATCTATTTTAATCTGAATTGGAAATTGTCATTTATTAGAAGCATGTTTAAGGTGAAATGTTACCAGTTTTGTATATTTTTATTATATTAGGGAATATTAAAGAATAAAAATCGTGTCGTCCCAGCACTTTGTATCAAACTTATTGCAACATAAAATAAAATAATTTCGAGCAACACTTTTATTTGAAGACATGTTATTCGGTTATATTATTATACTTTCGTTTTCAAAGTCATGCTAATGTGTCTCTGTTGAATATGAATGTTTATACGACTAACAACGCCATCTAATGGCCGGAATGAACAGATTTTGTTTACATTTAATTATCGATGCAAACGATATAAAAAAAGAATGAAAATATTCATGGAAAAAATTAATTCTTTTATATAACACTCGTAGTAAGTAATGGCATTACTGTGTATATTGGAAGTTGAGCTCAAATCTCAATCGCAAACATAAACAAATTACCTTTTCCCACCTGATTTCGGTGAGTGAGTGTAGTGAGTGTGCGATTTTGTGTGTGTGTGTGTGTTCACATGTTGTAATGCGCGCACGGCTTTCCAGTCTCTATAGAGAGTGTGATTATACTGTGCCCGCGATCAACATCGACTCGACGGAGCAAAACAGAAAATAGCAACAGTTATAGGTAGTAACTCGAGCCGGTCAGACGTAAAACAAATCGTGTGTGCATGCAAAACATATCCAATTCAAATTCGAATATCACTTGTCTTATCCAAATAACAATTTTGTACTTATCTTGTTTTTCTTCATCAACTCTGCGCCAAGGCAATTTATATAAAGTTTACAGAACAATTTAGCATTTTTTTATCTTGAGTAAATTTTTGAACAGTCGATTTTTTATCAGTATTACATTGTGGTCAACAAAAGACCAGTGGCTTTTAAGCATCCACTTTGAAAACAATTTTTGTGCAAAAATAGTGCGAGTGTATATTTTTTTGTTCGGGAACAGAGAGAATTCGTTGAATTTGAACATTCAATTGCAGTTTTAACTAAAGTGATAACAAAACATGCGACAGATTGGAGCCGAGGTAATTTTTTTCATTCACCCTTGAAGTATAAAAAAATATAATAATAAGACAATAATTTTTTTAAACAACTCATCGTGACGCGATTTAATGCATGTCATTCATAATTTCTCTGTGAAATAAACACCTTTTAATTCCATTCGATTTGATATGCTACAATTACATGGCCTGCGGTCAAATAATTGGTGGTTTTTGATAGCCGATTGCGCGATGAATTTGTCATGTTTTTAATTAAAACATCGTTTTGGCCAGACGTTTGTGGTGTCTTGCCTAACAGAAATAAAGTACACGCCTCAAAGCCAATGTCAAATTCATAAATAAAAGACCTATATATTGTATTTCTTTCTACCAATTATCGCACAATTACCAGAAAACGTTTCAAGAGCCACCACATCGTGTGCGTGTGTGTGAGGGTATAACTTTATGGCCATAGTTTTTCTCGCAATTTTATTATATTAGGTTGATTCGAACCTATACAACCGCAACCATGTTATTTTATGACATTTCATTTCACAAACGACCGTTTGTTGAACGACACTGGCAGAGGTAAACCGCATTTTCGCAGCAATCAGCACACACAATCAATGCGCAACGTTATCGGTATCAAATGCCGTTATCGTTTCTTTTTATCAAGTGGAATGTTTTTTTTCGTTTCGTTTGTTGATATTCATTTTATACTTGCTGAAAGGCTGAATTTAGGTGTGTATGGCTAGAAACATTATTATGCCTAAGGTTCGTGCAACGGCACAAAAAACGATAGACGTAAAAACACAGAGTGCCGCAAAAAAAACAGCACTCAAGTAGCCAACTGTCATTGAACAATGGCCCGCATTTCGCTTTCGTTCTGACTGCAATGGGAATGGAATAAATTTGATACGCCAAAACAATAAAGTTCATCGTTTGTTCAAAGGGGGCCTCTGCCATACGCGTCAAATGCGACTATTTCACTGCCAAAACCAGCAAACATATTCACCGTCACTTCTTACGTTACAAGCTAGAATTTCCGCTTTATTTTCAATGAACAGCGAAAAAAAGAGTAAACTTTCTACATAAGCCTATGGTTTTGAATCTAGTGAGTTTCGAATGTTTATTTTTTCCATTTTTACCTCGTTCTCTGTATGTAGGTAAAAAGACGACAGTGAATTAAGCATTGAAGGGGTCACGCATCACGCTAAAATGATTATCTGGCTTCTGTGCCGGAACGATTATTTTGTATACACGGCTCTTTCTCCATGCATCTCTGTCTCTATTTGGCCGCTTTGGCAATTGTGCAATGGTTCAAAATGTCTAAAATAAAACGTTGGCGCGTTGACTTTGACCAATTGCTCCTTCTAAATGTCGTGCATCGCTGAACGCATTTTCTCTTTGCAGCCAAGATGAACTAAAACAAATCTCCACACACAACATCAACAAATAACAATGAATTATTTATTTCGCTTACTTAGATACTTTTTTTTTTGTTTTCTTCTACTACTATGTATAGTTTTTCTTCTTCGTCAAAGTCCAAAAGAGATGTCTTTGTTTTGTTTTCTTTCCGCTTGTTTTTTTTTTTTGTTTCGTTTTCATCGCGTATATATCGTGTAGAAATGCAGTTGGTATTTTTGAAAGCGTGTGCTTATAATGAAATTTAAAAAACAGAAAAAAATGAGAATAGAATTCCGTATATTTGTTTCGTGTGTGCACGAGCGCTTCTTCAATCCAACTTTCTATTTTAACCGTGCAGAATCGCGGTGAGTAAGTGAATGGAGTATTTGTGCAGTTGTCGCAAATTGTCGGATATCTCGATCATGTAAGAAAAGAACAATTGTACGCACTAGATACGTCAGTTCAAACACAGACACCGTAAAATATCGGCTACCCACATTTTGATCAGTGTGCGCGAGCGCGCGCGACAGAAAACAGCTGTAATTTTTTTATTCCGGACTGCGGTTACTTACATTCAATAAAATATGACATAAATCAAGTAACGAGAAACCCCACAATCGACATATTTCGACAAGATTTATTTTTGACATGAAGCCGTAACGATTTTTTTTAAATAATGGGAAAAAAATAGTGAACAAAATTCGGCTTCAAATTGGATGAATGCAATAACAATATTTTAGACGGCGCTATTTTTGTGCCTTTTCATTTCTGAAATTCGATTGCTTAATATAAAAGCATTTTATCAGCTTATATAGCTCTCGAGCTCATGCATTCCAACGAATGTCTTTTTTGTTCATAGATTCAACTCAAACATGCCATTAAAACATTACATTAATTGAATTCCAAATCGAAGAAGCGTCTCGAATCAGAGAGAAAGAGGAGAAATTGATGATAAATTTCCACTAGTGGAAGAAGCAAAAAAAAAAAAACAATCAGTCAACACAAATAAATTGCTTACTTAGCTCATGCAATATCAAAACCGATGTTTATCCTCATTTCGTATTATCATTTTTCTTCTTCTTTTTTTTACTTGAATGCTATTTACGTAATAGCAGCAGAAAGCGCTATTTCTTCATTGCATTCTGTTAATTATTGCGTTTCCATTAACCGGATTCTCCAATTAATTCGTTTTTTTTACTTCTGTTCGTTCGTTTCTGGAGTGATTCTTGTTTCTCACATCTCTCGCTCTATCTTATAGAGTACTTGATCTTTGTGTATCATGTTGAATTGGGTTCAAATGCAGTTTGAAACAAAAGAATGTGTCATGCGATTTACAATGTGTTCCGAATTTGAGTCAAAAGTGCAGATTTGGGGTCGTACAGGTTTTTTTTCGTTCACGTCGTAAAAATAACTGATGGAATGCGTGAGATAAAAATGGTCGCACCATCAATTGTTAGACAGCAACGTGTATATATTTTTTCTGTTCAGAAATTATGACAACTACATATGAAAATAGGTCTAACGCTAAACCGTGTGCACTTCTCAACAAATTGACGAGCATAATACGGCTTTTCTCTACTCCCGGACTTTTTTCTCTCTCTTTATTTTCTCCTTCGTCTTCTCATGACTTCTCTTTAATGTGATACTTGTTAATGTTATAAATGTGCTTTGATCGCGTATAATTCACGTGAATGTATGGCGCAAATAAAGCATATTTTCATTGCGATGACGAACGGCGTCTTATTAAAAATTCTTATAGTCGCTTGTGTGTTTATTTTTTCGCTTCAAATGCGATCATAATCAGGTTTATTGTCAGTTTAAAGCCACACTTCACCTATATTTCCCCACGAACATTGGGTTTTCTTCTTCAATTCGTCATGTTCAGTTCGAAGAAGATCGCGACAATGCCACGCAATTAACCATGATAATACGGTGTTGTGATGATATTAATGCGTTCGCTACTAGGTACTCATGAAAAGTAAAATGATTACGGGGAAATCTAAACTAGTTCTCTAGTCACCACCACTACCACCACCACCACCAACATCGACGTCTCGACGAACTGAAGCGCGAAACAATGTTACATTAAAAATTAAAAAAAGAAAAGATAGTTTTTTTTCGTACGAATAAGTTTTTAACTGAAGCGTGATGTTGCAATTAGATGTTTAAAATTGTCGTTGTTTGTAAGCGAAAGAAGCAAGAAAAAACTTGAAGAACAGATTTGTGATGAGCAAAAGAGAAAAAAAGAGAACCGGTTGACAAGCGTAGAAAATTGACTAATCGACAATGATCGATCGGCTTTAAGAACTAAAGGATGGATCAAGTGTATCTCGCGCACATCACACTTTGGCTGGAAAAATGTTTTCAATGTTGCTTCACGCGCTTCAGGAAATCATTAAGATTTCCGTAAATACCGTTGAATCAATTATTACAGTCGCTGGCCTTTGGATATCATCGAGGTGCGCGAACTGGAAACAAATGATACTCCATAAATACACACACATTAGAATACAGTTCGATTTCGATTAAAAACGTTTTTTTTTTTTAAATATATTCATCATGAAATAATAATCAATTTTCATTTTCCTGCCCATTCTCATTTCGGTGTGTTCAGACGCACCATGTGGCTCAATTTGAGCGCAGCGAGGCGTACTCATACAATCCAACATATATTGTTTGCGCACCTTTTGTATATACATTTTTTAGCAGTTCAGTTTTCCATTTATCGACCACTAATAATTCTTTTAAACTATTTTCAATTGGCATTCTTCGGCAAATCTATATATGTACAGTGTTCACATCGCATACACCACGTTCCATATGAGTTTCTACACAATGACCGCATGTAAATACGGGCCCGTGTCTATCGCTTTACGCTTGAATATTTTTCACAGCTTTTCTCTCTCTCTCTCTCTCTCTCTCTCTCTCTCTCTTCATATTACACATTTTTTCGTTCGTTTATTATTGAAAATTGGATAACGGATGTGTGATTCAGACACCTGTTCTCTTGTGTCTGTTTCGAAATTGGCAATTTTCTTCGAACCGAATACACGACGGTATTCTTATTGAATACAAAAAAACGAGACATGACTTAACCGTGGAAAATTCATACGTGATACAAATTGAATTTGGTTTGAAAAACGAAGAAATTGATCGAATTCATTGAAGAATCAAATCTTCTATGTAAGTACAGGTATTTTAAAGCCGATTGTTCCAAAATCAGATCAAAAGTTGACGTTTCATTAATCTCTTAATTCGATTGGCAACAATGATTTTGACTTTCAATTGAAATTATTGCGGCGAAAAACAATGCCACTAATTAGAGGCACGTTTTTTCTTCTTCTTCAAGCTTCTTGTTCTTTTCGAACCGATTATTCTAACGTGTACGTTTCACATAATGATCAAATTAATCCAACAGAAATTAATGCGATTGTCGGTTCTTCAATAAAAATCAATCAAGAAAGCAATGCGAAAAAAAAATCTCTGACACGAATCGACTAATTTTAGCACATGTGCTATTTTTTCCCAAGTCTTTTAGTTTGTATCTTAAATTGAAAGGGATCGGCAATGTATTTTTATCTCACTTGGCAATTACGAGCGAACCTCTTTCAAAGTAACAATTTTGCTAAAGCACCTCTTTGGCTACTGTCTGTGTGTGTGGCTATTGTTGTTATACGGTTTCCACTGGTTTCCTGACAAATGAACCTCTTGCAGTGACCACAGCAACACATGTTGTTTTACATTGTGAGCACGGATCACTCTAATTATATATATTGAACATATAGAAAAAATTACGCAAATTTACACACAAGTGCGCAAAAAAAATGTGAAAATGAAATGCTATAAACACCATTAAGAATTGGTGCTATTGTTATGCATGACGTTCCAAAGCTGAAAATATTTATTATTTATCTCGTTTTCATTTACAATATTGTCGAATATGTGTTCGTTCCCTTTTTTCCGCTTATGTTAGTAGAACTGGCGTCACTGCCATAACTATATAGTTATATTTTGTGAAAAAAAACACTTGCTTAGAATATATACAATACCATGGAGAGCACGGATATAACAATAGATTGCGTTTTGTAATTGACAGTATTTGTGTTGTTGTGCAAACGCAATAAAACTCAACTGAAAAAAAAAACACCATAATAATGTTGTGTATATGCAAATGTTCGGTCGGGTTCATGCGCTCTCTTCATGTTTATTTTCCCTTTTTTTCAACTCACTTGTTGTCGGTGGCTAACGATCTCTCGTTGCAATTCGAAAATGACATGAAACCACGTAGCGAGAAAGAGCGACGAACCACAAGCGCTCGAAATGCGATCGAACGTCAATCGTTATTATGTTGGAACAACAGAAAAGCAATGTCTGACGTATGCGCTTCAGTTATTTCATACATTTCTCATTCTCTCGCTTCACCTCATCGCATTGAGCTGTCGGACCATCCAAACAATTCAAGCGGCAATTAATATGATTACATTGGCGTTTCATTCATTCGGTGATGTAGGCATTTACTATTATTTCGTGTGACAAACAAATAATTCGGCCCCATTCATCATCATCAACGTATTCTGACATGAATATTCTGAGTGTTGTCATAGCGCTTGTCGATTTAAGCAAGGCAACAAAAAAACACACATTTATCCAGCATAACCTAGCATACTTTGAGAGCAATTTTATTCTTCTGTCGCTAGCCGGCCGAGCTGATTTAACCCGCTAAATTTATACGTGGCGGATGTTTGTCTTTTGTTGAGCCGCTGTTCATCACTCAAGTGAATTCTCTCCGCTATTTTTCAATCTATTTTAACGAATATTTCATTATTTTCTCACCGAAAACAAAATCGTGAACGTAATTTCAACGGATTGTTATTCAATTCTCTTTCTGCTCTCTCTCTCTGGCTCTTCTACTATTCTCATTTTTCACACCATGCACTTCGAATATTATTATTATTTCACGTCGAATCTATAACTTTGATTCGGTTGTTGACATTAAAAAAAATATTACACGCCGCTAAAGAAAGTCATATAAATGGCGTCGACTTGCTCAATCATTTTTTTTCTTTTGCATTGTAATGGGTCAGTTATTTTGTTTCGCTGCTGGAAATCGAAAATTTTGCATTCATTGCAATATTCCAAAGTTCAGAGCAATTTTTTGTTTCAAATGCTACTTTTCTCATGTAATAGATACCAAAACATAGGCTGCCAGCTAATGAACACGATCATTTCTTATTAAATAATAATTTTGCCACGTTTAACTTTCAGTTTCCGGCACATCCGTGCGCTTTAGATTTGCGTAGTGTGCATGATCAGGAAAAGGTGAAATGTTTGCCACTCTAATATTTGAAGTGTTATTCAGAATTACAGCACCATTTTACCGTGCCAATCACACTCAATTCGTTGTAAACAGTAATTTTTATTGCATAAATATTGAAATTGCAGCGTTTGATCTGTTTAAAAGTGACAAGCCATTGATTTGTCCCCTCGATCGTTCGTGATCGGTCGGACGAAATAGCCGATGGCTGGAGAAAAGAGCATGATTTAATGTGTGCGCCCAATCGCGAAAAAATTGACAACTTTTTTGTAAAAAAAAACCTAGGGGGAAAGAACAAGCCAAAAAGCTAAAAAAATACGATTCAATACACAAAATAAATGTCAATACGTGTAAATACGTGTAAATACTTGTCAATACTGGAAATGAATGTAAATACCGGTAAATACGCGTAAATAAACATTTCGTCAATCGCTAATGTCAAACTGTCTTATCGACTGAATTATTCATACAAAAAACTCTAAAAAGTATACTTTTTGTAAATAAAAAATAAAAATAAAAAATTTTTTTAATGTTTTTTAGCGGAAATTAATTTTCTTTTTAATTTTGCTGGGATTTGTGCGGTGATTATTCGCTGATTATTAAATCAGAAATAAATATGCGTAACATAACCTCACTTTTAATTACGTAATTAAAATTTACGTAATAAAGTATTACGTACGAATTTTTTTATTCATTTATTTATATGTAAATATTTTGAACGGGATTGGTGCTAGGATTGGTGTCACAAAAATGAAAATAAAATTAATCCCCTGATTAATCCTAGATTTAATCTATATTCAATAAAAATATTTATTCAAATTTTCTACAATAATTACGTAATTAAAAGGACAACCTGCACGGATCTATGAATGACAAATATATAATTACTTTCATAATTTGTCAATAGATGGCGGCACATATAAAAAATAAAATGCTGTCAGTTCCACACGACTCAAGTATAGTTTGACAGTTCGCAAAGCGTCCTTTGTGTCGTTCGTACACATTTATATTTTTAAATCCTAATTATATATTATTTTTACAAAAAGGATTTGTTGCGTGTTCTTCGTATGAAGAGTATACAATTAATTTTATTACCATACAATAAATCAACTTCAAACTCATGAGATCGTTCGAAAAACGTATTGTACATTTTTTATTTAAAAAAATGCAAAAAGATTCAATTTTATTCCAGAATATTTGAAAAAAAAAATGCTTCGGATAAATTATTAAGACAATTCTTAAAATAATTTGATTGAATTCATTTTATTAGTTGTCATGGACATGTGCAATATAGAATTGGCAATTCAACACAAACAAATATACAAAAATGACATAGTTTAAGCCATAACAATAGAGCACAATATGCTCTGTAGAAATTCTAATACATGCGCGCACTACTCAGCTTCGACTTTGCTTGTTGCTTCAAGCGTGCATGTTATGCTTGTGTGAATGTAATGTTTGTTCTGCATTGTATGTTTTGCGCCGTGAAATCGTTGACAAAAAACAAAATGAATTCAAAAAAACTATTTTAAGTATTGTTCTAATATTTTGATTGTTTTTTTTATATATGAACCGCCTAGAATAGATCAGCATTACTAGATAAATGTCTTCAAATGCGTTATAGAAAAAAGTACGTCAGCAATAGTGTCAAAAACTGTATGTGACGCGTTATATAAAAAAGTTCGCCAACAAAAGCGTGACATCCTCCATATATTTTATAACGTTTTTGCTGACTGACTTTTTTCAGTAACGCATTTGAAGACATTTATCTAGTAATGTTGATTTATTCTAAGGGATTCATATATAATTGGAATTAGAATCTAATTTTGAATTCTTATTTTTTAAATATTTGTGAATTCCAATAGAATGGACCCACAATTTTCATTCATTTCCTTTCCTTTTTGCTTTCGAAAAGCAAAATGTCATTTTAACATGAACATATTTTCTCAAATGTTAACATGCTATTTTACTCGCAACACATTTTGTTTGCGAGTAAAATACTATTTTTCCATGAATACCATTTTGGCTGCAGTTAAAATGCCCTTTCTGCCGTTAATTTGTATTATTTAAATGAATTTTTTCATTTGAATGTTCTTAAAAAATGCTATCGATGATTTTTTAATCTGATGATTTTTTTCAATACTTATTTTTCCATCAAACCACTTTTTGTTTCGAATAAATACTATATTAATATAATACTAGATAAATGAAACATTTTTAGAAAGAAAAAAAATACAAAAATAAAGAGAAGATATTCATCTTCAGCGGTGTCATTTATATGTCATTATAGCGTGTTATTCAATAAGAAACTCGTTGGCTTGATCAGCAGACGCGCAGAATTTTATCGCACGAATCGTACGTGTTCCAGAGTTCGAAACCATAGAAGATAAATATTACTTTTCCGCACACACCTAGTGTGTAAGGTAAAGTATTGGAATCGGTCGAAAAATTAACACCCATAAAAAATGTGTTTTCTGGGTGTTTTTGGGGCCAGGGAACACGAATCTAGCGTTTTTTCGATGTCCGAATGTATGTGCGTACCCTGTACCCTGTACCCTGTACCCTGTACCCTGTACGCTGTACCCTGTACGCAAAAATTTGTTAACACGATAACTTTCAAACAAGAAAAGTAATTCAAAATCTGACTTCACAGGATGATTGGGGGTGCCGAGGAATAGAAACCATTAGGTTTTGAGCGACTTTGGTTGACAGGGTAAAGTGTCATGTCTGGTGTGATGCCCATGTCCATCCATGGGAAAAATTCAATTTTTCTTCCAAAAGTGATATTTAATGTATTCTTAAACACTCAAAAATGTGTATTGGGGGGTTTTTGGGTACGAGAAAACCGAATATGACGTTAGTTTTGCGATACAATCAACTTTCGAAACACTTTTCATACAAAAAATTCAAAAAATTTGGATTTTTGTATGGAAGCCATGCCTGTATGATATCGTAATGAGCTGAAACTTTGCACAGGTTATTTTTATCACACATAAATACTATTCCGAGAGTTTGAAGACATTTCAACGAATATTAGGGGCACCTCCCGAACAATATTTTGGATTTTTCGCTCTAAAACGAAATTTTGTATGGGAAGTACCCTTAATATGCATTGAAATTTCTTCAAACTTTCAGAATGTTAACTTTTTGTGAAAAAAATAACCTCTGCAAATTTTCACATGATTACGATATCATATAGGCATGGCTCCGATACAAAAATTCCCATCTTTAGTAGTTTTTGTAAGAAAAGTGCTTCGAAAATTATTTTTATCTAAAACTAATGTCAGATTTAGTTTTCTTTCATGTCGTGGATCACAGTGCGGAAAAGTTCATCTTACGGATGTAAGACATTTTATTTTTTTTTATTTCTACAGTAAAGTATACATTAAGTGGAAGATGAATATCTTCTCTTTGTTTTTGTTTTTTTTTTCTAAAAATATTTTATTTATCAAAATATAGTATATATTCGAAGCAAAAAGTGGTTTGATGGAAAAATAAGTATTGAAAAAATCATCCGAATAAAAAACTTCATATTGTAATTTTTTCATCGATAGCATTTTTTAAGAACATTTAAATAAAAAAAATACATTTAAATAATACAAATTAATGGAAGAAGGGCATTTTAACTGCAGCCGAAATGGTATTCATGGAAAAATAGTATTTTTCTCGCAAACAAAATGTGTTGCGAGTAAAATAGCATGTTAACATTTGAGAAAATATGTTCATGTTAAAATGACATTTTGCTTTTCGAAAGAAAAAAGGAAAGAAAATGAATGAAAAATGTGGGTCCATTCTATTGGAATTCACAAATATTTAAAAAATAAGAATTCAAAATTAGATTCTAATTCCAGTTATATATATAAAAAAACAATCAAAATATTAGAACAATACTTAAAATAGTTTTTTTGAATTCATTTTATTTGTTGTCATCGATTTCACGGCGCAAAACATACAATGCAGAACAAACAATACATTCACACAAGCATCACATGCACGCTTGAAGCAACAAGCAAAGACGAAGCTGAGTAGTGCGCGCATGTATTAGTATTTCTATACAGCATATTGTGCTCTGCGTTGTTATGGCTTAAACGATGTCATGTTTGTGTATATGTATTGTTTGTGTTGAATTGACGATTCTATTTTGCCACATGTCCATGGCAATTAATAAAATGAATTCAATCAAATTACTTTAAGTATTGTTTTAATGTTTTAAGTGGGAACTTTTTATGTTATTCTTTTTGGTTTTAAAATTATATAATAAATTTTATTAAATACTAAATATTAGTTAATTGTTAAGTTATTAAAACTGACAATTGTAAGTGTCGCCATCTGTTGGAAAAATATCAAATTAGTTGTATACTCTTTTGCATCAAGTCCTTTACGTAATAAAGTATTACGTACGAATTTTTTTATTCATTTATTTATATGTAAATATTTTGAACGGGATTGGTGTCACAAAAATGAAAATGAAATTAATCCCCTGATTAATCCTAGATTTAATCTATATTCAATAAAAATATTTATTTAAATTTTCTAATTACGTAATTAAAATTATCCCCCTAGAAAAAAACAGCCATTCGATTTAACCGATGAAAATCCGCTGAAAATGCGTGTGACCTTACTTCATTTCGTTTCCATTTGTTACGTGTTATTATAAATCATTTTTTTTCGATACGCATTCATATTGAAATCGAAACGGTGAATCGCTAAACAATATCTACTTAATCAAATCGTCAGCTTCGCATCAGTGAAAGCACAAGAAATTCAAACAAATACTCGTATTTCATTTTCCATCTGTTTTTTTTTTTTATTCAACTCGTTTTGTTTGTTTGTGTTTCATTTTCAGTGTGTGCGTCTATTTTCAATTTCGAATTTCGTTTGCAAATTTTTCGTTTTCTTTCTCTTGATGCGATTGTGCTGCCTATATATTTCTTTTTTCGTTCGTGTTTGACGTTATTGTCGTGAATCTGCAGTATTTGTTAAATTTGCTTTATTATTTGTTTGAATCATGGAATCTAGACGCTTAACAATGGAAACGGCACCACCATTCATAATCGAATGAAACACTCTCTCCGAAAACTACACTTTTTTTACTCTTCCACCGATGTCTTCACATTCTTTTCGCATTTCTCTTCATGCACTCATCTTGAATTTGTAAATAAATCATGTAAATATCTTTCTTAGCATCCAGATCAAGTTCGTCGTTCTGTAGCGTGGTTTTATTCGTTTTTTCGTCTTTTGTTTTTATGAACGCGTGCAGGTTATTTAATGACTCTCTGTTCTATTCAATGGAATATATTCATGAAGCGTTTTTCTAGCGATATTCCACATTCATTAATTTGAATTGATTTATATCGAGTTAAAACAGACAAATGAATTACTGCAATAACATAAACGAATGGTTTAGCCGAAGCAAGTTAAAGGGAAAAGCGAGCTGCCACGGTGTGCTTTATGGCTTTTTTGTTTGTGGATATGGTTCTCATAATGATGCCGACTTAATAATGTTCAAGCACATTGATCATACTGGTTTTGATGCTGTTGCTACGACTTGACCTATAAAATGCAGTCACGAAACCGATACTCTTTTTTTTCTCGTTGCTTTTACCAACTCTCTTTTATCCCAATAACAGCACATTTTTATGTCGACAATTTATAAACGATACAAATCAAATAACGTAAATTTCGGTGAAATAACTCAATTTTTTTTCGGAGGAAATTTTTAATAGTGAAAATTTCTACGATTAATTCCATTTTAATATCGAATAATAGTACGTTAATCATGGTAAATTCCAACATTCGAGGGCCGCATTAAAGTTAATTTCATTCGTTGAGAATTTTTCTTTTTTTTTTTTCATTGGAAAATTCGATCTGAAACAACGAGGTCTAGTCGTGGCTTACTTCTCATTTTGGTAATCATTAACAACAATCGCATGCCATTTGGTCAACGAGTGAAAAGTCGATATCCATGAACTGATTTGTTGTAATTCAAAATTCAGTAGATCATTCCATGGAAGAACCTTCAACTCTTTCAATTGTATTGTGTTCGGTAAGAGAAATGTGTCATGCACGACGAAATAAACAAAAAACATGTGCAGCACTATTGTAGTATCCAAATAGTTACTCTACATATATAATTTTGTTCACATTCATCGCTTTGGTGCATCCGTTGCAATCTTTTTATTGGTTGAGAATAGCGATTTTTAGAGGAAAAAAAAAAGAAAAGAATAAGCAGTCTTCCGACATTGAAAGCACAAAACCATGAAAATATCAAATTTTGATGGTTGAAAAATGCATGAAGATGATTCTGCGAAATTTGATGTTAAAATTGTAAAATTTAGAGCAGAACGAAAATATTCATCACATATCCACATATTCTGGTATGGCCAATTTTCTTTTATATTCGAATATCAAACTGGGTATCTCAAACCGAATCGGTGAACTGTGATGAAGTGAACCGAAGAATTTTCACAATATATCGGATGCTATATTTACAATTCACATACTATAGAATGCAGGGAAAGATGAAAGAAAAAATCGCAAACCATTGGTTCAACTCGATATATTCAGCATAGAGACTCTCCATTAGAGAGAGATCGTTTAATTGTAGGCCAAAAATACCATTTGTATATGGCGAATGCTCGAAATGACCCAGAAACAAGAAGAAATTCTAGACAATTGAACTCCGGAAATCAAGTAATATGAATGAAATGTGAAGCTACTGCAAACATTCGCCATTCATTTGTCGTAATTTGTAGTGATTACATCTAGAAAAATCGAAGCCTTTGTACAGAGTGAAGGAAAGAAATATTACGATGTGATTGTCATAATGCCAGTGAGTTGAAAACAATTCCAGTAATTTTCTAGTTGGTTGAACTCTGCTGATATGCTGAAATTGGGGCTGCTTTTTGTTTTCGTTACAAACAAAAAAGTAATTCGATTGTTCTATGTACATTTTTCTTGTATTTTGCATCGATTGCGAGATTCTTTCACAAAACAAAAACCACAAACGACCAACTGGCCAATATGTTGGTTCTGAACAAATACAAGAAATCCCGTGCGCTCAATTATAACAGTATCGAAATAATGCCAATTTTCATCATATGCGTGCCTCTGCTGTAGTACGCCGATTAGAGATGTTGTATATGGCCCGTGTTATTGTTTATTTTACATCACAAGAGCCATTGATGATGATGATGGGTTTCGCGTGTTCTATCTCATCCCGCATCGGTTTTTCTGCTTTTGTTCAGCCATTTCTATTGTTTATATGATTCTTCGCGAGTCGTCGAATCGCTACATTTTCAAGTAGCTTACTTTTTCTCTGTGTCCAAACACATTTAACACTCTTCTTGTTTATACCGATTCGTTACACTTCTCTGAAAATGAAACAATACCTTACATTTTTCCACTCAACGATCAAACACATTTGGATCGCATTGTGCCAATTTTGATTGGACATTTTTCCCAAAAAGCAGCAATTTAATGAAACTAACGGATTTTTAAGTGATTCCTTTTTTTTATTATGTTTTGCACAAAAATTGCAATGACAATGGTAATCACGTTTTTTATTCGGCCATTATTCTCGAACATATTCAATGAAAATCGTGTTGTTCTTGTCGTCATTTCACCGGAATTTATTGAACGGTCGTGATTCAATATTTGATTCGATGTAATTTTTCTCGTTTTTTTTTTTAAGTGAAAAAAGAATGAAACCCGAAAAAAAGAATACATGCAAAAAAGCAGTTGGGGGTCTTTGCACTGTGATATCGATTCCCATCATTTCTATGGGTTTGATCGTTTCCGCACATATGCAAATTGACTTAAATGACTGTCTCTTTTTGTGCCAGTTGCAAATTACAAACGGCGATCGAATTACATCTTTGAAACTAAAATGACATGTGCAAAGGCTTGTCAAAAGAAATATCAGCGCTAACATAATGGACACCTTTCTGAACTTTTTGTTTCACGATTGAAACTGACTCTAAGTGTTGTTGTTTTTTTCGAATTAATAATAAAGTATGCTTCAGCGTCATTATGTCAAGTGCGTTTTGTTTTGTTCTTCCTCGAGGAAGTATTGGCTTTCGTTTGTGTCGACCGGAAAAATGATTGCGAAATGAAAATTAATCTCATTTGCTTGTCGCATACGCAGCCAACGTTTAACTTATCCGGTGGAAGAAATTCCAAAGTAAATAGCATAAGCAGGTTTTATTTTTTTAAAAATACATTATGCTTGTTTTGGTTTGTGCTTATGGCGTGAGCCAAAGAAGCGTAAAAAATCATCACGCAATCAGTTCATCAGTTAACACGTACGGTTTTTTCTCCTCACTAGATTTGCATGCTACATGTTTTTTGTTTCGTTTTAAATGCCTGGAAGATGTGCTTGAACAAACAAGGCAACATACAAAATACAAAAATAATTTTTTTCATCTGACGTTGACAAGCGTTTTCCTTGAATTTCGATTTGATTTCAAGAAATGGCAATTGTGAAAAAATCGTGCACGAAAAACAAATGTACATACTTTCAACAATCTTCAGGTGGATCCATGTTTGACAAGTGTGCAATTGTTTTGTTTTGTGATCACGTCGATATTTTTTTTATTCAAATGAAAGTTGAATGAAAATCGCAAGTGAAAAAGCACAGCGACATAGCTGTAAATCAATCCACTTTAATGAATAAAAATTAATGCTATCTACAGTCATGCAGCTTCAATATTAAAAAAACCGTTCTTCCGATTATACACTCTTTTTTCTCATCTCTTCTTCAGTCCGATGTTTCGTACGAAATTCAATGCACGGTAACGAAAAAAACAACAAGATAAGACTTGTAATTACATTGCATCATAAAACAAAGTGTACACATCATTTCTCTGGTAAAAAAGATATAAAATAAAAATGACATCCCAAACAAGTTGCCATCAGCCATGGAAAATCATAAGACCAAACAAGTTCAGAAAAAACTCATCATATTGAAAACAAAATAAAGCCCCCATCTTACGATTCTGGAGAAGAAAAAAAGTTAACGAAATAAGACAAATGAATTGAGTATTATGATCATTATGACCCATGATCATACACTTTCGTAATGAAATTAGCGTTGTTTTTCAAGCTTCTGTTTCCGACAAATTTGTGTTGTTGTTTGATTGAAAAATGACGCCGCCGTTGGCTGCATAAAAACTGGTATACATTTTTTGGTTTCGCATCATTTGTGCATGTGAAATTATGTGTGTGTGTGTTTGTGGTGCGGTGTGAGTGCAAATCAAACTCAAAGATCCATATCAATGATTTTAAATCGTAAAATTGTAAATTTGTGAACAAAAAAAAAATAAAACGTGTCCATTCTCTTATTCTCACTGCTTTTTTTCGGTACGTTGTTCGTGTTGGGGCGAATTGATTCAATGATGGGCGCATGCCATCGACTAATATATTGCTAAAATGCCATTTCCATTAATTCATTGTTAATTCATTGTTAAAAATAGTTTCCTTCCTGAACGAAAATCACACACAACAACTGGCTACTTGATGAAATTCCGTGAAAGCGAATTCGTCAGTAAAAAAAAACAAACGAACAATCTAAAGTTCCGAAAAACTTTGAAGATTTTTACGAAACAAAAATCGTTTTTTTTTATTATTAATTAAATGTTGACTACTTCAACATCTAAATTTGTAGTGAAATAGACATTTCGATTGGTTTGCTGGCGGTTCATTAGCATTTGAACCGTGGGAAGTTTCACATACACACACACACGTCTTGCCTTGTCATAACGGCGTCAAGTGGTTTTGGATGTAAATAGCTTAAGAATAAACACCTTTCTCATGAATATTTGTCAATGCTTCTGATCTTATTAGTCGGTTATGCTAACGTTTCTTTGGCCGATTTTTTGTCGTTTCTATAGATTTTCGCGCCATTTGTTTCACATGTCAAATCATTGAAGCATCAATTAATAGGTCACTTAGCATATATAAGTATATTTCGCTTTCGCACGGTAGCTTATTTATATTGGCATCAGTTGGCCAGCATGATCGAATGGACGTTAACTCACTGATCGCGTGTGATTGTATTACTTTGACTAAACTTCCAGTGTGTCTCAATGTAAGTGTCCGATTTGTCGAATCAACGAAGAAAATTGAGAAATCAAGCAATCAGCCAATTCCAAGTGGAATCAATTAAATTGAAAGTTTTTCATTGGAATAACGACTACCGAAATGATCGTTCAATTGCAAACATAAATTGAAAGTCAATTGTTGTTGTTATTATTATTGGCTGATTTGTTGGCCGTTCATTGTAAATGCTTTCAGAGAGAATAAAAAAAATAATAAACATTGACTCTCAAAAATCGGTTTGTTTACGATGTAAAAATTCAAGCTCTTATTGTTTGTGGTTAAATCAATGGTATAAACTTCATACGTGTAGACAGTGTTTTGAACAAAGACACACACCAAGTGAAAGAAGAGAAAAGAAAAAAAGATTGGTTTTCCTTTCGGTTGAAGATTTCTTGAGCCACTTTAATGACACACAATTAGAAGGAAAGAAGCACACATGTGCACGCCAATTATGAATTATACTGTTGAATTCGCTGCGAGTGGGTAATGAAGATCATTAAACGAAGACGTGCAATTGTTTTGGGTCAATTGGTAGCTAAGCAAAATGCAAACCAAATCCGAAAAAGTGAATGACACTCAAAAACGAAGAAAAAAAACGGTATGAAGCAATACCAACAACTAACATCCATATCATGTGCGATTGTGGGTTAAACATTACGTCTCTTTCCACATCTTCACATATGTGAAGCATGCAAAACGATAGATTACACGCATTTTACAATCTAATGATAATTGTTGTTCAACGAAACATGAACATTGAGAGCAATGCTAAAACAACGAAATGCTTCACCGTGATAATGCACAATTTGGCCCTCTCTTGCATGCGATTCATCTGAAAGTGGCGTTGATTTCGTGTATATGGTTAACATGCAAATAATATGCTGTTATTTAATCGCGTTTTTTTTCTTTCTAATTTTGTTCATCGTTTTCCATTTCTTCGAGAGTACTTCGGGCAAACAATTAGGCAAAACATAAAACTAACAAGCATTAACGAACACCACGAATTAACATTAAAACAAAGCATTTGGTACAAGTGTTAATAGCAACGCAAACAACCAACTAAAGTTTTTTTTCTCAACCGCGTAAAAACACTCACAATACTCCCGCAAAGGAAACCATTTCTATGTGCGTTTATTCAATTTTTTCTCTCTTCATCTCCCCCCAAAACCTATCATCACAATTCCCAAAAGTACTTTGAATTACGTAAAATATGAAAAAAAAAATACGCAAAGAGATGATCAAATCTAACGAAATGCACAATGCACTACTTTGCACAGTTACGCACCAGCATTTCCTTTTTTGTACCGGGAATTTTTTTGCTTTTCTCTATGAAACTTTAAATATTATGTAAGTTGGTATTATTTCAGAAGAAAAAAACAGCTTTAACCATTGTTTTCTGCATTCGAAGTTATCCAATTACAATGATCAAAGTTTGTCGTCATTTTTGCTCGTGTATTGTTTAGATTAAATCAATTAGTGTTTTCGCCCACGAGCAAACACCTTTCCAATCCATCAACAACCGAGATTGATCATCATTACTCCATTACGTGCTTTCAACAATGGTCAATAATCACTTCATCAACATTTTCGGGTCAATTTTCAACCATGCAACCATTTCATAGCTCATAAATATCATAAATCATGCGCCAAAGCGAAACCAATTGCGGTTGTGATCGATGGATCTTTCTTTTTACCGCTGAAACATGACAGAGTGACTTTTCAACGCAAATAGAAAGTTCTTTGTGGCCATAGATATCCCGCATTCAACACGCGAAAAAAAGGAATTCCCAATGTGATAGATAATTCCATTAATTTTCCTTTTCGATTGAGGACACTTTTTACAAATCTACAAATGTTTTCACTTCAATCAATACTATCTATCAAAAATGAGTGTCTTAAAAAATGAGGTTTGGTGCTTCTTTGCAAAAAAAAAAATGGGAGAAAGAGAGAGAGAAACAGACAAAAAAACCTTTTACTGTAATGTAATAATTGTTCTGTGAGAGTGTGCCTTCTAAATGGCTATAGCTGGTAATGGAGCCATTACACGGGGAACGTTCGCTTGTTCTCTTGGCACACTAATGAGAAGAAAGCTTGACGCAAGAGAGCGAATGTTCGCATTGCTTTTTCTTCACCTCTTAATTAAATTAGTTCAATAAAACGCAACTTGTACCACATTGTAGAGGTTGTATTGGGTCTTTTGTTTTTATTTCCGATTTTCAGTGAATTTCATGTGGTGCGAGGCGCGCATACTTTTCGAAAAATGAAAAGCAAGAAAAAACAAAAGCGAACAGACAAAACACACCAAATGAAATTCGGTCTTAATTTAAAAAGAAAAACCCAGAGTCGGTTTGTTTATTTGCGATTTGATTGTGTCAATTAGAAGAGAATGGCCAAAGTGCAAGTGAAAGAAAAAAGCCATATCATAAACTCAATTACAGCAAACACCGACACCGTCATTCTGTAGGCGCAAACAAACAAATTGTGTTTCCATTCGAACGCCGCTTCGAAAACAACATTTCTTTCGAATCGTAAACAAAAAGAGTGAAAAATTGTATTTAATTCATCTTGATTTCATTTCGTTGCGCGAATTGAAACGATCATGAGGCAATGACTCGCATCCAAAATAAGTCATTTGAATTACAGCTAACGCGCAAGCAAATGAAATAAATTACATTTTTTTTGGAATTGGTTGGCCACAGTTGACCGCCCAAACACATCAATCTCGATTTTATGTTTGCTGGTCTAGTTGTAAGTCCGTCTGTTCGTCGAGCCGCCCACAATTGTTCGGCCAATTTACACTTTTTTTCTGTAGTTTAAAGTGTGTCTGCGCTTGCGAACAATTGTGATTTGTGATCATTCGGTTCGTTTGGTTTTTGGCCGACGGTTTCTCTTAAAGCAATAGCAAAGTCGTCCAATGTGGAGTTGGCTGGGTTATCGTTCTTAAAAATCGTGTACCACGAGATTTGCGCTATTTTGTTGTGGTTTTTTCTTTCTATTTCCAATGAAATCGACAACCTTCACTTTTCTTCATTGCGATGCGAATCTCAATATGCTCGTTGTCACTATCTAAGCACTTCATCGTAACACTATTCCACGAACCCTTTCGAATATTTGCGAGTACGCGCGCGTGATAATTTCTAATGATTTTTTTATTTGTTTTATTTACACAGTCACAGCATGAGCTATGGGCACTCTACTCTTTTAATTTATAGCACAGCAAACACCGTTTGGGTCAATTTCTTTCAGTAAATTGCTTTTGGAATTTTTTAGCGGCGTTGATTTTTTCACATCGTCCATGATTTTCGTGTGTCTATTTTTGATTTAGTCGAAATTTATCGATATCCTTGACAAACAATTGTGATGTTTTCATTGTCAGTCTGGATTCGTCTTGAATAAATCATGCAGTGATGACAGGAAACAAATGCCATTGTTTAGTGTTTACATTGTATATAGATGATCATGGTCCCAAGATATTGAAATGAAGAATGGCATCATTTTGCAATATGAAGCAAAACAATTTGAATGGCGGGAGCAAAAAAATGTAGAGTGAACACTTCGTTAGAAAATCATTTTGATGTCACATTTTCATTAATCATAAGAATTGAGTGAATAACGATCTAAAGTTACTAATTGAACTCTATGCTTAATGGTTTTGCCCCTTTTTTTCATTTCTCTCTCATGCTCAAGAGCCAGCTCAAGAGTGAGAAATCTAATTGAGAACGTGAACGCATTTGTGCGGAGGCAGATTGAACAATGTTAGTTTTTTTTTCACATGTGCGCTAATGAACATGACGTTTCACTGAAAATTTAGCCCAAGGCTGTCACTCAAACACTGGCGCTATCTGATTTATCAACGTCTTTGCGAACACAAAAATCAACATACAATAACTGAAAACTGTAACTTATTGAGCGTTGAAAAAAACCTCATTGCGCACACATAAGACCGTACCGTCTATGCAGGAAATCGTGCAAATTATATTATGATTATCACATCAATTGATTAAATTTATTAAAGACTGCTTGAGATAACAATTGGAGAAAGAGTAAAAGAAAAAGCATAACTGTCTGACCGACATTGGTATTTATGTAAAAGATACAATTTTATTGGTCTTTACCGTTATTCGGATGCATTGGGTAATCTTTGGCATTGCAGAATCAAAGAGAATGCATCCGAGAAAGCAACAAAGCTGTAAAAGTGAAATCAAATTGATCCATTTTTTTGGGGAGCGTTTTTTGCAATCATTTATCTGCACATGGAACGGTAGTTCACAATACCCAAATTAACGGACATTTGTGATCATAATTTTGTTTATAACGCAACATTAATTTTTAATCACTGTGTAATGCATGTGAATTTCATAATATTATCCGATTCAAAATAGCTTAGCACTTGACGTGCAATCGCAAAACTTCATAACATACAAGATAGTCAGTCAATTGTGCTCAATAGATTGGATGTTGAAATCGAAAGCGGCCCAAGTCAAATTAACACACAAAACTATATACAGAATCAATGCAAACAAAACCATTTATAATTCCATCGTTCACTGAAACCGGTCCACGCGTTTTGCATTCAACGAAACAAAAAAGTGAGAAAAACACGGTATGAATAAACATAAATCGCATCCAATGATAATCTGATGTGTGTGTATATTCGTTTTCGGCGCGCACATTGAAATTCATTTTTCTCGCCGCTTAATGGGCTTTAATGAAAGAATAAAGTATTATAAATAAGTGTATGTTTTTGAATAATATGATGTGCTTTTGTCCGAATGTGGCGATATGAATTGACGTCCATTTTTGGTTTAATCACAAACAATAGCATCGAAAGAGACATTCACATAAAGGAAATTTTGGACGATTCGGCATTCACCGTAGCTCATTCAAATGCTAATCATGGCCAAATAATCAATTACTTTCGAAAATCCAAAATCTCGCCAAGTTTCGGCATGTAGAACTTGCAAATTTGGTGGAAAAATTGAATCGGCATTGGTGCCAAAAAATATAGTGACAAAATGTTTTAAATTGAATTGTTAAAAGGCAACGACAACATCGTAAATGGTCAAAATAACAAAAAGCAACATGATACAGCAGATGTGATTCGTTTTTTTTTTGAAGAGGCACGTTCTTTCGAATGAGAAATGAAAGATAATCAACGTTTGAATAAATTTAGATAAAAACACTGTGATATGGCATATTTTTAACAAAACAACCATTAGCTGGAATCAAATTGTAAATGTATTCACTTTTCAGTCGTGGTTGCAATTGTATGTAAAGTTTGAACATTTGATTCAAACTATTTCACTGGGTTAATTAATAAGTGCAAAATATCTATTAATAGAATCTAAATGCGGCATCTGCAATCATTGTTAGTGATAAAATAAAAGTTATCGATATGGCTCACGTAATGCACGAAAGATAAAAAACTTGATCACACGACCCAAAAACGATGAATTCTTTGTGTACACCAGAGTGAAAAGGATCGCTGTTGAACGCGTGGGATCATCATTCATTTCGGTTGTTTTTTTTTTCTTTTACTTACATAAAATCATTTTCTCACTTTAATGATGTGCCCAAGCGAATGTGCATTTATACGTTGAAACTTTTTTTCGCGAAAAAAGAAACATTCCATAAATAAATGCTCGAGTTATAAAAAAGTGAAATGATTTCGCATTTTTCTTCAATCAATCGGTTCGCATAATTTGCACACCATTTTTTTCGTCTTTCTCTGTTGTTCATTTGGCCGCGTCTGTGAAAGCAAATCGAATTTATATACGAAATATACTTAACATTTATAAATTGTATACTTACAATGCAATTGATTGCATGTGCTCGCGCATCGGTTCCGATATTATCATTTTCCGTTTGGATCATTTGGCGTTTTTTCAGCGCTAGCTAAACAATAAAAACTGATTAAAAAGTAGGTGGCAATAAAGAAAAAAAAAGTTTTCTGCGTGGAGATCGCTCAGCTGGGGGGCATTATGAACGTTGCAAGGAAAACAGAGATGATATAAATTGTAATATATTTGCAAAACATTTCATCGAGAATTGGCAACGTTTTTTTCCTCCATACCTAACACATAGTAGTCACTTCAATTGCATTCGCATTTTTTCTCTCTCTCTCTCTCTTCAACAATGATTTCTAAAACATTTTCCGACTTGTTGTACTGAGAGACGCCAACGAGAGCCGCAATCATTGTGTTTGCAAATGTTTGTACCTCATTTTGGCGTCTAAGCTCATTTCTAAGCTTTTCTCATTGGATAAAAATGGATTATGTGTTTCGATAACTGAAAATTAATTTCGCATTTTTCTGTGCATAAACGAAAGGTCTAGCAAATTATATACAAACACACATGGTTATTGTACAAAATCGTACGTGAGCGTGTGCTACGTACACATTGTGTTGCTTTTAAAATCGAACTGTTTCAACAATGGCTTTTTGTAGATAGGTTGTTGTTTTTTTTCTATTGTAAGAAGTGCTTGAAATGCAATTTCGTTGGTAAACACACGCAGCGGCGACTTAAACACTGCAAAAAATCATTTCTTTTCCATCCAATTCCAGTGCAATCGTCGTCGTGGTTGTCTGTGTGTTTCCGTTGCTGCCGTAAATGCCGCTACCAACTGCATTGGTGCATTGTTCATGAAAATTGCTATTTCATTTTAATTGTATAAAATTATAATTCAGCTTTAGTGCAAGCATTTAATTAAATGCCAGAGCTTTAAATTAAAACAAAATAGTGAAAAAAAAAATTAATTTGATTTTCCATGAAAATTGTAACACAACGCGCAAATCGATTAGTGTATATAGTGCTAAAATGTGATTGTTTTTAAAGACATTGATATTGAAAGAACTACCAACCATTTAAATTTCATATTCGCATTCCGAGGAATGTGAGGTTCAATAAATTTACAATCCGACTGGTTGCAAGTGCAATGTACCATGTGTACGCTCTCGAAATTACGCAAATCCATTCCAAAGACCCATTGATTATGCTATTCAATACTTTCTCATTATGTCGAATGGGTACATCATGTGTTTAACAGCCCATGTTCTCTCTATTGAAGCCATTAAAAAAACATTTTCAAATCCAAAATCCAAAATTATTACATTTCAATTTCATGAGCGATGATTGTGTCGATGTGTGTGTATTTGAGTTTTTAGTTTCGGCATTTATTTTTGCAACTTTCAATCATTAATGCTTTATTAAACATGTAGATGCAGAATTA
The DNA here is from genome assembly GCF_009176525.2 of Contarinia nasturtii. Lineage (NCBI taxonomy): Eukaryota > Metazoa > Arthropoda > Insecta > Diptera > Cecidomyiidae > Contarinia > Contarinia nasturtii. The sequence goes on from NW_022198962.1 coordinate 656,989, forward strand.
AGTGTTTTTCGCAAGTATTAAATCTGTTCAGCCTTTTTTATGTGTTAACACCAATAAAAAAAAGAAAATAATGGAAATATTGAGTTGAATTTCAAATTTCGTCGAAAAATCGAAATAGTCATAAATTTTTATGACTCTTTTGACTCACAAACCAAGTGCGTGCGAACAAATTTCTTTTAAGCGGCAATTTCTCAACCAGCTGATAAAGCGTCGAGTAAATGCAATTTTTTTTTTGACAGAACAAACATCCATTGTAACAACAGGTGACGCAATGTAGACAACAAAGAACTGATAAAGTTAATGAAAAAAATATATCAGTGATTCACGGACCGATTGCGCAAATATCCAATATTTGCTTTATGATAATATCAAATTTGGTTATTATTTTCACTCACAAACACATATCGATTCGATATTCTGGCAAAAAAAAATACAAAAATATAGAACAAGTGTAATTATGGACAAAAATCATGTCTAATAAATCCGATTCTTTCGTGTCAAGTAAACAAACTACATTAGACAACGAAATTACTTTTTAAGCCAATCTTAAAAAAGATCACACCTATGAAATAGGTCGATCACTCAAGATAACTGCCGTAAGTTCATCGTAGCTGTGAAAGAAAAAAAAATAAATCGAACCCATTATTTTGCGGCGTAATGAGGTGTGAATCAAACACGTGTAAATGAACTTTGAGTGTGATGAGACGAGAAATAATTTGCATGCAATGAGTTGTTCGATTCAATTATCATCGATTTGGATGGAAATTATGATCTCACGACAATGTGAATTTTTGCTCGATTTATACAATAAAATTGAGATGCAATTTGATACGTAAACAAATAAAGTTCATTTGCACCGAACAATAACAATTGCATATTGCTAACAGACGCTTTATCGTACGAATCGTTTGTAACTCCATTTGTTTGGTTATTTTTAAAAATTCAATAAATTCCATAAGCAGTCGATGATTCAACCACTTTGCACTTATTTCGGAATAATAGTATTAGTTCCGTCGCATTTTTCGTCTCTTCAAATTACGCATCGCACGATGAAACAAGAAGTCAATTGTGCAAAAGATGTGCAAATAGCCAGACACTGGCAGCAGCCTCATTAAACATTTCAAACAGAAAAAAAAGGCATCAAAATGATCGTCCAAACTGAAAAAAGTGTTGATATCGTGTGCACGAACAACGTTTGTTATTGTAAATTATAACAAAATTCACGTCGACATCCATAGCGGTAAACTGTCTCTTTGGCAAATATTTGCTGTACATTTGCGAACAATGTGTTCTTTATTTGGTTTTAATCGTGTTTTATTTTACTTCGCTTTTGCGATGTGTTCAGTATTTTATTTTATAATTATACATTGTGCGCATGTTTGCACGTGAAACGTGAAGAGAGCCATTATAAGACACAATGAAATGGAGTGCATTTCTAGAAATGAATTTCAATGTCAATCGTTCGTCTGCCTGTTTGTTTCGTGATGTTTGTGCATTTAAAATTGTTTTCTGTTTTGGCAACTTTTTGCTGATCAAGTGTGTGGATGGACACATTTACGATGCGATCAAAACTATTATGTCAGTTAATCATTGTCAATGACATTTAATGGGCAGTTGAAACAGAAAAAAAGAAGAAAGAAAAATTATGTCACCGTTGCACATTGGCACACGTAATCAGATGCAATGACCATAGATGCACACAATTTGATGGAGTCAGTTGATTTGATGTGCGATGTGTCAACAATTTCAAAAAAATCGGTCAAATTACATGAGCACAAACGATGTCGACAACGATCATTATCAGAGAGATCGTGTAAAACAAAAGATGCGCACAACACAAGCAAAAGAAGTTAATGATCGATCATACGAGAGTACATGATGAAATGATGGTCCGTACACATTCTTCGAAGACATATAAAGTGTCTCTTTCTGTTGTGCTCTTGTATGTTGCCGTGCTTAGTGGTTTCGTAGAAATTAAAAACATGTTTACTTGACTGTTTCTCTTTTCATTTTATGTACGATGATGACATTTCTTACACAAGAATTTGAACTAATTGCTTGTGATAGTCGGTAAGAATCAGGCCAAATACTTCTTGTCTATATTCTCATGCCATGATACCATATATCATCACATTTTTTTTCGTGTTTTCTCTGCGCGCTCAACACAAATTTTCAACAGAAAAATATGCGGAAACCACAGATAGAAGCGAAAAAAAATGTTGAATGAATTTAAAGAAGAAAAAAATAAAAACAATTACGAGGGTTGCTCCATAATTTTTTTTAAAAACATATATAACACAGTTGTTTTTTGTCGAAAATGGTTTTATTGTTTTTCAAAATATTCCCCGAGATGATCGATACACTTTTGCATTCGATGAAACCATTTGTCATAGCATTCGTGCCACTCCGAAACTGATATCTCCAAAACGTGTGTTTTGAACGCTTCAACTGCTTCTTCTGGTGTCGAAAATCGTTGACCACGTAGTTTTTTCTTCACGCTTGGGAACAAAAAAAAGTCATTGGGTGCCAGGTCAGGACTGTACGGTGGATGACCCATCAGTTCGATGTTTTGACCGGTCAAAAATCGAGTAGTTTGAAAAGATGTGTGAGAGCTCGCATTATCGTGATGAAGAATTATTTTGCGACGGTGGTTGTTTTTTCTTATTTCACCAAACACTTCGGGCAAACAAATGGTGGTATACCAATCAGAATTGACGGTCTTACGATCCTCTAGTGGAACGGTTGCCACATGACCACTTCTCCCGAAAAAACAGGCGACCATTCGCTTCGAAGTGCTTCTTGCTCGAACAACTTTCGTTGGGTTATCTTCATTTTGGAAGACCCATACAGTCGACTGCTGTTTCGTTTCGGGCTCATAGGCATATATCCACGATTCGTCACCAGTGACGATTTTATTAACGTCTTTTGAAGCACCACGATTGAATTTCTTGAGCATTTCTTTACACCAACTCACACGAGCCATTTTTTGTTCATCGGTCAATTTATGTGGGATCCAACGAGAGCAAATCTTTTTTACGGCTAAATGTTCATGCAAAATTGTATGTATGCTGTGGGATGAAATGCCCAAAGATGCCTCAATCTCACGGTAGGTCACATGACGATCTTCCATAATCAGTTTTCTGACAGCATCGATGTTTTGTGGCACAACAGCCGATTTTGGACGACCTGTATGAAACTCGTCTTTGAGCGAACTACGACCGCAACGGAATTCTCGGTACCAGTTATAAATTGTCTGAAGGGTTGGTGCTTCATTGCCAAAGGCCAAATGAAGTCGATCGAAACACTGTTGTTGAGATAATTTACTTCGAAAATCGTAGTAAATCATTTTACGAAAATCTTCACGTGTAAAATTCATTTTTTTGTTGAGTCGCAGTTTACCAGTCACTGTAAACAATACAAATAGCGTTCGTACGACAAAAGGTTCAGGGCACGAATACATACCAAAACATCAAACTTTACGAATATGACAATGGTTTACATCGGGCAACACTATAAGTACCATTTTAAAAAAAATTATGGAGCAACCTACGTATTTATAAACATCCTACTTATGTGGAAAGTCGCATTTGAAAAAAAGCGTGAATGGTATTTAAAAAAATGAATTTTTGGTCTTTTTACTCCACGGTATTCAATAAAATTGTCGTGTGTAAAATTTAGAGCAAAAAAAAGACGATGAAAAATTGAATTTTGTGGGATGGATTTTTGTCACTTCTTTCTTTTCACCGTATGGTGTTCAGCATGAATAAATAGAGTAAATAATATTTTTTAGTCATATGAATTATTGCACAAGATGAACTGGGCCATTTCTTCCTCTATCTTTCTCATTTGATATGTTCCACTTTTTTATCTGTGGCTACCGCAAAACAATGGTCTCTTTGCTCCTTTCGAAAATGGCGCAAATTTGCCATTCAATTTTTTGTTTTTCTCAAAAAAACTATGCCATTCAAGCATTGATCATTTTAATTTAGTTCCTAGCACAGAAATCATTCAACAAACGTCTTTGTCATAATCATAATTACGTGTTTCTCACATAATTGTAGCCATAATTTCCTCACATTGACTACGACTGGACGCTGCACAAAGTAGTTCCGTCTCAACAGTACAAAACTCGAAATGAATCGACTAATTACGTAACCGATTGAATTAGCGGCATTCAACTAACGGCAAAAAAAAGTACAGCATGCGACCATCGTATATAATAGATTTAATTGATAGCTTTAATTAGTGATAAAGTTATTGCGATAGTGTCTGGAGTTGATTGCTATGATATTTTCGGATATATGCTGAATCGGTTCGAGTCAGTAGAAAAGAAAGATAAAAAATATGCAATTTTGTTGTTTTGCAGATGAATTATGGCACGTGAAATATACGTCTATATGCGATACAATTTCTTTCCTTTCTCTTTTCCACTTCTGAGTTGCGGTAAATTTATGAGCAATTCAATGCAATAAATGTTTTGGTTTTCGAGCATATACTAAGTGTATTTCATCTCATAGCTAAATCTAATCCAATAAGAATGCCAATTTGCCGTGTGTGTACGGAGTACGTATGCATCCAGCAGTAGCATATATTTCAAATTAAAACCGTTATGTGGCGCGCTCATTCGCCTAGAAATCCGATTGCATTGTTCATCTCATTACCATTGGTTGCTTGATTGCGAGCTAAATCAGACTCATCACACAGCACACACTCAACCAGACACTTCGATGTGTTTTATGCAAATTGAAAAGAACCTCATACGAATTGGAATGTGAACCGATTCCAAAGAAATTGGTGTTCGAGCTAAATTTGTGTTAGCAAAGTTTATGTCTTCCGTGAACTGTGTGTATTGGTTTTTGAACAAATTCATCCATTGTTATTTCCAGCTGTTCTATTTCACTAGCCGCAAAAATGTGTTCTAATCTAAAGAAGTTCATCATTTGATTCAAAGTCGTCAATTAGTAGCGATTCTACACTTTTACCTATTAGTTTCCATTTTTATAATTTGAGTGATTTTCTCTCTCTCTCTCTCTCTCTCTCTCTCTCTCTCTCTCTCTCCATGTGAACGTAATTAGTTTTGAATTGGTTTAAGACTCAATTTGATTAATTTTTACCAATTCTTTTTTTTCTTCTTCTCTTTTCAGAATCACGATCCATTAAAACGTATTCAGGCCGAAATTAACGAGGTTGAGCAACGGGAGCGTGAACATCGCGAGAAAATTGCAAACGCTACGAAAATGTTGTCACAACAATCGCATGATAGTGATTATGTTGATGATGCCGGAATTGATTCATCAATGTCACCAATTAGCGATGGTCATTCAAGTTTATCAAGTTCACCCGATAAAGATCCATGCAGTGACAGTGTTTCGGCATTTTCGGATGATTCGGGCATTTCGTCAGCATCAAGCCCAATCAATGGACAATCGGCCAATGAAATGATTGATCCACCAAAATCGGCAACAACACTTAATTCACCATCAAAATACATTCGTTTAAATACCGTTCAGAATACCATTTCGGCAAGTCCATTCAAAATGAACCATAGCTCTGGCGTTGCATCGAAAATTATTTCACGTACCACTTCGACACCACAAATCTATGTACCAGGAATAACACCACGCTTTCAAATAAATCCGGCCAAAAAAGGACTCATGCAACGTTTCATCTCGACACGAGGAAAAATGGCAGCCGCCGCAAATGCAGCCAATTTAAACAACAGCAACACATTGAATGGTGCTAATGATAAGGAGACAGCAGCGAAAGTAAATTTCGCAAACAAACGAAACGATTCGATTTTGGTAAGAAATGATTTATCAAAAAGATAGAAAAGAGTTTCTCTTTAAATTGTACCTTTTTTCAGACTTCATTGGAGTTGAATCGTCCACCTGTTTTTATGATGCAACAAGAAGCGGCTTCACCACCAATCATCGAACGAGATATGCATGGCAAACCAATTCGTCGCGGTTTCATTCCGGTTGAAGAGAAAATCCAAAAGGAATTGCGTGATATACGTTCACGTGAAACCGAATTGAAACGAATGCGTCGCGATCAACTCCGTCTATCACAACCGGATTTATTAGATTGCATTGACCAAGGGGTCGAGTAGGTTTTTCTCTATTTTCACGTTAAATTCTGAACGATTCTAATTTCGAAATTTCTTTGGTTTTTAGCTGTGATTCAACTGGCGAAGAATCGGAAGAGGAACACTGTTACAAACTTCGTCCATCAAAATCCATCAGTGAACTATGCGATGCATTGACACAAAATACTAGTCTTTCGCCAAGGTAATAAAAATTCGAAATAAAGAAAAGTTGAAAAAGTGATGAAAGCAAATGAAAGATTCTAACTGGAATTTAAATTACCTTACAGAGAAACACCGAGTCCATTATTCCAACGAGAGATTAGCCGTTTGAAGCCGGCTGTGTCGTTGGCACAGTTGTGCGATGTTGATCCAAGTGAAACTCAATCATCACATCGGCTCATTGCACAATGGGAGAAAATTATCCAACAAAATCAATAAACCCGTTCAATAAATTGACGGTGCACCAGTCTTGCAACTACGCATGGAAATTGTAGAAATGAAAACAAATGGCACATTTTCAATTTGGATAATTTGCACACCACGAACAATAACCACAATACTTTTACTATCTAAAATAAACTATTTGCTCAAAATCTGATCATGCAAGAGAGTTCTCTCATCATGATCTATATACATATGTATCCTCTACCGCCCTACCCCCCCGCCTATATAAAATTTATTTGTTCTAATTTTTGCACTAAATCATACATGAAAATTAGATTTTAAATAATAATATTAAGGAATTTTTCTCATTTGGTGGCATTTTTTATCTTCTCTTATTTTTTTTTTTTGTTACATTGCCGGACCGAGACAATGTTTCCACCTCGTCACGGTAAAATTGCCGGCAATTTATTTGAAACGAAAATGAGAAGAGAATCTTTTGTAAAGTAGTAAAAATTTGAGAATGGTCAAAATTAGCTGTGAATTGAAATGGAGTTAGTAGAGAAATATAATATTATTATCAGTACTTGAATTTATTCAATATATTTTTAAGTGAAGCAACAAATAGCAGAAATGTATGAAAATGTATCACTTATTGGTAAAACCTATAATTTCATGTTTTCTTTTTTTAAATAACCTAGTTAAGAGGGCGATTTCAATGTGAATCGTAATTGCAAGCAATTATTTAACCGCATTATTAAAGTATTGAAATACATATAATCTCTTTTTTTATTTCGAAAATACCTTGTCGTGTGTTTTATTTTTCTCATTGATAATCACATTGAAAATGTTAACGAAAATTAAATGCAATGAATTTCATTTTGCATTCAAAATTTATAGTGAGGACAGCGCCATCTAACGTTTGTCGCTCGCAATATTTCGATGATATAAGAGTGACAATTGCTGTCAAAAATCATGTGCGATGATAGTTTTCACATTTTTTCGAGATAGGCATGTGAAGAAATTTTACCAAATTTGTTGAAATTAAAAAAAAAAAAATGTTGAGTCGCTTCTGCAATCCATCACTAAAACTCGCGCATTTTGCGTATACATTGAACAATGTAAATTTTCATCGAGTGCCACAATTGAGTTATTCGGAACAGAAAAGGTATCTTATTATAGGTTAATATAAAGCTATTGTCCCGGTTTTTAATTGTTATAATTGGTTCATCCAAATTCACGTAAATTGAACAAATCAACTTTGTTCTGGAGCATTTATTAATTTATTTTGTTTCTGAGTGAATTTCTGTGATCTTGTGTTCGTTTTTCTAATGCACACCAATTATATTTCCACAGTAATTATGCAAGGTCTATACCTGGTGCCAAATATAACCGACCGTTGGATTTGGTGAGCTTGTTAAGAGATTTTAAGGTACGTGTGGAGAATAAAAATCCACTGACCCAGCAAGACTTGGAAACTCTGGTCCAAGTGATAAAAAAGCAAAAGGTTGACAATGAACAAGCAAAGGAAATTTTCAAAATTTGCGCCCATGGTCGCATTGATGTGAGCCTGGACAAAATTGTATTCAACATTTGGGAACTGTTCAAGGATCAAAAGAACGCTTTTGACATCCACCATTACAATTATTTGTTGCAATTTGCAAAACGTAAAAGCGATTGCGAACAAATGCAACAATTTTTTGAAGAAATCCGCGCGAATAATTTAAAACCGAATTTGTAAGTGATAATTATTTTTTGAAGACGAAACTGAATCAGTTCTTTAATTCGATTTTATTCCAAATTCACAGCACTTCTTACCAGTGTTTGCTCGAGACATATTGTAAAGCGGGAAATATGGAAAAAGCCGTCGATATTCTGGATATGATGGACAAGGACAGCATGCACCTTAGCGAAAGAGCATACAACAATTTGATTGAATGTCACATTATTTGCGGGTATGTTATTGTTTTTTTGTCTTTTGGTTGATAATTGTCCAAATATTTAATCCATCATTCTTTTACATCACAAAGAGACATCGAAAATGCGAATGCAATGATGTCATCTCTAAACGAACAGAAATTCAAAGTATCTTACCCAACATTGAATGCATTGCTGACCCATTATTGCAAGAGTGGTGATTGGGAAAACATTCAAGCAACACTGGAAAAAATGAAAGCGGAAAATATGCAGGTGGCGAGTCGAGATATTTTGAATGCAACATGTGAATTGATAGCCAATGGTCATGCGGATAAAATCGATTCAATGATTGAACACGTGAAATCCAGCGTTGTATTGCAACGATCAATTAAAAATGTCATCACAACATTCGTTGAGAAAAAACAATCAGCAATTTTGCCGTTAATCATTCAAAAATTTTCTACCGACACCGAATCAAATTATAAACATTTAATCGAAGAAATGGTACGATTGTCGGCATCTTCGGAAGAATTTGATGAAACAATAAAAGCCATTGAAGCAAATGGTTTATCATTTGAAAAACATTTCCATATTTTCGAGCCGGGTTTCGAAAGTTCGTCGGAAATCTTAATTTCCAAACTATTGAATCATGTAAAAGCGTCGGGCAAGAAAGTGTCACAAAGTTTGTTTGAAAAAATGTTTGAAGCGGCTTCGAAAATTGGTCCCGAACATGTATTGAAATTGGTGGATTTGATGTGCGGTGATTTCAAAATTCGTCCACAGATCAGTTTCGTTCGCGATTTCATTTTACCCGGTTTGAATGCAAAAGAGGATCCAATTGGTGCTTACGCCAAATTACAAACGACTAAAATTTACATGCGCAGCGTTGTGATGGCATTGGCGAATGTGAGTTTGAATAAAGGCGACTTCAAAACAGCACACGACTTTTTAATCAGCATGGATGGATATTATAATACCGATATCATCAAACGACCACTGATTAAAGCGTTTACAACAACCGGCGATGTTCGAAATTTTGTGTTGCTTGTACGTGTGATTTATGACAGTTTGGTGCATTTTGATCAATTCATAAGAAATGAAAACAAAACCACTGAAACGAAAGACATGAAAAAAGCATTTGCAGCTGAAATGTTGTCGGCAGCAATAACCCAAAAAGGATACAATCCAGAGTTAACAAAATCACTATTACTCTTGTTCGTTGAAGAAGGTTTAACCATAACACCAAAGGCGGCAGATACCATTCGGCATCAACTTAAAGATAATAGTGAATCCGAAATTGATAGTTTGCTCGAAAAATTGAGCAGAGAAGAGCTTGAATTGAAACCGATAACAAATGTCAAAAAATCGTCTATTTCGAGACAAATCAATTCGATTGATTTGCAAAATATTCTGCAAGCGAGAATATCAAAAGGCCACAACGTGGCATCGACGGAAAAGCTATTATTCCTTGCTTATATTCGTGAAGGAAATGTGAAAGACATTGAGCCATTGCTAGCCAAAGGCTCATTTAGTCTCACAAATGCTGATTATGCTCAACTGATCAACCTATACACGAGTTTCGGCTATTTGGAAAATGCTTTGAACACTTTGCAACGTGTTTGTGAAAATAATGAGTCATTCAAGTTAGATGCAACGAAGGTGGGAAAGCTGGTCACATTGATGTTTAAGGAAAATAAAAATTTCGATGAAATCGAAGCCATTTTAATTGCACATGGTCCACCCAAATGTGGAAATCGAGTGTTAATTTTTGAAAAGCTGCTCGAAAATCTTGCAGATAACAGCTCGCAGCAATTGGTCAATAGACTATTTGACACTCTTGTAAAACATAATTATGTTCAGCCATCAAAACAAATTTTGTCACCATTATTATACGTTTACTTGAAGAATGACATGTGCGCTGATGCCGTTGAACAGCTTGAAAAAATCGCCGATGAACATAAAATGGTTCCAATGTCAATGTTGGTATTCAAAAAATTGATCGAACAGAATGAAATTGATTTGCTGCAGCGCGCTTTTGATGTATATGAAAAAGTTTATAACGAAAGTAGTGCTTTGAGCCGCTTGGCATTTGCATTTGTCGATTGTAATCGGCCGGATCAAGCGAGAGCAATTTTTGAAAATGAAGGCATCAAAAATATCTCACAGCAAATTACCAGAGAATGCGCCAAATATGTCGAACGTGGTAAAATTAGAGCGGCCAAGGCACTCCTTTCAGCCACACGAGGTTTATATTGCGATCGCGACATAATCTACGATTCACTTCTGAGCATTTATATACAACAGAATAAAGCACATGAAGCTTTAGAATTGTGGACCGAAATTAACGATGAAATTGTACCAAAAAAATCATTCATCGAAAAACTCTACAATTTTTTGAAAGCAAACGATGTGGAAATTCCACACGATTTGAAACCGAAAACAATACCAAATCAAAAAGTAGATAAAAATAAAGCCACAAAATTAAATATTCGAAAAATGTAATAAAAAAAATGTAGCAATCCAGTTTATTAAAAACAAATTATTACTTAAAAATACTTTCAAAATAAATAATAATAGCCAATAAATTGTATGAGTTGACTTTTGTTAATTTTCCGAATTATACGCTACCGTATTGGATACATCAACGAATTGAGAAGAGACTACTTCAAATTGAGCTTAAGGATTACCTTAGAGTTCTATATTTCAAAAAAATTAGAAAAAGAATACAATGATAACTGTAAATCTATAATAATATTGAGTTTATTGCTACGATTTTTATATTTTTTGGCAGTGCATTGAAAAAATGAAGAAAAAGTCTTTGGTAAACTCGTTGAAATTCATTCACAATGGCAAATGGTCGCTTTTTAAATGATTCACAGTGTGCGAAACAAAAATTGGCTTGTTTTACACTAGATGGAGCTGTTTGAATTCAGCTTCGTCCGTTTATGGTGAAAGAAATATTTTATTGCTTGAATAAAAATGCTTTATTATTGTTTAATATGTTCGCGTTTACATATGAAATAAACTTATTTTCTTTACCTAACGGCACATTTGTCCATATTACTGAAAAAAAAACAAATGATCGCCACTTTTCAACGAAAAATAAAAAGAATAACAAAGTCCCGTAAACTTTGTTCATTTTATCACATAGCGAAATATTTCGATTTTGCGACAGAAAAGAACATCTGATTCAAATTATTGATTTTACTGTATTTCATTAAAATTCGTGCTATTTTTATGGCTTGTGTCCCCATTTTTCTGGTCAATAGAACGGTCTATAATCGTTTATTCATAATGTTCGCAGAAATTTGTTTTTATCCCACTCTTTGTTCACAAACGTCTGACCGCATTAATAAAATGGAATAGCACCGGCTAAAACTTATTAGTAAATGTCTACAGTTAGTATCGATTGGCCTCCACGTAAAAATACAAAATATTCCAATAAAAATTAAAAATATTGTGTTGTCAGAAGTAAAATAATGATGTCTAAATTACAAATTATAATGTTCATGTTGCTCAGTGCTATTTATATAACCGCAGCCAGTATTGCAATCGCATTACCAAATCCAAGTAAAAATCGTTTCAATTTACGTATTTTCGTTTTTATGAAACAAATTCAATCGTGTATCTTCCACAGAATTCCCAAACAAATGTTTTTATGGCGACGAAACTTATGCCGTTGGCGTCTATTATCCAGAAAATAAATGCGAAAGTATCACGTGTCACGATGACTATAGTATAACTGTCAGCAAGTGTGTTTCTTCAAAAAAAATTTAGATTGAAATATCATATGATATATGTTTAATAGAAAAATCACCGAAAAAAACATAGAAATACATAAATAAATGCTTTTTCAGTTGCGGTTCGTATGCACCTCCCGAAGGCTATGAAATTGTTGAAGATTTAAGCTTAAGATATCCGGATTGCTGTTCAAAACTCATCAAAGTTGATGATCAAGATATCAACGATGAGAAAGATATCGACGATGAGAAAGACATTGATGATGAGAAAGAAACGTGAAATTAAAACTCTGGTAATTTATAACACGAAAAGAAGTTTGTAAAAATTAAGACAGAAATTTTGTAAATTTTTTCTTTTAAAAATCTATTTCAGCTTGCTAAAGTTTTTTAATTCCTTGTTTACTAACGATCAACCTGTAAATCTCTGAAGCACCCATTCACACTTTGTCACCGATATTTGTTATAATTCCAATCAATTTCATAGCGTTTTTGTAGGCTTTATCTGCTGTTGTGGTTATTTCACCACTTCCAATTTAAAATTCGTCACTTTACTCGATACTAAATAACTTCATGAAGTATCGTGGAAATTAAATAGTAACAAGAGTGATCATGTTACAAAAAATGACAACGTTTTGTGTATGTATGCACTTAATTAAAATGCCAGCCTAAAGTCGTATCGAAAAAAAAATTAAACGAATTCTCCATATTTTCATTCAGAATTCAATTTCATTGTTATTTTCATTATATTTAATAAAAAGGCCTTTATATAAATGGAAAACATACTCTTTGTTTAAGTTTTGGTGCAGGATTTTCAATTATACTACATTACATTGGCGCAAAGGTAAAAAAAGAATTGAATATTTTTGTTCGTTTCAAAAAAAGTCCATCATCGATGTAATAGACATAAGTTAAAATCAAACAAAAAAGATTTCCACTTACACGAGAGATAATTTCCAGTTGAATCGAAAAAAAAGTGTAATCGCTTCACAATTCAATCGAAATCATTCATTAGCGCTACCGCTTGTTTGATTGATTTCACATGATTTTTCCCATCCGATTTGTAAAACCGTACATTTTGATGCATAATTGCACATAATATTGGCACATGCACACACACTTTTGAGGATTGTTTAAATTGGTTGCAGTTATACATGTTTTAATTAACAGATGAAAATTTGTTTCAACTCGAACCACCGTTCCGCTCATCCCAGCTCATCTGCCCAAATGAATCAATAAAAATGAATGAATTGTATCAGACACCAAACAAATTATTATATAAATCGATACTCATGCAAAAAAAATCACAATTAAATTTTTCATCATGCTGCAGTTTTGTTGTTATTATTTGAATTGACATGACCGGAAGTGGCATGAGAGAAAAAATAATTCCACAAACAGCATCCCATTTGCATAATAAAATTATGTATTTTCAATATTAAACTGGCAACTTAATTATCATCGGCTTTCATGTAGCAGAGCTCAACTGTCAACAGTTAAATAGTTAGCTGAAAAAAAAAATCCGGGAATTCCGAAAAAAAAACTAATTCATACGATAAATTTCATCGCAACGTTTTTGTTTGTTGTTGTTAAAAGTTGTTTTTATGTGAAAAATAAGCGCACAATTACTGAGTTACTGAGTTGTTTTTTAAATGTCACTTAATTAAAATGGTTTTGCAGTAGAAAAATGTTCGTTCACCTGCGGCGGCTAAAACCTGAATGATTTATTAATCAATGGAAAATTGTGTTCATTTGGCATCCAACTCATGGAAATCGTGGAAGTGATTTATTAAAAAAACATTTTCAATTGTTCTGTCCGTTGCACAATTTTATTTGTCCCCTTCTTCGTCTATGATTTTGCCGAAGTGAATTTTTTTTTTTTTACAGAAAAATCAAATGTGCGCTTTTTAAATTATTTATTCACTCACAAGAATGTGTTTGAATCATGAAAATGGTTTAAAATGGCAAATCATGCACAACCATTTGTGTTCGTGGCCATTTTCCACCACAACCAGCGATGAAACGATTTGAACATTGACATTGTACGCGCTGAATAAATTGTATAATTTGGTGTGCATCATTGTTTACATAGCAAATGAACAACATTTACAAATGACCATTCGAACATTCGTGGAACAAAAATAAAAAAAAATCGTATAATAAATGCAATTCTATGAAACTCGGAGGGAAAAATCGACAGCCACAAAAACATTGAATTGAACAACAAATACTGTATCAAATGCTATATGAATGTTCATGTAAAGGATTGCACACACAAAAAAACCTACAAACATAATGAATTCATAATAAATTGATAAAGAAAAACCAACCGAAACACAGTGAAACGAGAAACCGATAATAATAATGCGAAAAAAAAGAACCGCGATATGTGTCCACAATACTCAACAGCAACACATTTGGAATCATACTTGTATTAATTGTTTTTATGAATAATTAAAAAGTCGCAATTTTTACCGTAATTGTGCTAACGTTGGTATTTGTGTGCGAGAGCGTGCTCGCAAAATTCATACGTTCAATTTGCTTGCATATATTTCTGACACAACACACACCAGACATTATTTGTATTCATCATTTTTATGTGTTTTGTCGATTGATTTTACACATTCGGCAGGACTGTGTAGTGTGTACGCCACATCGTCACAATAAATTTCAGCGTATTTCACATTCATACAAACATTTGCATAACAATATCGAAATAACGAAAAATTGCCGGAATTCTTGTATTCATGCCCATTTTTTACGTAATACAATTTTAAAAATTTGCATATTTTTTTCGTTTAAAAAATAATGATTACGAAAACAAATGAAAAAATATGTTTTTTGTCGCCATTTGAGATTGAGCGTCATCAACACATTTGTCGAAATGTAACTTCGGTTGGAAGCGAAAATCGACCACAAATGTTTTTTTTTAAAAGGGGTTGATAATGTACCCTATATAGAATTATTATGCTGTTGAAGTGTGAACGTTCAAAGACTGTCTTGAGCGATAAGTGTCTTCGTATTGAATCTTAACCAGAAAAGAGAGAAAAAAATCATGCTTAATTTTATGCAAAATCCGTTGAAATATATTGTAATATGGAAAAGTACAGTATAGGTACTGGTTCCCAGTGCTCGTTGTGTGCGTGTCGATGTTCGACAACCCATTAAGATTCTGTATCGAAACCGCTCATTGTTGGATGATATTTTCTCTACCCTTTTGAATATTTAAACCACTAAAAAGGAAAACGTCGTACGGCGTTGCACATGCCATTAAATAACGTTATTACAATAAAAGACGGCATTAAAATGATATTTTGTATATGGCGAACGAAGACGCGGTGATGGCTTCAACAAAAAGGGCTCTCTTTCAAATGTGTCGAACGGTAGAACATAAATATTTTCGCATGTCGACATTGCACTTTACCAACCATGGCCACACAAATGCTTTTCCACTGATTCGAACGGATTTTCTACATTTTATGTCGCATCACACAATTTAGAATTACTGAGCTACCCGTTGTGTTGCTAACACATACATTCGATACGGCTACAAATCATATTTCAAGCCGAGCATTACAATATGAAGCGAAGATATAGAAGAATAAAATTCTCACTATTTCTCTGCGTGTGCACGGTGATTTTTAGCAACGGTACAGACAAAAAAGCGGATACAACGTGCACATCGACACATACAAGCGCTAATGGAATCGGGCTTGCCTTGAATAAATTGTGTGTGGTTAATGGACCTAATGATGTGACTTTTCGCCGTGCTCATCAAATAGAAAGTAAATGCAAAAAATTAAAGAGGTTTACAATCACATTTTCAAAAAAGAAATATACTTTCAAGTAAACATTTCTAAGTTTTTCATCAGAATCAAAACTTTCGTTTCAACAACGAAACCCTCTCTAGTGCTATGTGTAATCTATCCAATTAAGAAAATCGAACATTTCTAGGATATTTCAATTGAACGCATTTCCTAAGAGATCTTATTGTACAACGGGGACTTTTTTATGCTATTATTTCAATTCGTTTCGTTAATTTTCTGCGAATTCAATGAAACATAGAGAATATCTTTGGCATTCATCAGAAAATTGAAAAAGTTTTGACCTCATTAAAACAAATTAACAGCTCAGCGGAGCCTATCCATCTACTTTTCGCCTCGATCAAACATATTTACCAATCGAACGTGTTCTCTTCTTGGTTTTTTTGTGTGCCATGGTCGATATGCATTGAAACATAGCGAACACTGATAAAATCTGAGCGTGCCTCTTAACTTGAGCCAAACATTAAACAGACAATTGAATTCTAAATGAAAACGGCGACAATAAACGAAGAAAACCATGTTGTCACCAACATGCACGCACCAAATGAAAAATAAAATAATGATAATCAACCGAAAAAAAGAAAATCACCACCACACCAAGAACCCTTTAAACAAACGGCATACGATTCACACTGAACAAAAAAAAAACCAGCAAATCTTTCGTAAGTCTAACTTTAAAAGTTGTTTTTCTTTTTGGCTCATTTAAAGAGGCCTTTAGATAGAATTAACGCAAGAGATGAAAACTGCTTATGGTACACGTGTCGATGTGATGCGCTGCATTCAATCTACAGATTACCCACTGAATTGCGTTGAAAAACAATAGACATAAAATGAAAACTTCCAATCAACATCGGCACAAATAAGAAAAAAAAAACATAAAATAAAATAAACTGTGCACACCACAATAAACCGAAAGATTTAAAATTAAAGAAGTGGAAATTATTACAATCTGGCATTTTTACATTCAACATGAACGGATTTAATCGAGAAACATACACTGAATTCGATTTAATGAACATTTTGTTGGCGACACTTAAAGCGTAGATAAACGTTTCGTCCAGTTTAGGCCATTAAATCATCGGACCAACGCCAAAAAAAGGTGACACGCGCTTAAATTTATCGTTGTCAACTTCAGTGCGACGTCATATCGTCGAGAGCACTTGACTCCATTCATGCGAATCGAGATAATTTTCAATTAAAAACCCAAATCTACCGGGCACAATGTTCGATTTTTGTTCAAATTTCTTACCTTGTTTTGAGCGTGAAGTACAAATCTATGGCGACGAAATATAAATAAATGCGATAAATGTGCGCTAACCCTTAAAAAATGGGTGGATGCATGTGATATTAAAATTACACTCTAAACGCGGTTATCAGCGTCAAAAAATATACGTCGTTTTTCCCCTTTTTCAACTAAACAAGCAAGACTACTAAGTCATCGATTCGACATTTAGCACTTTGGAGTGTGTCGCATGAGCATTTGATATGTGGTGGAAATAATGTCGGAAATTTGAAAAAAATCACGGCGGAAATTCAAATCGCACACCAAAGAATAGAACCAATTTTGCCGTATTATGTGAGTGATTGTGCCTGCAATCGATAGTGTTGCATGCACAAAATGAATTTAACTGCAATCGGAAGAGCCAGTCTCGTTGTATATTACCGGTACGACGGTGTGGTTATCATAGATTTTATTCCCGCCTCAAAATGAGAACAAAATAAAATAAAACATGATATGAATTTTGATTCATTTATTAATAACTCAAACAATGCACTTTGAAATAGCGAGTTGCGAAAATGAATAAATAAAATAACATGGTTTCCATATTTAAACGCGGAACATTATGCATAAATTTCAGCTGGATGGTTTTTCAAACAGAGAAAATGAATTTACGAACCGTGTATCTCTCTCTCTCTCTCTCTGTTGAGCTCGTTCCGCGCACACAAACCCACTAAATTATATTGACAATCGATGATGACGACGATGATGATGAAGATGATAAAACGCGAGAGCACAAATCGTCGCATATGGAATTCATATTTTTCGTTGTAAATTTGCATACGATTGCACTGTCCACACTGTCGAACTGAGATCGATTCGGTTAATGCTGTTGCCATTATTATTTTATCGTTTAATATTTATCTCTCTCGATCCTCACACCACAGAAGCACCAACATAATCATGTTTATTGAACTAAATTTTAGAAATAATAAGCATATTCTATGCGCTCTATTGTCCGTAATGCAATTTTCAACGCATCGCCTTTAGCAATGCATGCTTTTACTAAATGCATCGCATTTTCAATTCGCATACATTTACACGCATTGTGATTCTGATCAATTATTCAGCGCTCAACATTTCTATTATCATCGAGCTTTAATGCAAATGTTATATATTTGGAGATATTTATGCTGAATGCATTATTATGACCGAAACATGTACCATTCGGTGTGTATACATTTTTCCTGTGTATCTATAATCTATATTCCATTCCATTGAAATTATCTGTAAATATGTACTTTGCAACTGTTAGCATATCTGCCAATATTTCGTTTAATTCAAACTTGTATTGTTGTCGACGAATTTAAAACCGAAATATGCAATGATTGCAAATCAGTTTGGTTGTGTTTTATTATTCGCGCAGAATAATTGAATACTGTCTGTGTGTATGTGCATTTGTGCACCTCCCCGCATTTAAATGGACAAAAACCCAAAGCAATGGCAAATTCGATTTTCAAATATTTGAAAATTTATTTTGCGGTAATAGCAAAGGTTATGATTTTGACATTTACTTTAATTTGGCCGCTTTTCACTTGTATTTCGATTTGACGTTATTGGTTTGGTTTTTATTTCTATTTTTGCCAAAATGCTATTTGAAACAATATAATTGGGTCCTTGTTTTGTATATTTGTCGTTGTTTTTGAATGAAAAAAGTTTTCCGATTCTGTTAATGGAATATCTGTAGTACTTGAAGCTATTTTTCGATACTGTGGAAGGGAGAAAAAGATGTTCGCTGAGCTCGCATTGCAATAAAAACTCGTTTCATATAGCACAGGAAGGCTGTAATGTGCGCGCATGAAATGGAGTCAACAATGCGAAACAAATGTGCATATTACGTTTCAAGATATTAAAAAGTATTTGACATAAAAATTCTCGTGACAATTTAAAAAGAATAAAAGATAGAAAGAAAACTTCTTCCATCGCCCATCGACGGATGCTGCATGCAATAATTTATTAGAACGTATCAGTCAATGTCATGGAAAAGTTCGCATCACGATTTTTAACTTTTTCCGTTTATATGTAGACTTTTCATTTTATTGCAAAAGTAAATATTTTGCTTTAAAATTTCTTTACACTAAGTTGCTTTGCGCACATGACATCTCACAAACGAAAATGCGACAGTCTTCGAAAAACCGTTGTAAGCATTAAATTACTTACTCTTGATCGACAGAGAGTGAGTGTGAGCGGAGTAGATGTGAAAAAAATCGAAAGAAGAAAACATTAAAATAATGCTCAATCTTCATTTATGTCGACGAAGTGGAGGAAAGACTGCATTAAAGTCATATCGAAAATGCTCCCTTCATCTCACTCAATTCGAGGACACAATTTTAAGTGTTCTGTTTGTTTGTCGCACAGAAAATCCATTGTTTTTGGTGTTCGCATTTGTGCTCATTCATCTGGATACATTGAGATTGTGCAGATTTGTCTTTTTAACCATTTCATTCAACCTTTTCTTTTATTATCACCTCCGTACTCATTTCGCACAATTTCCTCCCAAACGATGTTCACTCGAAAATACGGGATTCATACTTTCAGTCTGGTGATATTTTTATCTTTGTGTGTTGCAGCTCCCAGTAGACCTGTCTGAAATCTTATTTTTTTTGCTTCTTTTCCATCGAACAATTTATAACATAGTATCGCGACTGCACCTCCATTGACGATGTGATTTTTTGTTGTTGTTCTTCTTTGCACTGGATTGCATCATTCTTCGTTCAGATATTCCACCGGTGATTACACCATTAACAAATCGATGATATTGTCAAATTCAAAAGAATACGGCGGTTTCTTTTTCTTTTCTTTTTTTTCTCGTGCTCAGAGAAAAGAAGAGATAAAAGAAGTTTTTCATGTGATCCGAGAATAAATCAGAAATGCCTTCGGATTACATTTTCAGTATGAACAGGAACACACTGATCCCTTTCTAATGAGCTTATTTGCGAAAAGGATTGAATATTTTGATGAAACACTGACGGTGTGAGAGTTAAAGATAGAGGCAAGATAAGGCTTTCAATCAAAGGTGATTTTACCTGACAATTGGCTGCATTGAATGATGGCTTTCTTTTTCAATTTTGACTGTGAGTATGATATTCGGTTTCTCTGTTTGGTTTACACTTATAAAAATGTGCATATTGTTTTGCACTCAAACTATGTATAACTGGCATATAAATCAATATCAAATGTCTGTACGTCAACGTAATGAAATTTCTTTCAAATTTATAGAAAAATGCAAAAAGAAAAGTTGGCTGGAATTTGTTGTTCCGTTAAATTAAACCGTCAAATAATGTAAAATGATTAATAGATTTTGAGTTTCTTTGAATAACAAATTCAGAGCGCATCTGTAATGTGTTCAAATGTCGTTCGTATGAAATGAAAACAACAAAACGAATGCACGTAGATAGCGATCAAAATGGCAACGGTTGGCGAATTCAACCATTAAATTGGTTGGTTTTCTATGGGAACAGTCAAAAGTCGGTGTCTGTGCACGCACAATCTGCCAGTTCAAGTTAAAATTAATGAATTCTCGCAAAAGCGCAAAACTTTCGATTCGCGACACACAAAAACACTCTCTCACACACACACTCAAGCCCGTACTTACATTCGTTTTTAATTTGTGTTCATGTGTATGCATCAAGAGCCATGTGAAAATACTGCATCGAATTATGTCTCCGGTTGTAATGTAGAAAACAAACTGTTCTGTGTACATTTTACATATTCACATTCATCAAGACGCATATTTCATTTGGTACGCGCGATACATCAAAAACTCTCTTACCAAAAATACCAATGAAAATTTATCTAATTTCCAGTCGTGTTCACGTTTCTCATTTCAGTTGGTAGCGCAAGACAAAATTGTTATTGCGGCCGTCATAAATTCTCTTTCATTTCAGTCACATTCATTTGTCGCAGCGCTCATGTCGTTGTCGTCGCTGCCGAAAAACATTCATGCAAACGAATTTAAATTGTGCACAAATTTATGGAGTCAATGTTTGTTCTTCCACCAGTGCTCATTGTGTGTTTGCTGCCATTTTCTTCTTCGTTGTCTTTGCGAATTGAAGGCGCGATTGCACACAAACACAAGACCAACTAAATTCGCGTTAATTCTTAATTATGCTTCTGTTTGCTTTTTGTCTTTAGAAACAGTACTTGCATTCAAATAGTGTAGCATCATGTTCGGAATGTTTTTTGTAGCAATTCGTTTCTTTCTTCTTTCATAATATATTTTCATTTATAAAACCGAACCGATTTTGGTTTTAAAATTCTAATCGGCATCATAACTGATAATCATTGCATATGTTGTCATTAACTCATATTATACCGTGCAACGAAATGTTTTGTTTCAGACCCTCGTCTGTGCAAACGAACGCGGTAAAGCATGAATGCATTTGAAATTTTCCAAATTCCCAGCACGTGTGAATGAAGGGAAAAATGTGCCAAGCTCTTGCGTAACAAATCAACCCCCGGTTGAAATGTAAACAAAAGTATTTCTTCGGGTTTTGGAAACTTTCATACTTGCTGGGTTAAAACGGTTTCTTTTAATTTTAATAGCGTTTTAGCTTAAACAGGGATCGTTTTGTATACTTTTTAAGACATTTAATCGCACTTTTGGGGTTGCTTCGGATTGTGTTGTTTCATAATGACTTTTCTGTCACTTTAAATTATTTATTTGCATTTTATTATATGCCAGATATACAATAGTCACCACTTTCACTCCTTCTGTTCTATATCCAACCAAAACAGGAAAGCAACGCATTTTCATGACTCATTATATGCAAAAAGATGTTGTTCTAAGTTAGTTACGGCTTAAAAGGAGTAGCACATTTTAATATACGGCCACATTTCAGGTGTATTATTACAATCGAGATTATTGTTTCAAAACATAATTTTCGAATGTTACCAATGCATAAATTAAGAAATAAAATCGATTTTTATGACAGCTATTCATACATTTTTATTATTACAGGGGAAAACTGATGCAATTAAACCAACATATAAAACACATGTAAACATATCAGTGCACCGTAAATATACGTCTATATTACATCACATACGTATAGATAAAGCTAAATTTCGTTCAATCAGATTTTGATTATAAAATCAATTCAATCATATATAAGTCAAGATAATTAACCGATTACTCACTCAATAATTAAATATAATTGATCAATTTCACCAAATTGTCGCAGTGAAATAACCAATTATATTTGTGACAGGAACTCAAGGCTAAAACGCCTTCAAGATGTTCTTTAAAAATCGTGCAAATACTTTAAGTTTTGTAAAATAACGTTTAATTATGAAAACAAATGTGGCCAATGAAATCCCGATAACATAACATATGCACTTGAAGTTGTTCAAAATGAATAAAATGGTCATGACGCGGAACAGATGACTTCTTAAGGTAAAAAGAAGTGTACCGTCTTATGAAAATCCGAATTCCAGATTCCTCTAAGAGTTTTAACAATGTCATATAAAAATCGTCAGTAAATTTCTTTGGAATTATGTGATGTAACATTGAGGATTTTTCTTGATCACCAGTTAAAACGTAAGCAAATGGCATTTGATTTGAAAGTATTAAATCCGTTTATATTTTTCCTTCAGATGTTTCTGGCGTCATGACTAATCCCGTTCTATTTTTCATTGTTTCATTCATCTCGTTCGCGTGATCTTTTAGCGATTCGTCGTAGTAATAAGTGTATTTTGTATTTGATAATTTTTTTAATGTATCGATCTTTAAACTACATTCGCTAGTATAGAGATTTATTAACTTTCCCCTCAAAATTGAATTGAAGAAAAATGCACCATACACCAAACTTATTACAAAATATCGAATAAAATGGCGATTTGCTTGAATTCTTCCACAACCAAAAAAGATTGCCATCATTTCGAAAAACGGAGTCGACACTTGATCCAATTCAGTTCCCGATAGCTTTTGTATGATTAAATGAATTATTCCGGTAGCTAGGATGCATCCAAGCCAAATTACCACATTTTCCACCAGAAGTTTAGTGTTATCAACGAAATTTGGATGAACATTTTTTCGCTCCACAATTATTACATAAGAAGGAACTGAAAAATAATTTATATTATTTCGAGAAAATTTATTCTGTTTTTTGTATTGAAACCCAACGTAAAGATCGATCGTGAAAGCATTTCAATGTCCTTTGTTGGACACTACACAATAACAAAATACAAAAATAGAAAACAAGCTAACAAATGTCAATTCACGTTGAATAACTATTTAATCGCCAAGACAAAGAAGATAATATTTGGGAGTAATTTTTACCCCTGATTTAAATTTCTATAGACAAATCGATTACACAATAAACAAATCAAAATCAGCCCTTGGCCAGTTGAATAACATTTTTAAAAATAAATTAATTAACACAGATGTCAAAAAACTAGCATACAAACAATTAATTAGACCCATTATTACATATCAATGTCCTATCTGGTGGAATACTTCCTCCAATCAAATGGAGAGAATAAAAAAATTCGAAAGAAAAATTTTAAGACATTGTACTGGTCGCTATAGAGACCAAGATGGAAAATACTTTAACTCTGCTATAATATACAACGAGAGCAATATTGATAGAATAGACAGATATACCGTTAATCTTGCATTAAATTTTTACGATAAAATCGATATAAACAAGGATATTAAACCATTTAATGAATGGCAAAATTTACTTCAAGCAAGCAATGGTTTTCACCGGCAATCTGCCTATAACTGGCTTAAAAACAAATCCAACGATTTTTTCGAATTTGACGGCAAGCTACTTTTTTACAACAAAAACAGATCGGAAACATAGCCTATATCACACACCAATAGATATAGTTACGGTTTTTCTTTTTCTTTTCCCGTATTTATTAAAAAATAACACATTAAATTAATAAATACCGAACCAAAAAGTTTGCGAGCAAACATCAACATTTTCATTAGAATTAGTTCATAAAACATATCTTATAACTAGATTTAAGCAAAAATAAAATAAAGTTACGCTTTTGAAAAAAAAAAGATCGATCGTGGTACCATTGAAACTATTCCTGCAAATAATATATTGTGTATAAACTTCAGTTTTACCGAAAGACTTTCTATTTTTTTCAAATTCTCAATTATAATCAAACATAATACTTACAAAGCAGTGAAGTCTGCTTTTTTAAGCTTTGTCTTCAAAGATGACTCGATTTTTGTTTTTCACCACTTCCCACCAACGTTTTTCGGAAAACACCGTTGAGTTATGTGACATTATTCGACGATTATCTCCAATTATTATTTTGAAATATACACCTTTTTGGCGATTATTCAGTGTATTACAACATGCAATTGCAAAATCGTTCCTTTCTTTATTCAATTCGAACGATATATTTGGATGTTTATATTCAACAAATTCTCTGGTATAAAATGTATTGATGTGGAATCAAATACATTTTCTGTAATATTTTCCAAACCTTGATATGTGAAAATGGGTTGCACTACCGTATTTTATTCGTTCACTTTGTTTGGAAATAGGAAAAACTCAGTTTTATCGATTGCACTATCGTAAATAGCCAATATTGAGCTAATTTCTATACTCCATTTTGATATTGTATGAAAATTCGTATATCGGCTTACGTTCGATTCGTTTGACACCAATAACAGATACAAACCATAGAGAATTTCATCATGATTTCTTTCAAAATTCAGAACTTGTGAGAATTTTCCACAATCACCTTCCATATCATGTTTGTCAACAAAAATCAACTGTAATATCCGATCGGTTACGTTCATCCATTCCGAACTCCATGGTTGTCTATTTTTATCAGCCTCATTTCGATCCATAGTTATGTCAATCGTTATAAATTGAACATCAGTTGATAACTGCTGAACAATTTCGGCAAGTAAACGATTCTCCAACGATCGTGGATTATAAATCAGTTTAATTGTGTTAAATTCTCCATCGTAAACGATGCGACTGACTAAAAGCGACAAACTTTGAAAATTCAGAATATTTTGTACAAAAAACTGCGTCAAATTCATGTTTTCAGGTGTACTTGATATTGGAATGCCAAAGGTGAACTGACGAACAAAATCAACGGAAACTCAATTGTATAAGATTTCAATCATTTGTTTTAATGAAAAAGGGAGGCAAATTATTCATATTTACCAATATGCCACTGATTGACACCTTCTTTTTTTATAAAAGTCGATTTATTTTGGTCGATATTGACCCGGTAAAAGTGATGGACAAAATTGCTTATCGTTAAACTGACGAAAATATAGTTTTTACTATACAACTCATTTTTAATCCAGAATGTTCCGCAATTACTTGTTCCAATGTTAAGTAATTCCCAGGTAATTTCACTAAATCGAACCACAAATATAGAAAGAGGGCCAACTGAGGTACTTACTGGTATATTTATAAATCTTTTGTTTCCTACACACCTTTCCTACTCAAAATGGATGTCCATTGAACTGAACACAATTCCCAGCGCACATGATGAAATTGTATGTTTGCGTTTTTATTAAAACAATTTGATTATATTTGCCGTTGAAAGCAAATGCTTTTTTTCTCAACATTTGTTAAACTTCTCATATTTTCACATTCGTAAACAATTTTATTTGGCAATTTCGGTATGTATAGTGTTGATTGTATGTTCGTGCGGCTCGTATCTGTGACCATTGTAATCAAAACAAAGGCTGCAACAGAAAGAGAAGCGCAACTAAAAGCCAGCGTTACTACATTGAATCGTTTGCTCTACAATTTTATTAATGTTATTTGCTGTAATCATATAAACAGTGTATGCGTGGCAAAGTTTTCGCTTTTCACGGTATTTTCCGAAGTTTTCGTGAGCGCATACATTTGTCCAGAGTTTTGCTTATTTGCGATTTCACTCAGTGTAGAATGTGTACTCGCCTTCAATTCGCTTGAGCATTTACTTCGTTCAAATACACACGGCGATGAGACGTCATGGGTTCTAGATCGTAATGAAAGTGAGTATACATCCCTTCGCCAAAAGTCTCAAATAGTTGTTCGCCGAATTTTGTGAGAAGCCATGAAATCAACTTGTTTGCATTTCATTTGAAGTAAATTTGTGAGTATTTCGGTAAATATGCTGAGTTTTTTTTTTCAGTTTAAATATGAGTTCACGATACATGCTTTTGGCCCGTACCGAAAATTCAACATTGTTTGTTTGTAAATCTTCCCTTTTGCCATTTGATCCGCAACCATTTTAACCATAATGCATTATACATTCTGAAGAGATGTTCCACCATGCTGTTGCTTGCTTACATCATTTGATTCTCATTAGAGATTTGTGAAAAATGATAAGAAAAGTTATACCAAATGCATTTTGAATGATATGATGAAACAAACGGACACGAATCCAAACATCGTATGCTTTCTTTTACTAAATCTATTGAAAGGAGATTTTTTTTTCGCGCGTCTTCGCACAGGAAATGCTGTTGAGAGAGCCAAACCAGTGACTATTTGAAGCGATTGCAAGATAGCTGCGTGCTCAATGCAATCTCGTTGAAAAAGATATAAAACAACATCTATTTTCCTCTTTTGCTGAATTTTCTTCGCTTCTTTTTTTAAATGAATATATTTTACAATTTTGACCTCCCCCGGATGAACGAACAAAAAGAAATGAGTGGCGAATAGAAAAAAGAAAAGTTTTATAATCATCGCTAGGATACAAACAAAGGGAGTTGAATATAAATAAACAGAAGGACAACATGCAGAAAAAACTGAATGAAAAAGGAAAATAATAATTTGGTGCCATAAATTTAATTTTGATTTATTTATTTTTGTGTATGTTTGCCACTGAAATATGATGTGGTGGAGCGTTTGTCCGGGTGTTTTGTGTAGGAAGGGAAACAGTTCATTCTGTATTAAGAACGTGACATTAGCTGTGTTTTCTGTAGAGGCGCTTCTACGTTAAATCTCACCTCGTTTGTGTATACTTATTTATCTCACGCAATCACAGACAATTCAACTCCAGTACAAGCACTTCGAGAAAAAAATCGCAATAAAAACAACAATGAAAACAAATAAAATGTCAAGCAATGAAACTTTTCCAGCAAAAATTAATTCTTTTGTTATATTCATACTTTGTTCCTTGGACAGATGATTTTATGAAAATTAAAGTGGGTTTCATGAAAATCCAATGCGCTTCAAAGTCAAAAAGAAAAGAAAAGTCCAAGTATATACATTATACATGCTTTGTGTTGCAGTACATTTCTTAAATATTAATTACAAAATAAACACGCGGCAGTGATAGTTTGAACTTCTTCATCGCCTTTTTCTTTCTTTATAAAGCTGCATCCTTTCATCTTCATTGAAATCGCTTGAAAGGAAATCTCTGAAAGAGGTAAATTAGATAGCAAATTTCGTAGTAGTATCAGTTGACCGGAGCTGCATAAGTTTTGAAGAGACAACATACATTCACTTTCACATTATATGAATAAATTTTAATTAATTTGTATTGTCATTGCGATTGCATTCAAGTGGATTACTTCCTAGTTAGAATTAAAGTTTTTCTATTCGTAAATCTTCACACGATAGAAAAACACATGAAACATTATGAGAAGTGAATTTCTTTCTATCTCTCTTTATCTCAAGACGCAATTGTCAGTTGTTGTTCAAAAGGGTTAAATTTAGATTGCTTTCAGTTTAACTAGAGAATTTTCGGACTTTGACGTAATATTTTTATTTTTTAAGTATACGAACGAACGCGTCACTAAAAATTTATATCAGAATATCTTTAAATTTAAAGTATTGCGTCACAGTGGGAACTTCCGAAGAAATGTTTTACAAAGAAAACCAACAAGAACAAATTTCCATTTCAGATAATAATCGAAAAGCATAATGTTCCTCGTAATTTTCTTTGTTGAATGACTGGCATTTTCTGTGAAATTTTGTACAACCTGCCTTTAAGCAGTCTTTTGCACGTGTACCTGTTGTGTTATAGTTGCTTCATGTCATTCATGATCATTATAATGATAATATAAGATAGAGTTCTGGTTAGAAGTATCCTAATATTTTGGAAGTACTTGACATAATTTCAAAAATTAGCTTCCTTTGACAACGGCAATGTTCTTCTGCGTAGTGCTTTTTTATTATAAATGGCTGAGAATTTCCATTCCCATTTAGCAAATGTTAAATTCAATTTTCTCAATTGTCAAATAGATGTTATTACAGTAAATCGACGTTAAGTCACCGTCACAACTGAAAATATGGCCAATTCAGTTGCCATGTGTCAAACTTATAAACACCAATTCAAGGTCTGACGTGGGTGTTATTTCAAGACAATCGTTTTATTTTTGAATTTTATTCGAATCCCGTTCAGTTGAACATCAACAGTTCAGAATTCACCATGAAAGAGTTACCATTGAAAATACTTGCTTTCAACTCATTAAAACGATATCTAGCGTGGTTTGGCGTGTTGAATTTGGAATTGCCATATTGTTATCAAAAATTCCCATCACTTTGCTTCAAAGAATTGGTGTTCTATTGATACCAGACAATTTATTTAGCTGTCATCATCTGGATATTACAGCTCATCTGGATATCGTCAGCAGATGATACGAAGTGAAAACAATAGAAGTGATTGTTATAGGTATATAAGCTTGTTATATACTGGTATTACTATAACAATCACTTCTATTGTTTTCACTTCGCATCATCTGCTGACGGCATCCAGATGAGCTGAAATATCCAGATGACGGCAGCTAAATATATTGTCTGATTGATACTGTTGCATGCGTTTTTGTCAACCTTGTGGTATCCTTTTTGCAAAGCTTCTAAACCAAATGAAATCACCGAGAATTTAATCATAATCGGAACATTCTCGGTCACCACAAGTTATTCATTTGCTGTGTGGAAAAACAGAGAAATTGACTACATGTTCGATAAAATTTTGGATACAGTTCAAGACCGTAATTTAATTATCCGGTAAAAATGTTGATATATTGGATGTTACACATTCTTCTTTACTATCAATTCGAAGGCATTAATTTATCAACGAACATCACGGCCATTGTTGAGTATCATAGAATGAACGAAACAGTGGAAAAATATACAAATCTTATTTTCAGAGTGTTTGTCAAAAGTGTATCACCATTATTTGTGATACCTTTGATTGCAATATCGTTTTACAAATATCACACATTACATTTTTCTGAAGAATCAATTCGTCCATTATATTTTGCATCGTAAGTTAAATTCAAAAGAATTAAACTATGAAAAAGTGTTCGATAAATATTTTTAGTTTTCCGTTTGATTTGAAATCTTCTCTTGGATATACTTGGAGTAACTGTATCTGTCGAACACTTAATTATGGTTGGTATTGATTCGTGTATCATGTCTCTTTATGTTGGATGTTGTCTATACTCCATAGCATTCGCTAAGGAGATAAAAGAGAATTTAATTGAAATAACCGAAAATGGGAAATTCCAAACGAAAAAATCTACTTTGCGGAACATCAACGATCTAAAGATAACTTTTCTTATTTCAAGTTCATAATTTTTATAAATTGGGACTATCGACTTTCTTATCGATTGACTTTTATTCTATCTATATTAGTCATTCAATGTGGGAAATTCAGTGGAATTTTTCCGATCATTTGTTATTTTGGCAACTGGTTTGGGAGTTATTTTCATCAGATGAATCAATATCTGTATCTATGTAATTGGCATATTTTCCCATTGGAATTTCAAAAGTACTTTCCAAATATGATGATCTTTGCTCATCAATGCGTCTACATGACGGGATTTGCAGAAATTCATTGTACTTTGCAAATTTTTGAACAAGTTCGTTTCGATTTGATTGATTTTTAAAAAACTGAAGCGTAATAATGGAACTTTTTTCCAGATAATTACCACTGCTCATCACTATTTCAGCATATTAAAAGAAATTCTATATTTTATAGGAATTATTCTAATAGGAATTGACGACCTGCACATAATTTAACTCAATGTCAATTATTTAATGTGACACTGTATTTATTTTATTTTATGATCTCAATTTGTGTTGGCGAATTGCATGTCATCGAGAGATTTCCTTTTAATATAAATGTTAATGTTTTAAGACAGAAATAATAAGTCAGAATGAATTTAATGAAAAGTGTAATATAAACTCGTGGGTAAAACATGATTCAATTTCTAGCCTGAACTGAGTCAAATTCACTGAGTGCGATATAGAAATGATAATATTAAAAATGCAATTATGTATGATGGCATCTATTACAGTAGATATGAATGAAGCGATGAAATGGTTGAAAGGTGGTGACAAAACAATGTAATGATACCGTCGTATCTAATAATAAAATTTCATAATTTCGTCAGTGTATATAAATAGCGATAAAGTACCAGGGGCAAATACTAGATTCCAAATAGAACACAAATTGATCCCTTAAATAGAAATGTGAAATCAGCGCCGTCAATCAATTTCGAGGGTACCATTTCGCTCATTTTCTACATCGAAATTCTAGGGGTTTAGACAGAAATTCAAAGTTTTCATATCTATCAGTGCTATTCTATTTGGTCACAAGAAACAAGCCGCTCAAGGGATTCCATCCATCTATTCTATTTACAGTTTTTGTTGAAACTCCCATAAATTGGACGTAATAACGATATTTATAGCAGCGTCTATGATAATATTTAAATCCATCGATTTAAGTCATTCAAGTTGGCATTGGTTGTTTTTTGTTGGATAAATTTCGGGTGAAAAAAGCGATAATTTCATTTTTTGTTAATTTTTCATTCAAAAGAAGCCCATTAAAACCACACCCCATCAAACTGATGTGCAATCAAATATGCCTTGGGCAAAGTGCACATTTTTCCAATTTTCAATCATCTTTTCATTTTGTCTGCATTAAGATTAGCTCATTTTTCTTCGACTTTTCATCAAATCGATCTCATCATGCATTGAATTCGGGCCAAATGGCAAAAGTAAACGGTGTAAAGCCAGCATTTGATTCGATTTTATGGCTTTGATGCTACCAAAAGAAGAAAAAAAATCGAGTGAAAAATGGGGAAGACCACTGAATGTCAATCATCATATATGCGTTAATCCGATTGCAAATACCTTTTACCGACTTTTCATTTTGGGAACAACAAAGAGACGTGAATACAAACATAACAAATCTAGCCAGACAGCCGGATGATCCCACAATATTGGTGAATGCACATGAATCACACATACGCTCCTTGTAAGTCATTTTCGAAAACGCTCATTTTGTTTCAATCTATCCCATTCAATTTCGCAACCAAAGATCTCAAGCCAATTTTCGTCTGGTGGCAAATTTATTTACATTCGGGTTTATTTTAGCACTTACAGATTTTTATCAGATAAAAAGTTGGCAAAACAGAATACGCACTAAGTATTTGCTTGAATGATTTTGGTGTAGTTGTTGTTTTTGATGTTTAAGAAAATGAAATCAAGCGCAAACTTCCCTCTATATCAAGATGTATATTCTTGAGGAAACAACCGAACACACAAAAAATATATACTTAACAAAAGCCTCATCATTTCATACATGTAATATCCTTGTATGCCATATATCATTTTAAAAAGCATACATGTACCGGCTGTGTAACACAATCAGTTGTTGTTGTTGTCGACTCTTCCCTTCCCTCTCTCTCTCTCTCTCTCTCTCTCTCTCTCTCTCTCTTTCTTGTTTATGGTAAACGTTGGCGGCAAAGTAGACAAATATCAAATTTATAATGGAGCACACATTAGATTAAACACGTTCGTCAAAAGTGAAAAACACAGCTCAATGTATGCAGGGGAAATAAAGAAGAAGAAGAAGAAAAAAACCCGGTGCGCATTTTGTCGCGCTATACGAATTTATAATGCACGTACCGTACCGTGCATAATTTTTGCTACATTTTTTTTTCTCTTATTCCCTTATCTGAAGTTTGTTTATCGTTTTTGTGTATTTTTAATTGGTTTATGTTGAGATGGAATGAAAGCATTTACTGAAAGTTTTTCGGTATTATGTTATTGTCAGGGTGCATGAGTGTGTATGTGCTGAAAATATGTAATTTTATTCTGAGATCTCTTATTCAGAGAGGAGCGGAAAGAGTAAAAAAATAATAAATATATTGTGTTTGCGTATAAAATAAGCCCAATAGCATTTGTTTTGTCATCGTAAGCATAAAAGTTCAAGAGAATAACAAGTTGTTTTCGCAATGAAATATACCATTTTTGTGATTTCCATAAACATTCATCCAGTGCATAAAACACTCGAAAATTACAAAGTGTTCACACTCAACACATGTCAAGCAAATGATTAATATCAATGTCTAAATTTATGTACTTCATGTACAATGTACAAATTGTGTAATCAACTTTTTGAAAATGGCGTACAAGATTTGAACTCTCGTCATCACAATAATAATAATAATTAAATTAGCGATTGAAAGCAACGGAAAATGAACGCGAGAGTCACCCATTTTTTATATATACTTTGTCTTCAATTTAATGAGATAACTTGAGGTGCGAGTTTTTTCTCTCTTCTTATCTTACTCGCTCATTATCCACACCGGCGCAGCAGTTTCAATTACATTTGAAAGTTTGTAAAATTTAAATTTGTTTAATACAAATTACATCAAGTTTTGAAATAAGAACTAAGGAATAAAGATAAAGTTGTGTACGTATCAAATGCATTTTACGAAACTAGTTTTAATAACTACAAGGTATAAAGGAAATTGAACCAACTTTTATTTTGTTGACTGTATAGTCTGTTCGAAAGCAAGTATTTAAGTTAAATGCTGATGGAACTTTTAAATCATGTAACATAGAATTATTGTCTTTCAACGATATTTTGTATAAGACTCATTGAGCCGTTGGCATAATTTTTTCACATTAAATCCAGGAAAAGATAAGGCGTTCAACATTATAATCGCACGAACATTTTTTTTG
The DNA here is from genome assembly GCF_009176525.2 of Contarinia nasturtii. NCBI lineage: Eukaryota > Metazoa > Arthropoda > Insecta > Diptera > Cecidomyiidae > Contarinia > Contarinia nasturtii. The sequence goes on from NW_022198962.1 coordinate 690,114, forward strand.
CTAGCCAAAAAAAAAGAAGTTTCGTTACGTGGTTTTTTCGAGCTTGGTACGTTTTATGTGGGAGGCCAAAGGAAAAAGCGCTGAGGCCATGTGTGAAGTATTTTGTATGGTTTTGAAACCGCGCCGATGTACAAGTGATTTTCAGAAGGCTTTTCTGCTTCTTTTTAAATGCATAATTACGTTGGAGTGCATATTCAATTCAAGGACTACACAATGTATACAAGTGGTTTGACTTGGCCCCAAGAAAAATGGATCGCAAGGGAAAACGTGTACAGATGCAATCATCTCCTCCATACACTTCGTGGCATTTATATTTATTTAGAAAAACCTTGTATGCAATGAAAATGTGTGGATTTCTTGGAAAACTTTTTCACCCGTTGTTTGCGGCTTTCATTTTATTTCTTTTTCAACTACCATTATATTGGCCACAACAAGCATTTATTGCACATTTTAACGTTGAATTCAAATAAAGCCATAGAGCGAAATATGAATATTTTTTTGCCAAAGAACAAGGTTTGCGTCAATATGAAAAATAGTGGATGCCAAAATGAAGCATATAATATGAGGCTTCAACGCAAACTTTTTGCTCCTTATTGCATCGAAACGATAGATGCAAAGCAAAACTTGGTGAAATACCTCTGAGAAATCATTAAAATAAGGTGAAAGCTCTGTTATATTCAATGGGTGTTAACGTCGAGTGAATGTAGAACAAAATTTGGACATAACATTTGGTTAAACTTTAATCTGAAGCGGACTAGAGAATTTTTTTTCAAGTGATTTCAACTTACTTAACCATCTTATAATAGATTAACAACGAACATTTTGCAACGATTTACTTCATCTAGTGCACAAGCAATATTGCTTGCGGATTAACTTCTTAAGGGCTAAAAAAGTTTTCGGTTTAATAAGAAATTTTTTAATTTGCACTTCCCATTTGTTATTAGATAGAATGGTTGTTGTGGCCAAATGTATATCCGAGACGAAAATCTTGTTAGCACATTGGTTTTCAAGCACCATTTTCGATGTTTTCGGAGCCGTTAAATTTTGTATTACTATTCTTGTAACTTTGTTTTGTTTGAGTGGATGTACAAAATCGTTTGCAGTTTTTTTTTTCAAATGACCTAGAATATGTTTAGTTATAATCCATATGAGGCGAAATGTTGGAAATTTCGTTAACGAATTTAAAATGTTGCTGAAACAACTTTTAAGCATGTTTCAAACAAATATTTTATACATGCCAATTTTCTCGACGAGCACTATGTGCACGCGCAAACACAATACAAACTAACATTAACAATATATACAGCTAAATGTGCTGTCATCAAATAACATCGAGTGGCAAGGCAGTACGCAACCCCAATAATGAATATACTGAGTGTTTTGTATTTTAGAAAATGGGAAATTGTCGACTGGCACATTCACAAAAAAAGAAAACCATAAAAATTTACATAAAATATACACAAATAAATAAACATGGAACAAAAAGATGGAAATTGTTGCGAGAGCGAAAAGCGCATCGTTTGTATTTTTGCTGAAAATCAAATTGGCAAATGCATCCGTGTTTATAATGTTCGGAAGAATAGGGGCGCGAACTTTCATTTCACAAAGAATCAACATCTCATTTCTGCCTGTAATTTTCAATTTGGGGTGATGGTTTTCCTTGAACAAAAAATGTTTTATTTTGTGTGGTGGAATAGACAATGAAGTTATAGGCACACAAAACTATTATTCAGCATGTTGATTTTCATAGCCGCCAGTGAATAATTGTATAACAAAAGCATTATTGTTTCAATCGCAACAATGAATAGAAATAAAAGCTTTAATTCCGCTTCACAAAAAGCCATATAAATGTTTTTACTTTAACATGACGTGCACACCCATTATGAGATTACCTGCCTAAAAGACAAAACGAGACAAAGTTCAAATTTATTCTCTCTATCTGCTCATCATTTTCACTCATTCTCTCGCTTTCTCTTATTCCTTTTGGAGCTTCCTCTGGCCCTCTTTTACCGTCTCTATCGTGCAAAACTAACTCAATACAATTTACATATGAATTGTGTTCGTATTAGCTTCCAGGTTTATTTACACCATGAAAATAATCGTACATTTGATATCGCCCGCTGTAATTCATTGTTTGCCTCCATCTATTTTGATTGTTATCGATTTGTATATGAGTGCGAATGAGTGGGTGTGAGTGTGAGTGTTAGTGTGTTTGGAAATACCTATCTATACAGTAGTATCAATTTACTTATCTTTTCAAGTAACGGAAGCGATTTTATTCGAGAGAAACATTATGCCTATAACTCAACAGTAATTTCAATCTTGCCATCTCTATCTTCTAACGGCAAATGCTGATACGATAGAAAATATCAAAATAAAATGATAATAAATATGTATGAATACGAGAGAGATAAAGATAATAACAATGATAATAAAAAATCAAATGAGAACCATTATGATTAACCCGAATCTTCTTAAGGCTACCTTTAAACTCTGCTTTTAAGCCTAAGCGCATGCATAACTGACAAAAGTGCATTTATCCATGTACTTATAAATTGGTCAGTCTGTAAAATGAAAAAATGCACACTTTTTTGCGCATCATCGAAATAGATTTAAAATCGCTGAGATTAAAAAGAAATCAGAGCGATTAGGGTTAAATACAAAACATAGTGCTGTGATCGGTACAGCAAATGCTTCACTCATTCAGATTATATTTGGCGCTAAAAATGGCATTTTACTTAAACTCGGATTTATCTGTGCGTCGTTGTATGTCACCTTTGGCGCGACTGAAATAACAGCAGCTGCTACACTCTCGCTTGTTCTCTTGTGTTTAACCATAGTTTATCGGCAAAAATTGATAGCAGTTGACGAACAGAGCGTTGTTGTACAATACAATGAAATTTTGCTGTGTTATTTTTTGCCATAAAATAAATGTCAATACCTTTTTGAGTACGTGTATCCTGAACGCTATTTATGTGTATTTTATTGATGTTCTATCGACGATGCCGATCATTACACGTTCGCTTCTTTTTTTTTTGCTCGTTTGAATTTAACAAATCGCAAATAAAAGAAATCTAAACACCGACCATTCACGCGTAAATGCGTATATTTTTTATGCAATTTTCATAGCTTTTGTCGCGCGCTCGCTGTGTGTGTGTGTTTCGGGCGTCTCTACCAAACGACAATGTACGTGCTTTATCATGATGCAGCATTTCCAGGAAAATATTTACACACGACACAAATCCATGCAAATTGCTGGAATTGTGTGTATTAGCAAGTGATTTTTTTTATTATGATGCTCATCTGTGCGTACAAGTGAATCCAACAACACGCACGAATCGGCATATCTCATCCGGAATATTGATAACACCGGAAGCTTTTTCTCTTAAAATTTTTATGTTTTATTTCTTATTGTGTGTTTTTTTATATTGCCGAGGTACCCATTGACTTCGTTTCTGTCGCATCTAAAAATAAAATTCTTTTGGAGAAAATAAAGATTTAAGATAAAAAGAAATTCCGAAGTTGCCGCGAAAAAAAGGATGTCATTTTAATATTGACTTGCTCGAAACACATAATGAATTTTAGAAAAGAATAAACGAACCCGATCTAACTTTTCAACCTTAATTTGACTAATGAGCACCCCCAACATACAAACAATCACGATTCTAATATAGCACCCATATTCTCGCCATTTTCAAGAGCATATTTAATTAGATTCTTGTAACATAATGAGATTGTATTTACGTGATTGAATTAATTACCAAATTTCAAAATCAAGTCATCGAACACTGACAATTTTTTTTTCAAAGCACCATTTTATGATAGGGAAATGTGAAAGTTCTAATGTATCCTTTTTTTCAATGAAAAAAAGGTAAAAATGATATCAAAAGCGTCCACATTTCATTGTTTTCTCTGAAGTTTGGGCGAAATCAAATTAAAATTGGAAGGTGGAATGCCATAAATTTGGCACGAAAAAAAGAAGTGAATGGACCGAACAAATGAAACAGAAAATAAAAATGCCATAAGATAAGTTTGTTGTCGACGATTAGTTTGCCGTAAATCAAATTGCGAACCGTGCGCAAAAGCTTTGCAACCATGGCTACGTGCATTGCGATAAAGAACAAACAAAAAACACCATTTTGCTAATTAAAAAAAGGAAACGAAACATGAAACAAATGAATGAATCAACAGTATCGATACAATTTCGGTTCTGTTTAATTTTGTAATTAAACGCGGTTCATTTAAAGTCAAGAGTCCCGTGCAAAATGAACGAAGGAACACATCAACATTTACAGTTTGAAGATGATGCTGTAAATTTGCGCTGAAAATGCATTTCATGGTAAAATAAATTCGCAAACTCTGGAAAACAATACAGTCACAAATACAGAAATATATTCGAAACGAAAGTGCCGAGCGGTGGCCTGAAGATCTGTGCGATCCAATTTGTTGGCGAACCGGATCAAATGAAATTACTCGAGTTTTGGGTGTGCATGTGTTACGAGCTATATTGTTGAAAACTTTTAAAATGTGCCATATGAGAAATGGCAAAATGAGAGAAACGACGAAGAAATGAGCGCCAAAAGAGCTTTCATCAATAAAAATAGTTTTTACTGTATGTTGAACTTAAACTTTTGTTTTACGATGCGAATGGTACGTATATACGCTTGCAGAGGAGACGAATTTTCATTAAACATTTTTATTACAAGTGAAAATTGTGAACGGAAGAAAGAAAAAAGCAAATAAATTCCAATGCCAAAGACTTCCTCGAAATCCATTTTCAACTGCATCGCCGAAATCTGGTATAATCTTCAATAAATACATGCTGGCCGAAAAGCAATTATCAATTTCCATTCATCAATTTGTATCGCGTGCATGAATGAACCAAGGTGCCTATGTGTGCGGTGTATGCATTGCACACCAAACACAAATGAATTCAACCGAAGGTATACAATATTTCGTATTTTGTATCGAATTTTCAGTTTCGATTTCAATTTGTTTCAACTCTAATACACACATTGTTTGCACGTTAAATTTAGACATTCAATGTGCATTCCGCATTTATTGATTCGGTATTGAACAATACAAATGTGCCAATGCATTTGGTTTTAATTAAAAGATTATCCAATGTGTGCTTTCATGCAAAATTTTCGAATGGAAAACTTTTACTTTTTCGCAAATACTCGTTTTCCATGCAGAACGTGATAGTTCAAACTTAAAAATCAAGAGAGAAAAAAGTACAAGGGAAAGAAAGGTATCTACTAATATAGGTCCAGTTTGGACCATTGTCAAAAGTTATTTTCAGGAACAGAAAGAGTAAACCTAACCAACAAAATATAAATTAGAGATTGCAATGTAATTAAATTCGAAAGACTGGTTTCGAATGACAAACAACACGAGACGCATGCAAATTCATTTGCTTCACTTATTTTATTGAAACAAAGCCGTATTGTGAATCAGTACAAATTGAATTCGGTTTAATTGCAAAGCATGTCCAATGCATGCACCACCAAATGTCCAAGTGAGTAATAGAATTTTGGACAATTTGATTTGAAAAAATGCCGAAAAATACCAGCAATAAACTAAAAACTGCATTTTCTTCACTCTCGGTATCATCAAACTTATGTTTAATGGTCAAAATTAAATTATTTGTACTTTGGTCGAACCAAAAAGATATTAACATCCTTTGCAATACTCAGTGAAATATCATATATACTCCCATGTGATTTAAAATGGTCAAAACCTTTCGATCTCACTCAACCTTAATCAAATATACTCAAGCAAATTCAATAAATTTGTAGATACAATCAGTTTTGCACTCGAAAAAAAATGTGGAGGGAAACGGGGATGGAGAGCAAATTGAAATCAGAAGCAACCAAGTGCAAGTGGTTTGTTTTTCTCTCTCCCTCTCGATTCGGATCGCATAACCCAAATTCCCATTTGGAATGCAGAGACGATGCTTTTTGTGTATGAATTACTAATTGAAATTGAATTTGCTTTTGTAATTACATTCATACCATTGATATGAACTCTCCAAGCTTATACGAAATTTTAATATTATACATTTGAGTCGAACACACACTGACAATTGTCAAATGTGAAACACACTTTCCATTTTTTTCAACTTTGTTTTACTCACAATCGGATTCAAAAAGTTTTAACTCATCGTTTGTGTGTGTGTATACATAAAAAACCGTGAACCTTTTCGCGTTAAACGTATTCAATTATGAAAAATGTGGCTATTTTATAAAAATAATTCATATGAAAATCAGTTTTGCTCAGTGAAATGAAATAAAAATAGCAAGGCCGATGGAGGAATTGTAAATAATTTAAAATTACAATGGGAGCGCACATTTGTAAATGTGCACAATTTTACTTGGATTTATTACAAATGCCAAAGAGCAAAGAATGTTTTAAAGAAAAAACTGAACAATTTTGAATCACAAAAGAAAATTATTTCGAAAGTTTTTGGTGGCGGTGTTGTAACGGAACCAACAGCAAGCGAAAAGATTGCGAAAGGGGTTTCAGTCTCATAATTTTTCCCTGTGTTTCATCATTACTTCGTCGTTGGTCCGTCGGTGAATTTCGAAATGAAATTAAATTATTAGAGATACGCATTGCCAAAAGCATTGTGTTCAGTTTTTTTTCATTTGGGTGGATGGGGGTAGAAAGAGAGAGATCTGTGCATAAAATGCAGTGAAATTTTCGTTAAAAATATGGTTCAGTCATGTAACACAGAGAGAGGGAGAGAGTGAAAGAGATAACAACTTTAGACATTGATTTACAAACTATTAGTAGTTTGGAAACCGCAGAGAGGAGCGTGTGCACAGTGAACCCAAATTCAAATGTCTACAACGTCTACACCAGTTGGTCGTCTATGGAATGCATCATTTGAAGAGCGTATGAATTTGAGATTACTGTTACAATCTCGTCTCAACAAAATTCCATATAGTGTATATGTTGCCACTTGTCGTTGCCTTTTTGTATGTACCAAATGTTCTATCGTTCACATTTTCAGTAAACGAAAACCGTGTGTCTGTCGGCAAAGTTTTTTTTCCACCAAGATGAAAATTTGTGCATACAATTAAGTTCGTCGGTTCAGCCCGTTTGTCTTTATGCATACACAGACGAAATAGACACATCGATTCGGTTGCTGCTGTTGCACCAGAAAAATGAACAAAACGAAAGCAAAAGGGCGAAGACGGAACTCAATGTGAGATACAGAACTCAATGTGAGATACAGATAAAGAAAGGGAGAATGCGAATGAGCAAAAGAGAGAGGAAGATCAGAAACTAAAATTGATGATACCAAAAACAAGTTGAAATGCAATTTGGTTTCTATAAATTTTGTAAGAAGTTCTGTAGAACAGCATCGGCAAGAACAAACGAATGCATTAATTTTTAATTAAAGCGTAAAAAGCTAGGGGGTAGACACGTGGAATAGGATTAGACTTTTTAGTGTAAAAATTCGAGAAATTAAAGTGGAATAGAGAATTCAGTAGCTGGATTCACATGGATTCACTAATCCCGTGTATGGAATAGCGAAAATGGGTTAATTCAAAGTTTTTGTATTCGATAGTACAGAATTTGATAAAAGCATTGAACTTGTTTTGAGATAGTAATTTGTTCTTTTTTGAAATATATTTTTTAGTTCAAAAGTCGATTACAAATTTACAAAACAATAAATACACTTTCTCAAAATTTTATTGATGAAATAAATAATTTTAATTATCAATAACAAAATGTCATACTCCAGTATCGATAAATAAGTTTTCAACAAAGTGAATAGCGGCGAAATGTGACATCACATTTGACAATGAAATGACGGATTGGTGGAATAGTAGGATTAGTGTTTTTATATTGGAATCATGGTTTAATCGTTTGTGTCTCCCCCCTAGGTAAAAAGTACTTTTGTGTTGTAGCAGTAGCAGCGACGGCGGCGGCAGTCTTAAACAATGGAAAAAGGATTTTGATATTCGTCGCTGTTGAAACTTCTAGTTTTGTTCTATCGAATTGCAGAGCTAATAGATAAGAAGGATAGACGATGTTTCCTTCCCTTTACTAAATATACTCGTGTATATGTGCGCACATTGATCACTCAAAAAGTCCATCGCTGGATTAAATATAAAATAAAAGTGAGAAAAAAAATGTTCGCACTTTTTTCAGCTACTCGACTGGATAATCCGCAATGGAAAAATAATTGAATTTTCAATTTTAAATGTAAAACTGTGCGAATTCAAAACAACAAAAAATTGAATGCTTGATTAAAATAATTTAAGCATTTCCCCACTCGTACGTAAAATATTTATCAATCACTTGATTACCGCCACAGATACGGACATTTTTTTCACTCTCTCCCACTCTCTCTCGCATTATCTAGCATGGGAAATTCATTAATTCGATAACAGGTTAAAAAGTTAGTAGTAGTTATGGTCGAATTGAAGTGATCAACACTGGAAAAAATATATATATAACCAAATAAGATTACGAAAAATCCACTTGAACAGTTTTTACATATGCACACATATCACGTACCGAAATTTTATTTTAATTAATTATATTTGAACAATAATCTGTGAATCGAATTTCAGTGCATAACATATACACACGCGCACCCCAAGTGGGTGCAACCAAAATGAGGTGCACAATTCTGAAGATTTAATTGCTGAGTGAACGAATGAATGATTTTTGCATTTATTCAGTGTGCATTTTCGACCACGTGTCCTTCCATGTGCCGCAACATTAATTAAATATTCGCGATCGTAAGTACGAATAAAAGAGTAAAAAAAAAAATAAAAATAAAAAGCGGATATTTCGCATATTCACGATTCGACGATTTTTTTTCGGTGTTGTGCAGTTTTTTTTTACTCTCCTTTGTCCCATTGCGGTGTACAATGACAAATGTGGGCACGAAGCTCATTGATTATTTAAATTTTTATTATAAAAAGCAAAACAAATGCATTTGGAACAATGCATCTCAAAAATGAACAAAAATGACTGCATCCTCATTTTTTGGCTACTCAATATTTGTTCCCACTCCACAATACCACCACCCAGTTGAGCTTGAGTACACACAGAAGGAGAGAAATAAATTTTTCATTTGTATCGATAAATTATTGAGCACAAGTATACGTGTGGAACTTGCAGGTTTTTTACGCTATTGGAGCTTAACATTTTTCCCTCGTCAATGTTTTAAACTGGAAAAAATTACCGTGTTAAATGAGAAATGCAACCAATATGATGATACAGCCTCACACATTTCACACAGTTGGATTCATTGTGTCAAATTAATACGAGTCACATTTTTTGGAAATTCGTTTACTTTAACGACTATTTTGGTACGTATTTTTTAGTGATATGTTAATACTTATTGTGTTTAACACCGCTGGGTATAAGGAATAATGGACTGACCTTTCTCACTACTCAATAGAACTTAATCTTATATACGTAACTTTGAATACTAGACTTCCAATAATTGTGTGTAAATCGACACGATACGAAAACAAAAACAGTTACTTTGATATTGACATCTCTTTTTATGCGCAATAAATGTTCAAAGTTTTGATGCAAAAATCCAATAACATTTTTCAGTTTAGCGTAGTGCATGAGTTGTTTAAAAAAACACACACATTTTTTTTGTCATGAAAATAGACAACACATATGAGAAAAAAAGCCCTCGGAGCCTGTTTTTGCATTAAATAAAATAAATAAAAATAGTTCTCTAAATTTAAATAATAAATTCAGTGAATTTAGTGAATACACGGTTGGATGGCCACTGGCCATTAGAGTATACACTGCAGAAAAGGTGGCCGAAATCCGATAAATACAATTTTTTTTCTCGATGTTGTTGTTTTGAATTGTGTCATGAAAATACAATGCACTTTGCGTGTATCACATGCAGAACACAGCCCGCTGGACGAGAGAGAGTGAGAAAAGGAGAAGAATGCTTCACAAAAATGTTGCATAAGTTTATTTATTCAGTTAAATGGAATGCAAATGAATTAAATGAAAAGTGGTGTGGTCAATGGTTCGATCCCGCTCGATATATTCCATTGCATTGATGCACCACAAAAATTCCCAAATTCAATTGATATTTTGTGTATGAAAACGCTGCCGATGGGATAGTTTTTTTCTATTTCGGTCACGCGTCAGTCGTCGTGTTGGTGGGGGGTGGTGAAACACACGAATTCCATATGGAAATGAAAATGCCCGCATGGTTTAAAAAATATAAACAGGATTTTTGAATAACGATTGAATTCAAAATTGCTGAACTCGCACGCACACACATACCAAATAATTCGTTTGAATGTAAATTTATTGCAAACATTTTGAAAATTCATAGCAACGATGAGGATGAATGTTTTTGCATTTAAGCACATGACTGCAAGACAACTACAACGCGATGTAGCCGTAAATAGTCGCCGGCTTTGTTATCTACAAAGACAAATAGAATTCAATCATCGCAATGTGAAGGATGTGTGCTTCAAAGCGATAATCCACGTATTTTTTTTCGATTGAAAAAAAAAAAAATGGCAATAAAAGTGTCATTTTATGCTGTAATGTATTACCATTTCAGCGCAGTTCGGTGCAGTCGAAGATGGTTCAGTGTGCAAGTGTTTGAATATTGAAACGTGATTGGAGTGGACAATGGTTTTCCAATATGACTTGACCCATCGTAATTTTTAATGTATATTGCTTCACAGAAATTGATCTCTGCACGCTCCATAGATTATTTGGAATGAAAGCTTATTCCTCTTTTTTCAATGAACGAAAAAAAACTCGCTTTGATGGAAATACTGGAGAAAAAAGAAGCTTAACACAGAAAGGTATACGAGTCACGAATGGAATTAAAAGTGATGTTGCCGTTGGTGCTGATTCACACGAATGAAAAGTCGTTTTTCTGCTTTTCATTTTCGACGAAAAAAAACACGTCGAGCTTGCTTTAATCCACGATTTAATTGAAATCTGTTGATACGAGAATGGCCATATGGCGTTCGTAGTTCGGGTGTGTCTAGTACTGTTGCCTGGATTATGGGCAAGCTTCATTCTTTCGGTCCTTTTATCAACGGTGGTGTGTTTATTGCGTTCGCTAATTTTCATAATTATTTTGACCTGATTTTGAGATTTTAATCAAATTTTCTTCATTGTATTCACGTAATGGGAGTAAATTATCTCAATTTTATGACTGAATTAGTGCTGCAACCGTTATCGGTGTCGTCGTTCACATCATCGTTCGTGACCGGTTTGAGTTTTTAGTTGAATTAGCAAAATTAGTGGCAATAAAATTGGCTCATCCAATGTTTTATTGCAATCGCATGTTTAGCGAGCATATAATTGTGCCAGTTAGATTATAACTTTGTTCTCTCTAAAAAAAGCCAACCAAAAAAAAAGCACAACCGTTGACCACACTTTGGATCAAATCACTTCATTGTCATTATTATCACCTTTTATACAATTTTAATTCATCTAATTCCATTATTCAACTCAACAGCACCGATAACATTATTGTTACAATCGCGAACCAAGCCCTCACTAATACGATTTGTATTTCATTCAATATAATTCCTGTTTTGGTTTTTTTCCAATTGACATATTACAAAAAGAGTCGAAGCGAAAATCGCCGGCCATATCAGATAAAAAAAAACAACAACAACACAGTTTAATCGCAATTTTCTTTTTTGCATATTTTTTCTGCCGTGTTTATGGAACATATGCAATGACGTGTATTTGTCATAAAAGTTTCCTGCATTCGATGTCTACACACAAATGGAGACTTTGGACTTAATCCGATTACATGTCATATGTTCGATGTATACACGAAAATTCCATATTAACATTTCATTCAAACATGCAAAGCGGATCAGCAACAAAAGCCCCTCTCTCTCATTCATTTGCACGCCGACTATAAGTGTTACTTGATAATATCAACCTCTCTCACACAAATTCTATGACTGTATTTATGGATTCACTCTTTGTCCATCTCCGTTTATTCGCTTCGTGTAACTTTTGATTTTCAAACAAGCTCTCTTCGCGAAAAATAAAATTCATTCCAATATTTCCAAATTTTTCATTTATCTGAACGAAACCATTTCAATTTGAAAAAAAAAGTTGTTGCAAACACAAAAATTCATATTTAATTTGATTAAAATTATTTTTTTAGACCTTCTATCAGAGTTAAGCTCTTTATATTCCAATGTATTGTAAGTTCTTTTGCTACAATAATGCTCGATTTAACGCTTCAAAAATATGTGTTTACACTTGGTGTGTATTTTCTGCTTCAGTCGCTACACGGAATCTCTGGTATAAAATCGAACGGTAAAATTTGCATGGTAAATACACCTGCTTCAATGCTAATGTGTCATCATTTGCAAATTTTCGATTTTGTTATTTGATCAACTATTTTACACCGAAAATTCGGTGTACATTTTTCTCGCGCCCAAATATTTACCCATTTTTCGGCATATGTTGTATGCACGCACACGCACAAGCAATCACAAACTATGTATTTGCAAAGCAAACGTTGCATTGTTCCAATTCGTTAATTCAATGCTTTGGTTCGTTTATTTCTCGAGACAAAAAAATATGCACACACGTATTCGATGCGTAGCACTCGAGGGGCTGGAGCCAAAATGACGATTTGCAAATATCGAGCTGATGGTATCTTTGCGATGTAAATTTCATTATGAAAATAAATGCCAACGAAAAAAGGCGATATTCAATCTTCAATTAGACTCAAGATCAACATCTGCGCCGCATCATTAATGAACACAAAAAAAAGTAATGCATTTGATTAGCGCACGCTCCGAATGGCTGTGTTCAGTTCTACAAAAATAAGACGTTTTAAATATGGTTATCATCACAGCTGCAAATAGCGCAAACAAGACAATTAGCACATCTAATCTTCCCTTTTTGGTTTTGAAAATTGCCCGCAGGAAATGCACATCTTCATATGCAGAATCTCCATTTGAAAATTCCGAATGCACAAAAGATATAAATTACCTCGTTGCTTGGAGGATTTTTTTTGTAAATGCTATTCTTAGTGGACTTCACATTCCGGCAGCGGCTCCAAAATTGCTTCGTATGAAAATGGATTTGGCAGTATTTTGGGTTAATTGGTTTCGCTCAAAGCAAGCGAAATCTCAGGGATCGGCTTCTTTTGTGTATGCATTTTTTTCTGGGATATCGAAGTGATTCACATTGATTCCTTCGGATTATGTTCGAGTACTGACATTTTTATGCGGCTCATGGTCGCGAATCCAGTTTTTATTGGCGCATCAATATCGCCGGTGGCTATATTCATTCAATTCGAATATCATCAGCCAACTGAGCACACTATGACATCACAGAGTTGCTTCTGAGAAAACGGTGAAGGAATAGAATTCGAGAAAATTATAGGGTATAAATCCAAGGATTTTGCGACGCAGAATGAAATGTGACGTAAAATTTCAAAACGAAACGCCTTAAGTGTTAAAACGAAGAGGGTCAATCCTAACATATATCGCATTTTTTTGTTCATCCATTCTTTGCCATTGAACAACTGTATTAAATGGAGTGTGAGATGAACGCAAACAAAAACAATCATCCTGATTCTCCTTGTTTACAGCTATTTTTTCATTTCAAAGTCCTGTTAATTTACCAATTTGAATTGAACCAATAAAAATGAGTTCAAAATATGCAGTGATGCTCATAATCATCGTTTCGATGATTACAAGTTTTGCACGTTTCGAAGCGAAACGTTTATTTTTTAAAATGATTTCGGCGAAAAGAGAATACGAAGAAAATAAATAAATGGCGCAAAATGAGGAGAGAAAAAACAACGAAACAGATGAAATTCGACTAATAACAACCAAAGCCAATAATTACTTATTTATATAAGAGAGTAGATCCAATTTGAGCATGTTGATTTGTTTTGTCATTTTATCATACATCTCATCGATGGCAAATGTAATTGAGTTATTTCGTTGTCATGTTATACACACTCATTCTCTCGTTCTTCTCTCGTGCATCTTATCCTTGTTTTGTTTCGATTTTTTAATGACTTTATTTTTGTGTATATTCCGTTGAATCTTGACAGAAGTATATGCATTACATATACGCGCCGCATTTTAATGTTATAAACAATGGTGAATGCGCTCATTTTAATGATGTGTACAGTAGAAGATCACATTTCAGACTGAATTTTGTTCCTTAATAAAGACATTAAAAAGAAAACATATGGAGAGAGATACACAGAATAAACCAATTTGAGTGTTTTTATTCGATGTTAGTCTCGCATTCACATCGAACGGATGTGAGTTGCGTGTTCACGTTTGCACACCATTAATTTGTTGTTCGCTGGTCGAAAATCAAAACGAAACCACATATGATGATGATGATGTATGCAACGGATAAATGGAAAGGAAGAAAAGGGAGTCACAAATCAAAATACGAATACGACGATGAAGACGACGACGACAATGAACCATCATCGTCACAACGCATTAAATCGAACAGAGGTAATGAAATAAAACCTGAATACAGTCGTAAATATGTAAAACAGTAGAAATGATTTTTGGAGTATGAGGTTTTTTGTTTTATTTGGCGCTCGGGGAATGAAAAGACGAAGAGCATGAATTTGCTACAACGCAGGTGTGACCCGAAATCATTATGGGTAATTTGTATATATGTGTTTGTGGCTATTTTGTTTATTTCCTTTATGTGTTTTTATTTTATTTTATTTCATCTCGGTCTCAACACAGTGAAAATTCGTGCATAAGATGTAATTATACGTTTCCCATTGTATGAATCACAAATCGAAACCATAAACATTGTATTATTATTCTTATTCTGTCGTTTGCGCTATCCGATTTCATGGTTCTCTTTCAGTCAAATATCGAATTGGTTTTGAAAAGGTGAACTTTTTGATAAAGATGTTCTCTTGTTTTATTTATTAGCATTGGTGATGGGTTGGGATTTTATTTTGTGGTATTAACGAGACACGGCAATTCGAATTAGACGAATTTGACGCTCAAACCGCTCAAGGATGGCGGATCGTTAGTGTGAGTTATGTGATTAACGCCAATAAATAAAGCCCGAAAAATTGAATGGTTTTTAGGATCTTTGCTTTATGAGGTGTGACTTTGATCACCATACAATATAAACAAAATTGCCCAACTCGATCGAATTTATTTCAACAAAAAATATTATCATTGCCAGAGCGGCACTAGCACAATAACAGCAAATCATTGTAAACAACAAAACAAATTTTGTTTTATTAGTAAACAAAATAACCGCTCTAATTTAAATAAAGAAAATAACGAATCTGCGTGTGTTACACTTAAAATTCGATTTGCAGCTTTATCCGATTTGTTGCACACAGAAAATTAGAGAAACTTCCATCAACCGAAAACACAAATAGATCAAAATTTGCCCATCGAATTTTCCATGATTTTAATATGCGGATAATTATTCTGTCGTTTGTTCAAAATCATTTTAGAGATTTAACAATGTTATTATTGGTACAAATTGCACACTGCATACCCTCCCCCCCCCCTCACAAAAATGGTAAAACTTTGAACAAACAACGATATAAATTGAAATCCGTACATTGTTTCAAATTTGTTCAAAAATTATGTTTTGTCTGTTGTTTGTAAATTGCATCAAACGCACGCACAAAAACAAAAACAGCACGCTTCCCATTTGCACCGAGCGGCAAACAAATACGCAAAAGGCAAATTGGTTGCAGCACAACATTGAACGTAGTAGCAACTAAAAATGGTAAATAATTTTAAATATAAATAAATTTATTACGCATTCATAGAACAGAACGAAAGAGAGAGGTAGAGGGGGAGTAAAATAGGGAAAGAGGAAGAGTCTGAATGAGCATTTTCCGTATTTTTCAAACAAAATAAATTGCAAATTCACAGTTGAAACCATTGTACTCGAAAGCCATAGCCCAATCATTTTCGCAAACAAATGAAACAAAGGATTTTTGTTCGTGTATTTTATTAGAAATTATCGATATTCAAAACAATGTACACATATATCGACACTAAACAAAACAAATGCACGGCCCATTTTACCAATCACGATGTGGCAAAGTGTTTTCAGATTTACTATGGTTTCGCAATTATTTGTGCATTTCATTCAAATTTCAAAATAAATTCTACAATTTGTCCTCCCCAAGCGATTAAAATGAGAAACGACATTGAGTTTGGCTTTGTATTACTTGGAATTTGTGGTTTCTGTTGGCTAATTTTTGGAATGTCAACATTTAGCTAAAGCTAGCTTTTGCCGTTGGTTTTCGCGTGCCATATTGTATAGAAAAAAAATCACAGAGCTGAGTTTCAAATCAAAGGTAGCCAAAAAGTATTTGATTGGTAAGTGGTTCGTTCTCGACATACGTCAACGCTGAAAATATAATCGAAAATTGTCGAATACAGTTGTAATTTCGATAAATTGTGCATCAAATGTGTATATTAGTGTAGAATTGCTTTCGGGGTGAATGCGAAACTGAAAGAGTCAAAGCATATATATGACGACCGGTGTGCCTGTGGAACAACAAAATGTCTTTGTTTCATTTTGTAACAATGCTTTCGATAATAAAAAGAACGATTCGATAAATTACGTATGCAATTCGAAATGGAATACGCCGATGAATCGGGTCACGTGCCAACTATTTGTTCGCATTAATTGTGGCACGTACGCTTCACTTTTTTCCAGCTTTGTTCGCTTACATTTTACGGCCGGCTTTTGAATCCATATTGTGTTTATTGCGGGTGTGTGCGCTGAGCACAGCAGATATGTTATTACCAATAAATAATTGAATATATTCGAATGAGGAATAAATATGAAGTGAGTGGAAATGAGCAAATGTTGAATGTCGTAGAATATTTTTTGTTGTTGTTATTGTTGTTATCAACTGACTGCAACGATAAATAGTTCAGTGTGTTTGGAGGGCTGATGGCCGCGATGAATGATTGAGAAGCGCATACACATTGTCGGTGTGTGGCATTAAGTAAATATATAAATGCGAATGTAGTATCATAATAATCAAAATTTACGCTCATTTCACAAATATATACACGTAAAACCCATTATTTGACGTATACTTTGAAAATGGGAAATTTTAATCTTTCAACCATTGGCAGTTGCTATAGAAACCGTTGTTCAACCGAACTAAATCAACAAAATATGAAAATTTATTTATATTTTCGGCTCGTACGCGAAAGGAATATTGCACATACGGCCACAATTATTACAGGGCCATTTTTGATTTGTGAAGAGATTTTGTTAGTTCAGTCTCAGTTGCACACGGTAAATTTGAATAATGTTTTTCCATTCGGTGATTTTATACGAAATCGTCATAATGTGCATAATATTTATCGACAAACATTTCGAACATTTCTAATAAACTTATTATGAGCTATTTTTAATGTTTAAAAAGACAATTTCAAAACTCCATCAACATTGTAATTTTGGCGAACATTTTAACGATTTTCAAATACATTTCATTTACGGGCACATTTTCATTAGCTATGTTTGCATTTCATTCTACCAGCACTGGTTCTACATTCCATGAAAATTCAAACTGCACCCCGGTATGAATATATACGGATGGTAGCAGTCGTAAATCATGGCATTATCAGCAAACAACACAATATGCAAAATAGACCATAAAACTATTCATGATTTTTGTTTGAAGCGATGGCGATGCCGGTGGTGGTGGTTATGGTTTTGGCAATGCTTTGTTCACTCTCCACCAACTTCTGTTGAGAAAGAGTCTATTTTGAACGATTTAAAAGCAATTCAACGGCAAAGATATACATAAGTTTTTTTTGTTGTTGAAAAAAGTCGAATGGGCGAGCTGTTGTGATACAAGTGTATATAGCCCACTTGTATAAACAAATAGATAGACAATTTCTTGTACAATGTTATAGTCTTCCTTTTTCCGGTCTCGTGTTTAGTGTTTACCTTTCATTTTCATGCATTTTCTACAGCTAAAATGATTTCGTTTGCTTTTTCACCGTCTGACAAAATACAAAACAGAGCGACGCACATAATCTCTTATCATTTTCAATGCAAAAACGCAAACAACAATAGAAACAAGAAAAATGTTTTACATCCTCCATGTGTGTATGTGTAAAATTTATGATTTTCAATGCTTTTCAATTTGTATATATGGTTTTGTTGGTTTGGAAATAAGTTTTATCAGGTACGTTCGTTCAGTGCATGCAAACACACATGAAACCGAAACAATCAATTTTGACAATTCGGCAACAACCCTTGGGTCATGGAAACTTTTCAATAAATTTAAATGAGAAGAAAGTCAAAAGAGCGAGTGAATACACGAAACGAATCGAAATAGAAGGTATACCTGAACCTGATCCGCTTTTCATTCAATGTTTTTGATGATAATTTATGTTTGTTCGGTTGAGTTTTGCATCGCTTTTTTTTTACTTCTA
Source organism: Contarinia nasturtii (assembly GCF_009176525.2). Taxonomy (NCBI): domain Eukaryota; kingdom Metazoa; phylum Arthropoda; class Insecta; order Diptera; family Cecidomyiidae; genus Contarinia; species Contarinia nasturtii. The sequence goes on from NW_022198962.1 coordinate 708,554, forward strand.
ATCATAGCATCCGTAAATTGGTTTATATTCTAGCTGGATGAAATGTTACAGGCTTAAAATAACCAACTAAGGACTTTTACGTGCGAAAAGTCAAAATTCAAGAAACACGAATACACATCCAGTTACATATCACATCATTGGACAAAGAGAATAACAAATTTATAACAAAATGAATAGTTGAATAGATCAAAAATGTTAAAGAGTCATTGCCGATGTTGAACTAACCATTTGACTGCCCAATGAAATACATCACCATTATTATATTACTGCATTTTCGTTTATGGCATTCAATTTTCTAACAATATTTCGGTATGGTACAACCACTGGACGACGATATGCGAAAAATGCACAAAATTGAAACATCTCTGGACGAAACATTGAGCGAACGCCAATTCGTTTGGCAACTTGTCTCTCCTATATATCTCTCTATTTCTGTCCCGGTGTGTGTCTCTTTTTTTCTGTTTTCGTTCTCTCTATGTCTACATTAATACCTGCACTTTGAAAAGTTTTTAGTTTACATTAAAATATATCAGATAGTAATGTGAAGTTATTGTGATATGTTTTTGTGCTTGAGTTTCACCTGCCACAATGCATGCAAGATAATAATAAATATGGAATATTTTTCCGCTCTCTCTCTCTCTCCCTCTCTCTCTCTTCCTCTTTCTCGGTAAACGTTGGAGATGAAGTCAAACATGATTTCGAAATGGATTAGATAACCTTGATTCTTAGTTCTTGGTGTATGGATTTTTCATGTAAAACATGTACACAAATCGAAATAGTTCCTGTGCCATGCCATAAACTTCTCATACAAAGTTCTTCATTTGCATATCAGGATAAAATGCAAATTCAAACCGACATATTTATTTCGACGTGTGTTTTTTCTTCGTCGCAAATTACAATGGTAACAATTTCCATTCATATTTGAATTTGCATAGTTGTAAATAGTTTATATATAGACATCAGAGTCGGTTATTTTGGTGGTGTTGAATTTCATGTTTTTTTTTGTTTTGTGCTCGAAATCAAAAATCAAAGACATGAAACTATCATCTGCATAGCACATAATTAAAATGGTCGTTGTTGCTGTGTTAAAAACAATAAATCGTCGAATAAATTAGAAAATTCCGCTGTCAAGCGATAAATAACGATATTGGATTGAGTTTTTTTATCTTTTTCAGAAAATACCGCACTCTTTGCAAAGCAGTCGGCATTTTTTCGACGTTGAATGTAATTAATTTGAAAGGAAATGGTTTGAAATACAAAAGAAGAAAGAAAAAAATAAAATATAGGCGTTTCCAATGTCGAGAGTTATACTTAAGTCATTGATGATTCAATATTCGTTTAAATTTATATTTTTGGCTTGAAACAACACTGAATCTTCCTCTCTATTTCTCTCTCTCTCTCCATAAAGAATCGGAGCCTCAAGTTGACGCCTTAAAACATACGCTCATACATCGAAAAGTGCAAACCTTAAAGTCGCTTAGCGAAAATTTATTACCCAAAACACACATGACACGCGATGACATTTTGGACTGAAAACAAAAACAAATGCAAACGAACAACAGAAAAAAAAGAACATTGGACAAAGCTACAAAATCGTCGATGAAATCCAATACTTTCTCTAAGTTTTTTTCCTCTTCAAGCATTATTTTCTCATTTCGCAGGCGTTTCAAGTTCAATACTTAATGTGAACATGTGTCGACAACATTTCACTCCATGTTTGAATTATTCGTAAATCTCCCGTTCGATTGCTTGCTCCAAATGGCAGCACACAAATACATATGTTGTTACAACTGAATCGAACATTCAGCCATAAATTCATAATTAGAATTGAAATTGGATATGAAGAAAAATACCAACAATTTCGTATGTTACCATTCATTTTGCGCGCGAATAACAACACGATCGAAAATACCATTGGACGTTGAGAGTTAAAAAGCAAAAATCTGACACATATTTTTATAATATTCTTCATACATTTCGTTCTCATGTTCACGAATTTGTTATTTGGTTAAGTGGTTTACATTTAGTCACAAATGTGATTGATTTCGGTTTTCAACGCTATATTTTTTATCGAATAATTTTCGGTGAATGGGGAAACGAAATTAATCAAACCGAGCGTGTGAGAAATGAAGAGTCACGCCTTACGCCTTCTTTTCGAATTGTGTCGAAATGCGGCAGCGGTAAAGCGTGCAACCGAAAGAAATAACAATTAAATGAAACAGACAACAACCACATCCAAAAAACAAAAAAATAACTGCAACAACAAAGTGAAAATGAAATAAAACTTATTCGAAATGAGATCGAAATATGGAAAAGAAAGTCGAAAAATCGGTCATCAACACGCACACCATCAAATGATTTTATCTGAACACCGCTAACACGTATTGTGGTGTCGACTAATGTGCAACACCATACTAATGATAATATTGAAAAGACACAGTTGGAACGGCCATAAATCGTCGCACATATTTTGAAGTTGAACAAAGTGAGATGGAAAAAGAAAAATGTAGGGAAAGATCGGTTCCACTTCGAACTAATAAATATTACCCTTGTGATATGTTTTTGTTTCAATCTTGTGTTAATTTTGATTGTTTTCCATTGCTCAGAGCGCTAGACACATTCATTGCACACAATGTACATAGTATATTGCGTGTGCAGACAAAAGACGTACGCGTGATGACAGCTCAGCAGCACGCCCTAATGGATCTATAATCCCATATCACATTGTCTAATCACAATCGATTAATTTTAACTATTTCTCCGAGTGTCTCATATGGATTCTTTTGTTTTAGCACACTTTTGCGCCTAATGATGCAATATTTTTATTTCTATTTTCTGCATTATTGTTAGCATCGATGCGAGGTCTCATTTATTGGTTATATTTATATGTGATTATTTAATGTGATATCCAGAGCGACTCACACTGTGTGCCTGTGCACACAATTTGGCGCATTTATTGAAGGTGTCTTTATGTCTTCGGTGAATTGTTATGCATCACATAAAACACGCCGTTTAGCAGATATTTATTGTCGTTGAATTTAATGATATCGAAGCCGATAATGCGTCTAGTCACAAAAACGTGAATTTGACTTTGGTGTAGATGATATAAGCGATACGCCTGACATCGTTAAATTAATTTTAAGATTACTTGAATTCGCTTGTCTCGTTCATTCACCTTCTGTAATTATTCTGCATTATTCCGCTAGGCAAGAGAGAGAAAGAGAGAGAGAGAGATAGGGAGAGCGTCAAACTAAAACTGATTGCTGTCATTGATGTTCATGCCAACTCATCAGAATCAAATGCGACATTTGAATACAATTAAACATCACTTGTACTCGCTGGCTGTTTTCATCAAGAATCCAATTTGCGCACATCGACAACAATATGCCAAGAAATTACGAGAGGAAGAAGAAGAGTGGTGTTAAATGCACCCAAGTATATGTAAGTTGATTACATGCATTCGATGATGATTGAGGTGAGCATAAAATACCGAAAGCGCGTCCTCATCGCGTAAATTTATTATTATGCTCTGCATATGATATCGTATCATTTAGAGACCATATTTTTTTATAATACCATCCATACCTGTCATTGCCTTATTACATGTTCATTATTACGATCATCACACCAGCGCGCGTTTTCAAGCTCATTTTTTCCCGTTTTTTCCCTGAGCGACGCGAATAAACGAAATGAATCAAACATTATTAAATATGCAATTCACACTTTGACGCCAGTTTTTGTCACGCATTTCAAACCGTCTTTCCGTTACATGAATATCACTTCATTAACCAGTTTGCTCTTTTTTGTGTGCTATTACTTTTGCCGGATGATTTTTATCCGCGTTTTTCTGGATTTTTGCAATTCGCGAGCTTCTGTATGTGTTTAAAAGTTTTGTGTTGGCGCAACATCTTTTCGTATGTCATCGTCGTTGTCGATGTCGTATGAAAATCATTCGACGTATCTATCAATTGGATCGGTATCAAGAGCACATTTAACACCTACATTTATTTTTACAGTATTTCATACCCACACAATTATAAGCACACAGACTCCTTATCGCTAGACGCAATCGAGATAAAAACCGATTATTATATTATTCGTTGTCACTAGGCGACCGAACGGATTGCATTCAATGCGCTCGCAAACTTTTTTAACGAATAAAAGCAAAATTTTGCATTTCCCGCTTCGAAACTTTTAATTTGAATCTCTTCAATTTTAAGGCACACACACAAGGCGAACAAGCCTTTGATCCCAGTTGAACGAGAAAAAAAAGAATGGAAAGAATATATACACGACGTTATAATTAATGATGACGATGATATGACCCGAGTCTCTTTTTTTTGTTCAACTTTTGCATGATGAATTTTTGCATGGATTTAGTAACATTTTATTTTCTTGATTTACTCCTACTGAAAAAGGCGAGAAAAAAAATTGCGATTCGTTAGTTTGTGCGATGCACCGCGCCTTCGACGACAGAAGGGAAAAAGTCGTTTCCCACTTTGAAATCGAGCGATGAAAGAAACATTCATTAGCAAAAGGAAAAATTCGATTTCTTTCTGATGTCATTATTCAAAACCCATATATAAACACCAACTGAAATGACACGACGAATAAATGAGCACTGTTTCAAAATGAATATGAATACAAATGCGATTTCATTAAAATTTTAAATTGCATTGAATTGCATCGAAGAAAGAAAAAAAAAAAGATCGGCTTTGGTGATGGATTAGTATTGGTCAAATGAAGAATGCAGCGAAAAGAAGCAACTGGCTGGAAAGAAAGCAACTCATCAAATAGCTGTTTGTTGAATGCCATCAATTTGGCAGTATCAATTCATTCGGTGAACAAAATGAACGTGCCGAAATGCCGAATTTGCAGTTAAAACTGCAGATGGTGAATTTGAGCGTGAAGAAAAGTTGCTTGCGCGTGATAAAATGAATTCGTTTCAATAGATCAAATGTACTGAATGCATTTATCAAGAAGATGAATTCATTCATTTATTCAATGGGCAAGATGAGCTCTCTATTGAGAATATATACGAACTGGGCCGCAGTCAACAAGGGTCGACCATAGAAAAAAATTAACGGAAGCGAATGACGCAGCTGATTTTCAATCCCACAGACATACAAACACAATTTCTTTTTTTTTATTTCTTCATTTGGTGTTCATCTTGTTTGCGCCAGTAATTTAGTTGTGGATATAGTTTTACCAGCGTCCAAATTGTTCTTCTACAAATGCAATAATTTACCATGAAAATGCACTCGCTGCGGCTGCTGGCCTGTCTGTTAAACAAAAATAACTTTATTATTTCTCGTCTTGTGTTCAATTTTCACTGTCGGAGACTCAGAGTGCTAGTTAATTTCATTTGATGAACTAATGGATCGCATGTGAACGGTGAAGTGTGAAATCATTGCTAGTTTTATTATTTAATGATCGCTAGTCTTTCACAGTGAAATTTGTATAAGACAACGACTAATTCGTATAATTTCATGTTCCGGCCAAATTCCATTTGGGAATGGATCTCCTTTGATGCCATTCATAAGACATTTTAAACAAATGGAAGTTGCTCACTTTTATTTCCTTTTCTTTGAGAAAATGGAAGCAATTACATTTTGAATTGAAAATGAAAAAAAACACGTAATTTTGTTGGCATTCAATGCAGTTTAATTGGTCAAAGCGAACTGAGTCAAGTCAATTTACAGCTAACGTTGTGATAATTTTTCTTGAGTCAGGTCAATTTGGAGACTATTTCATGATAATCTGAAATGTTTGAAAAAAATGCACAGAAAGATATAATAAGTTGGAAGACGTGTTTTACCGATATATTTAGTTTGACTTCGATTTTATATTGGTAACAAATAAGCTTAATGTTATGCTAGAATTGAATCGTTTAACGAAATTTCGTATAATATTGTAATAAAAATTCATTATTTCAGATTATCTCTATTTATTGCCATTCTTTGTAATATTGAAAAAAAAAGTCCTGAAATGAAACTGAAGAAATGTTTAATAAAAATTCACACCTCATAATTGCCATAAAAATGGTGTGTGTGAAACTTGAAACGCGACAACTTGTTGTTGTTTTCTTCTGAAGATATATAAAAAAAGACTTATCTTATTTAAGATGTCATCTAAGTTAACTGACTGTGATTTTCTTTCGGTGCACTGGAGCGCCCGCCACCAAATGTACACAATATAAATATGTGTGTGGACTTTTTTTTTTAATATCGAAATGAAGTATTTACAGCGAGCAACAAAGAAACTGCGTTATAGCGTAAACGTTATAAAAGGTGAAATATCAACCATAAAACAGGTCGATTTGAGCACACATTTAATGGATATTGTTGGATATACATGCAGGTGGGCCGTTTAAAGTGACTTGACATTTATCGCATGTTTCCATCATTCGCTTCTTGTTTTCTTGAGCCTTCTTAGTTGTCGCATCGCACTCGAGTGAGCGTCTGTTGTGCATGTGTTTCTCTCTATCTTTCTTTCTGTCTATTACAAAGTTCCATAACTCTCACGCAGACACAGTGTCTTTGTTTTTTTTTAAATGTTGTCCTCCAATCCGTGGGCATTTTGAAATTTTATCGTAAATTTATCTCTCTCTCTCTCTCTCTCATTCTCATTCTCTCATCGCAATTTATCGTTTACAAATCGTTTTTATAAAATAGAAAAATAGTCGTGTTCAAATTTACGATCGCAACGGGTCCCATCGCATACACTCACAAAAACTGTCAATTTAATGCGAATTTTGCCCACTTAAACATGTTCAAACAATTTAAATCTGGTCATCTGACAAATAGCACGGCGATTTCAAGTGACACACACATTCTTTTCTTTTTTGGTTAATAGTGTACGAGCAGTAAAATGGATTCAAAATATGCATAAATATCGTAAATAAAAATGAGCATTTAAAATAAATATTTGTGTGGCTCGTGTATTTGTTTAGAAATACGTCCATTGTAAATCAATCAGTTTCCTTCTTTGAAATTTTATAGGCTTGAAGTCGAAGTTTGAATGTGTTTCATCATCGAATCGAAATTACGTGATTTCATTTTTTTTGTGTTTTGTATTTCTATTTTTTTCATTCAAGAAATTCATCTTTTTGGTTTGTTCAAAAGTTTACTTATTGCACTTGAGGCAAAAATATAACATATTTGTTTGATTACAACTGAGAGATGACAATCGAAAAACAAATCCAAGACTTCACATCCCGCAAGTTCTCATGCGTTGTCTATTTAGTCAATATGCACTTATTTTGCTTCTTTGTTTAGTGCTGGCGAGAAAGGTGAAGGTACGAATAAAATTGCAGTTTTCTTGCAAACGTTGAATTGATTGCTTAACATGCTGCCCAGCATCTATTGCTGTTGTCTGGCAATTTAAAGCGATCCAAAGTTATTGCAAGAAATGTTTCGAATTCCTACCAGAAAAGTGTACTTATAATAACAAATCGAGAGTGTTAGCACGGCGTTCCGTATGTTCGAAATTGAAAACACGAAATCCACATTTTTCTCAAAGTTTTATTTTGTTGTTTTGTTCACTATTTTTCGCTTCCCTCACTATTAACATCTTTATGTTTGAGCACACGGAAGGTATCACCCGAATGTCATGACGATGGCCGTTTTTTTCTTCTTCTCTTTGTGAGAGGGGGCACGACCGAACAACAATAAACATTTTTATTTTCAATTTGTTTTTTTCGCCATAAACTCAATGACTTGCATCAGCAGAACACTGAATGCGTTTTTATGCTTACGGATTTGGAAAAAAATCGAAAAATCAAATGGCAAAACAATTGCAACACATATATATATAAGAAGAAGACTTTCGCTTAAAGTCGAAAGAGAGAGAGAGAGAGAGAGAGAGAGAGAGAGAGAGAGAGAATGGGGGAGCGACATGTCTTGCAAGCAACGGGCGAGGAAAAAATGCAATCATCAAGTGAATAGAAAATTGGATGAATTTTTGGGGTAGTGGAAAAAAGGGAAACATGAAATCAAATAATAAATGAGAAGTAGAAATTCGAACACGAAACGAATGTGCAATGCGAAAAATGAACAATTCATATTAATAAAAAAGTTCGATAAATGCGCAAATACACAAGTAAAAGAGCAAACGGAAAAGTGGATAAAACTCATTTTGACAGTTCGACAACACAAAAATATCGTACTAGAATTTAATGAAAATTTCTCCGTCTCTCTAGATCATTTTTCTTATGACACACACTACAACATCACATTTCGATCGATGATTGCAAAAAAAACTATAATAATAAAGACTTTTGTCGAAGAGTATGTGCGTTTTTTCTGTTCGCTCCATTTTCGGTAAAAATTTGAGCCATTTGATGCACGTTCCATTTCGTGACATGTTCTTTGTTGATTCATCATTTCCGTTTCGGCAAAATGAAAGTTCATAAAAACTACAATCAAGCGTAAAAATTGGTTTTTAATAGTATTTCCTCCATGATATCTTCAAACCGAAATCCGATTACATTTCAGAAAGCTCTTCGACGATATAGAAATATGGTTGATGTATAACAACGAATCAATATTCCATGTGCATATTGCAGTAAATACAACATCTTTATTGATTTTCGACTTTTTCGTCGACTTATCAACTTTTGCGTCAAACACATTTCGCACGAAATATCACGAATGCACATCATTCGCTATCTAGACACTCTCGATATTGCGAAAATTGTGAGCGACTTATAAAACTGAAAAGCTCTTATGTGCTCTTATTATAACATTTATAGAATTTTCATGTGGAAACTAAGCGCATTTATAAAGTTTGTCTTTTGACTCGAATCAATATGATATTGTGTTCCCATGATTAAATTTGAATAATGCGGTACAATTTCCTTACCGTCGTGAAACCATTCTTATTTCAGTTACTGTCTACCAATGAGAACCGAGCACAGAAACGAAGAATATTCATTCGAAATGTAATTTACCTAATTTAAATGCATTTCCATATGCTAATGGCCAATGTCAGTACTAATCATCTCGATGGTTGGCTGGCTAGCTAACACATTTTCAATCCATTCAAATAATAATACCAAAGACATACATTTCCAGAAAATATTTCCATTTCAAGCTCTGTGTTATCGTTTTGTTAAATGGCTTTGAGTCGAAAAACTTGCATGTAAAATCTGTTTTGGTCGGTTGGTTTGTATTTAGATGTGTGATTTCTCTCTCTCTCTGTGTATTTTTATTTCGTGCACTAAAAAAACCAAGAGATTTTAATGCATTTGTAAGCATAGGAAAAGTTTTGGGCGAAGATGAAGGCGAAAGTGGCTGCTTTTACGATTGACAATCTCAATAATAATATTCCTTCAACTGACAACATCACAACGACATGTACACTACATTTTGTCTAGCATAACCATATCACAACAATTGTAGCACTAAACATTTAGCAATGTTCGCAACCGACAACAACGGACAGACGTTCGATGATACACTCGGGTGCTATTGAATTTATTTATTCACCTATTCGTATTTCTGCATATTCGGAACCGAACATGCACCATACCCAATACCATCTAGACGATAAAACATACAATTTTCCCAGTATATATATTCGATGTGCACACACAATAGAGGTAGAAACCTTGTCGAAAAACATTTTGAGCATACAAATTGAAATGAATCCTTAAGCAAAATTGCATGACCATAAATAAAATGGATCATATTTATGTGTATAGTATATTTTGACTGGAATGATTTCTTATGCTTCTCAGATTGCTGAATCGTCATTGAATCACCAGTATAGATCTTTCAAATCATATCAGATTTTATCCTTGAGCACATTTCAATCGTGATGAGCTATTGTACATTTTTTTTCTCTTGAATTTAATTCAAGGGTATTTGAACAGACTGCTAAAAATAGATATGAACAAGTGAAATTTCTGAATCGCATACATTTTTTCCTATAATTATAGAGTGTTATAGTCGAATCTCTCTTACACAAATGACTCGTTTCGATGAGTTTTAGTTATTTAATGATGGAAGAGCCGAATTTTGTGCTGATTGTCCTCTGTCCAGCCATTTATGCTAGTCTTTATTAACCGTAATGATAATTGAGAATGAAACTTGAAACCCTCTCGTAAAAACAAAATTGCACTTATAAACCCCAAACCTGCTCTCGCCCACTCCAACCACTGAGTACATTTAATAGTTTTGTTTTGAAAGTAAATATCTCTTTACGAAATCATGTGATAGAATACGAAAAATTTTGCCTGAAAAAGGGTACGGCATAAAATCGAGTTACGTTGTCGAAAACAATTTTGCATGCAATGGAAAATGTGAAAATCAAGCATGGCACTGGATGGTCAAAGTGTTTGCTGGACGAGGACATGTCATTCGAATATAAAATTTCATCCAAAAACATGACGCATTAACCTTGTTCTCTGGAAATGGGATTGATCCAAAGCTAAATCCACAAATTTTAAGTCAAAATAATGCAGTAATTTTAAATTGAATTTAAAATCCGGCCACGTATCTTATCTGCAGAAAATTTACTTCACTCATTAATTTCGGAGTGAATTTAATTTTCTCCGTCATATCATTATTTGTGTAAGTGTCAATTTAAACGAAGTCCTTTTTCGTCATGTTTAAAAAAAGGATTTCAAAGTAGGAAGATAGTGAGAGGGATAGTGTCATACAAAAAAGCACCGGAAATCGATGGATGGATTTGGATATTGTTTTAAAAAGCATTTTCATCAGGCATGGTTGCCACAGGGTATACAGCATTCTAATAGAATATTTCAAAGCTTATTGATATACTCCCTTTTTGTATTCCCATTTCGAACGTATTCATAAAGCATTTTTTCTAGAAAATGAAATTGAATCTTCCCTTTTGTAACCAAAACAAACATACCATTGTTACCAAGCGGCCGTTTACTGTTGGAAACTTTTTTAATCGAATTCTTTCGGTCACATGCACCAAAAATCCCAATTTAAGGTGAAATGAGTTGGGAATCACTATTCAGTAGCTACAATCGTTTGAAGATCCGTTTGGAAATGGTATTATTTTGTTTTATTTGTGGTAGCTTTTGTAGTTTTCGGTAAATTCCACATGAAAAAAAAAAACAATGCATTGAGTGAAATTACTTTGTATGTATCGGTATTAAAAAAAAATATCAACCAACTGAAAAAAAGGGCAATCGCACTAACCACTCGCTTCGCAACATAGTCCCCAGTTGAAATCAGTAGAAAAGGGGGAGAAAAGCAAATGGAACGCACGAAAAAAAACGAAGGATATTTATTATATTTTTAATAAAAGATAAAACGGAAGAATGTATCTAATATCCAGAGTACAGCAATGTAATGTTCTAACGAATGAACTTCGCTGGTGAGTCAATCTTGGTAACAGTGAGTTTTTCATGCACACAATGAAAAATATCTAAAACAGTGTGCAGTCAAAAGACGTTATAACTGAATCGAAAAGGAAACGCACATTACTCACATACTACACTCACCGAATTGCATGCCATTGTTTCTGCTACTGATGTTGCTCTTCTTCTTTCTTTTATTGCATTTAATTTTCATTGGACACCGGTTACCCGTTATTCGTTTCGCTCACTCTCCCCGTTTACTTCGCATTTTCGCATGGAATCTAGTTATTGTTGATATTTTGCCCTTTGTCTATTGTGTATAATTTTATTAGATACACGTGTTGTTTTTATTCTTGTACGCGCATACATATTACAAGTATCAATGTATATGGGGATGACAGGGTGAATGGCTGAAGAGTAAAAAACTATCAAACAGCCAGCGTATGAGTCATTTTGATGCTGGTACCAAGCGAAATATAAAAAAAAAACAAAAAAGCCACCAAAACACTAACTTAAGACTCATGTTCTGGTTTTCCGTGGTATTTTGACTAGCAGAGGGGAGTATATGAATCGGATCCTCATACACAAGAAGAGAGAATTCAACCAGTAGTTGCGTACGCCGGCAAATGGCATGGCATTTGCTTGTATATATTGAAATTGCAAATACGAAATGAAAATAAAAGTAAATGAGCGAGTGAGTGAGTGAAGAAGCGAACGACAACCGAAAATCGCACTGAACAAATGTTACGTATTATAATGAAATGACGAAGAAAATGGCGAAGTATGCAGCAGCCGGCTACAGCATTATCCAAATGCCAACATATTATGCCCCCGAAAATATACAGCTTATATGATTTTATTGCCTTCATAAATTTTGCATTTGAAATTTATCTTTATAGTAAACCATTCTACCGTTATATTACATTTCATTTCATTGGCAGAAAGGTAGTGGCCAACTGAAAACTACTTCGCCCGTCGCACTGTACACCATTCAGATTGAAATCGTGATCACAATAAACACTATTAAAATTTGGTCTTCCTAATGCATTCCGAGTGCTTTTCCGTACACCAATCGCTATGACAACTTTGATGCGACCAACTCTCAATGTTTTCTCCAAACTAAAGCCACATCCGGATGGAAAAAGGTTCGGACTTTTATTGGTGATAGTGCAAAATGTAAAGACGTGTACTTCTATTTACTTGGAACTGAAAGAACGGCATACCAAGGAGACGGAGGTAATTTGTTGAGAAACGGACGGACATAAATAGAAATAAATCACTTTTAATTAAAAACACTTTACTACAAATTAGACATTATAAGTACCCTCTGATCTCTGACCAAACAAGCAAATTCATCAAAATACATACTCAACAAAATACATTCGCCAAATTAATTCCGGATATATTGGAGGCTCTCCGGACTATGCTCGTGTTGTAATGCATTTCGAATACATTGTATCAAACTGATCAGAGCCATCTAAATAAAACTTTTAATCAGTTTCAAAGACTATTTTTTGGCTGGCTGCTCAGCGGCTGAGCTGTTGTTTTACAACAAATAAAAAATTCATAAAAAACTTTATGTTGCAGTATTTTTCGCCGCAAAATCATATTTTGAATTATTACTTAAAAGTATCCTTGAAACAATTTTACATAAGAAAGCACCACCATTTCTTTCCCAAAAAATAATGTTTCATTTAAAGAATTAGTGCAATTTGTGGTTTCATCGGTAAATAAGGTATGTATGAATCTAGTGCATTACCATCAAAAGACATGCTGCTATTTTTATCAATGATAAAACAATTTTCAATCAACCACAAAATTCCGTTTACAATGTAAATGGAACCTTAAAATGAAATACAAAACTATGGAAAACTGAGTAAATGTAGGGAATTTTCCATTAGAAGAAAATGCGACCTCGGTTACATCGGGTTACATACCAACCAAATTCAAATAAAATATGAGACAATTCAAGGATAAAAAAAAATGAAAAAAGTGGAAACTATTGCAATTGGGACATGTATTGGGAGCACAAATTGAAAGTTTTGCAATTGTAACTAAAATCGTTGGTAACGTTACATCGCTTTTGATCGGCACTGCAAAAACTTTGAAAAAGTCGAAAAATCACTCGGTTACTAAAAACGCGGAAAAAATGAACAACGACGCGAAGTTCGTCTTTTGCCTGATGGGATGTAATTTAGTTTTAATCTAGGTTTTAATAAGTTTTTCAAACAAAATAATCGAAATTTTATTTACGCTCCTAATATTTGGATTATTTATCCAACATTTTTTCCATACAATCTTCTTTTGATCCCTTGTTTTTCTTTTTCGTTGCAATTATATAGTTAGTGTTCAAATTTGAAGGATTCTCTAAGTCCTTAAAAGCCAGCAGTTTGGCTTACTTATTTCGTTTTAGGCATAAAACCAATAAATCCATCAAATTTGAATTTTATTCCAATATCAGTCGGTAGAAAAAACATTGATTGTATAATTAGTGGTTTAATATTGCTAAATTTTTAAATAATGGTTGTTCTTCCATACGAAGAATTTTCAGTTGAGAAATTATTTATTAATTCAACATTTGCTTTAGACCTGACAAACTATACCTCATATCATTTATTTCAGACGAAAAGGTATATAATAGACCGAATGATGAAGATGAACGGACAGTTAAATTCAATTCATTTTCTTGGACTCAATATGATATCTTATCAAAATGGTTGAAAGCGACAGTTTTATTGTATTGAGAGAGTGTCATAATTGGTTAAAAATTGTGCATTTAAGTGATAAAAATGACGTTTATCTCGGAATGTATGAACTTTCACGGTGCACTTTCGCTTTAACATTCCTATTTCCATTGAATTTGCTTTTTATCTTCTGTATATGGTTTTGTTTTGACTACAATTTTAATTTGGAAGATGTGATTTGGCCTTTGCTCCTAATATCTGCAATTGTTCAAATAGAAGCTATCTATTTTTCTTTACTCACCAAGAAAAATTCGCTCATTGATATAATGGAACGTTTGCATATTTTAGTCAATCAAAGTATGTGTAAAATAAAGAAGATTTTTCAACGATTTCAAAATTATAATCCGAAATTGTGTTCATCTTTTTATTTAGGATACAAAATATCAGTCAAAACCATGGAACTTTATAAAAAAAACGAGAAAGATAACGAAAGATTTTGTTCATATATTTTAAAGCTATTTTATTCAACTGTCATCTCAGTTTTTGTACCACAAATGTTGACCTTTTGTTGTTTTATGATGTTTGGTTTTCCTGGACCCCAATTTCATCGATTGCCATTGACTATAAAGTACGTATTCATAAAATAGAGAACGAATTTCTCATTTTCTGCTATTATTTCAGAATATTTTCCGATGAGAATGATTGGCGTGAATTCATTTTATCATTGGTACATCAATTTTTTGTTGTATGTCCATATTTATCAGTATTTTCTGCATACTGTTCATGTTACGTTGGATTATGCACATACATAAATGCATTGATAACCGATTTCAGTTTGGTGACTTCAAGGCTTAACAGAGAAACAAACGAAAAAAACAATGCCTTTGAAACTCAGAAAACAATAAATGAACTTATTCAATTGCACGTCGACATTTTAAGGTAAATAGTATTTATTTGCTAAATACAAAATGTAACAAAATATTTATTGATTTTTATTGTAAGCGAATAGTTATAAATTTATTGTAGAATAATGAAATCGTCGAAAGGGCTTTTTTCTGGGCCGCAATTCTACCAATTCTTGGTGTTTGTTGTATACGTTGTACTCTCGATCCGATCTTTTGAACAGAGTCTGAAAAATTTGTCTTTTCAATTTGTGACATGTATGTACAGTCTCATCCTTCAAGTTATTCTCATGTATGCGCTGTGCCATTTCGCAACAAATATTTCGATCAAATCGGCCGGTATGGCGAATAATGCATACAATGTTTGTTGGTATTATTTGCCGTTGCAACAACAAAAAATGTTCACGCCAATAATTCGACAAGGACAATTTCGGTTCTCTTTGGATGGATACAAGATTTTTCAAAGCTCGGTGGAAACCTTCGCAATGGTAAGCAATTTCATAGAGATCGTATGACTATTACACCAGTACATGAATTCTATTTAATGCCTAACAGTTGATGCGCTCATCATTTTCATATTATATAATGCTACGACAAATCAGCGAGGGAAAATAAATTAAAATTAATCTCCTTTAGAGCACCTTTTCATTTAAATTTTGTTGAAACAATATTTATGATATTTTCATGCAATTACAAATTATATTAAGTTATTGGAGCATGCACAAAATCAAAGCCGAAATCGAATTTCATTCAGACAATATACTGAGCTGACTGGTCAGCCCAGCCTGATAACGCCAGATACACTTTAAAACTGATGGCAGTGAAAATGAAATTTTTTAATCCCATCTCTTTTACACTATACCTAGCTGATTGTTACATTATGATGTTTTCCATACTGTGGAAGCTCTGTTACTTTCCTATACAAAAGCACTAATAAACTCTGTTGAAGGTATTGGCTCTCTATCAATTTGTTTTTGGTACTAACTTTAGTACTACTAAGCAGTTGACATAACGTCACATATCTTATGTTTTGTCAACTGTCTGTGAATGATCGTCGTTCACTATCTGTGAATGTATCGATACAAACTCGTGTATTGTTAGTTTGGAGAAAAATTGTTAGTGGTGCTTACTTTGGAACAAAGAAATTCATTTGCTTCCATCCATCGATTTTTTCACATTCATTGAATACCCGATTCGCGTTAGCTGAGCAGTCAGCCCAATATATTGTCTGATTTCGTACAATTAGAACAAATTTTATTTTCTCATGTGCACATTGTATTTACGTAAAATATTGCATAAAATGTGAATTTATGATTTTAAACCGTGACTTTGAAAAAAGAAATAAATACAAAATTGCATGAACTATGTTTATTTTTTTTGTTTTAGCTGCAACCGTATTCAAATATATTCAATACAAAATGCAAATGATAAAAAATTAAATTATGAACAGTTTAATATGAATAAAATCATTATTGAATTTTAAATTTATTTGCGGAATATTGGGTAAATAAATCTGTTTGTTATTATTCGAGATAAAAATGTGTTTGCGCAGTGGCGTAAATATTATAAATTGATGTGTTAAAATTGAAAGCTCAGTTATTTGAAAATGTTTTTGATGTTGAATGTTTTTCTTCCCGACCTTTTTTTAATCAAATCGGGTTCAATTGGGTCGAAATGAAGCAAAGGTCTAATGATTCCAATTTTGTCCTGGAAATTCTAGTTTATTTTTCGAAATAATTCTATTATGAACCCATCAAAAAGTGAAAGCACAAAAGCTCCATATTTTTTGTGTCACATAATTTGTGTGTGCGTTTTTTTTTGTATTCGCTCCCACAAAATATTTTTCATGTGTTTCATAAACGTAGCAAAAAATTATATTTCAAGTTGCGTATGGTATGGAATTTAACGAAATCGATTACTATCTAGATTACTATAATATCACCACCGCCACTACTAGTGGAAAAGGGGTGAAAATTCCGCTTATATCAAACGATATCAACAATAATTCTATTATTGTATATATGCACGAGCAACTGAAGCTTATCAAAATAAATAAACGAGATAAAATGAAAGCGACGCAGCATCGTCGGTCGGGTTACACAATATATATACATTGTGCGTCGGATACCGGTGAATAATTTATGATCTTTAATTAATAAACATTTAGCAACATATTATTTAATGTTTGTATGTATACGTTTCCTTTGTTCTGCGGCCATTAAATAAATGAGGTGAGCTTGGGTCTATTTTATATTTGAAACTGAAACCTGCTTCAAGAGCATCATGATGGATAACACACGCGTTAAGGTGAATACATAAATGCATGCGTACACAAACACAAACACACACACACAACACAATCAAAACATTTAAGAGGACATATGCATCATTTGAACAATAAAACACCACAACATCATCTTTATGTGACTTGCATTCTAATTAAGAGATTGAAACATGGAGACAAACTCATTCACGGACGGCAGAAATATTAAGCTTAAATTTATTGTTATTTATCAATGATACAAATGGAATGAGACACACACACACTCCCACTCACACCGTATCGCATATATTGTAATTATGCACGTGTTGTAATCAGCAAACAATGTCCTGTGTTTGATTTCAGGTGATAACTCTGCCTCAACTCTCCGATAACCATTAATTAATGTACCGGATATTTACGATACTAAAGGGTGTGTATGTGTGTTTTGTGTAGCCTTTTTACCACGGTTTATCTCTGAAATAGAAATTTTATGGGGAAAATGAGCGATGAATGTTAAAAATGAACATTAGAATTCAATCGAAATAACCGTATAAATCAAACATAGACAATACAATGGCCCCAACCGGTGACTCAAAACAGCAGTGCATTCATTTTGCAACGTAAATCGTCATATGTTTTCGATCTGGATGAAAATCAATGATGCACACCACAAGCCAATTACGATTTGGGTTAAAATTTATGTAATAGATGTTATATTGTTGCCTATAAGCCGTGTATGCCAATCATGCCAATGTTTGAAATGGACTATATCCCACAATGTACAAGTACAATTACACACTTTAATCAAATTACGGAAAACAAATGATGGTAATGAATTTTGCTATGACTTATGAACAATTTATATATCTGGCGTGTGAATGTGCTGGTGCTCATGTAGGGAACATGAATTACACAGCGGTAAATTAATTATACGGAAATGCTTGAATTTTGAAAGCCGTTCCAGCAACGTAGGAGATCTTTTCATTTCCTTTTTGCAACAATGAAATCGATTAAGAAATAACTTGTAATGCTTGAAATGAAAAGTGGCCGAGGTCACAATTTGATTGAATCGACAGCAAACCGTATTCATTGCACTTACTTATTTATATTACATTGTATTTTATCACATCGCAAACCATTACACCCATTCATTTTGATGTGCATTGTATTTGTTGGCCAATTTTAAAAGCACAACCATTGCCCAGCACACATCATCATTTTGACCTAATTAAATTACATTGTATGATTCAATTTTCGTACGAATGATGCAAACGATTTGAT
The DNA here is from genome assembly GCF_009176525.2 of Contarinia nasturtii. Lineage (NCBI taxonomy): Eukaryota > Metazoa > Arthropoda > Insecta > Diptera > Cecidomyiidae > Contarinia > Contarinia nasturtii. Next base: position 727,019 of record NW_022198962.1, read on the forward strand.
TGAAGAATACTCGGCGCATGATTTCAAGCGGTGCACATTTTACAGTTTTGTATTCTCTCTCTCTCTACTTTCTAATTTTGTTTTAGAATATCTACGGCCGGATAAAGGTTGGTTACAGCTATGCTAGTCAATGATCCCCATTTTTTTCTAGAGGATACCACATTTTACGGCTAATAATGGACTTTCCGTTTATAAAAATTCATTTTCCGAATCATTTAATATTTAGTTAGAAATGCATTTACCTCAAATAGTTTTCATTTTCTGGCTCCTGACCATACGATTTTGGTTTTCTCTTACTGAAGATGAAAATTTGGTATTTGTACTGTAAATCTAGAGTTCTGAGATACTTTCGTGTAGAATTCCATTCACTATAAAATAAAAATGATTTTGAGCACATTTATTAACGTGCTGCTTTTTTTTATTAATCAAATTTATTCCAATTTTGATGAGTCATTTTGCAGTTTCTCCAAAGTATGAAGACCTTCTTAAAATCGACGATGAATCATGTATGCTTTTAAGTGTTATAACACTTAAAGTGTACTTTTTCCTTCTTTCTTAACGTTTCAAGTCGATAAATTGATCGAATTCATGCGACTCCATCGATAAATGCAATCTGAAAAGCAAATTAATTAGTTTATAAAGTGAAGACTTTAGATTAAGTATTCGTTTGTTGAAGCAACTAACAAGGCAGTGACTTAAATGTATAAAAAAAAACAGATGAACTATTTTGCAGATGCACAGTTTTCTCTGCATCGCCAAGCTTTTGTAATGGTTTGTAATGAAATAATAAAAGATTGCAAAACAACGGACGAAGTACTTTATTCCAAAAATAGTTGAATGAGTAATGCTATTTTTATTCTTGTTGCTTTATTTGTACTCACTAGATAAAATATTATGTTTTTTTAAAGTATAAATTCAAATCATAAGACACTTTAAGCTCTCTCAAAAAATTTGTGCTAAGTTTTTCCATGAATTTTTTCCTTGATTCACTGCAATATTCTTGAGATTCCATTCCTAAAATGTTATTTATCAGATGAGAGAGAGAGAAGAGTGCATGCAATTCAAAAAACAAAATAAAAGTAAAATATGAAGTCAAAGACAAGTAAAATAGAAAAAGTTTATCATCACTTTAACGCAGATAGGAACACAGTAATCAACACATTCAAAGAAAACAGAGAAAAAGAGAAAAACTTAAACAAAAAGAGAATGCCAAAAAGCGAGAGAGAAAAAACCGTCAGTGAGATGATGAAGAATTTACTTGGAAAATCTGCTTTAACAAGAAAATACGTTTGGAAAACTGAAAACCAAATGAAATATTTTGTGCTCCGCAATGCTGTTTACATCGAATATGGTTTGGCAGACGGAAAAGCAAGCATATTTTGCGCAAGAAAGCATTTCATTTTCACTGTAGAGCAAAAAGCAAAAAAAATCGCCCAAAAATTGTTTTCAATTCAACACCGACGTTTCGAAGCGAAAAAGAGAAAAAGTTTTATCTTTCAGCCTTTTATTTTACATATTTTGCACTTAAAATGGGAAAATATTTTCGTTTCGGTTAATTCCCTTCACAAAAATCATACTCGAAGCATAAATATTTTTCGAAAGTTGAACAAAATGTCTAAACATGAATTCAAATAATGGATGAGATGCAGATAGCGCAATGTCGATTGTTCCAAAAATACTCATGGGTTATATATATAAAAGAAATTATTAATATTACACTTAAAGTATGACAGACTCTTGAAACCATAAATATCGATTGTTATGGGTAAAAAAAGTATCCCTCTTTATACAACGGGGCAAACAAAAAACTGCTGACTTCTTATAATCAATAATTTCAATGATAATTTTGCAGTTTTTGCCGATTTTCATACATTTGAAAAGAATACACACTGTTTTAAGGCAAAATGATGGGAACAATGATTGACAGCTTTGGCTGAAAGAATTTTGCGTCGGAGTCGGCTTTATTTAATGCTTCCGAAGTGGTTTACGCTTGAGCGTATACACTTAACCAATCAAATTAAATGGAACATTTCTTCCCTCCATCAAATCATTAAAATCTCGTTCGAATCAATCGCGGTACTTCAATTAAGTTTGGCCTCAGCCAGTTTATTTAAACTGACATCCGAAAATATGTGCGGAATGTGTATACGCGAAAAAATGTGCTATTAAAATAACTCACTTTAGGAGATTTGCCACATTTGTTTGTCTCGAACTTATCATCAATCTTGAATTCAATATACATCGATTCAGAGGGCGCCCGCTTCTAAGACTCTGGCTAAAAGCATCAGACGAAGTGTTTTCTAATTTAATCGGAGTTGCCTTAATTAAAATTTGAAGAATTTAATTTTAGCTCAAATGCTTTACACACACTGATAAAATGGAATCAAGCGCGTAACCGGATTTTCCATTCATAAGAATGTGTCTGGCGGTAAATGAAATTTTGTTACGAACATCAAATGGAGTTTATGCAAAATTCGCAAATTCGCACATTGTTTGGAGTAAATCGACTATTTCTGGTACATTCATTTCGATTCATTCAGTCAAGTGATTTAAAGACGTGCATGCGTAGTAATTTATTCATTGACTTCGAATTGCGAGGGAAAAGTTTCAGTGCTTTCAGAAACTAACATTTGGTCATAAATAAGAAAGTCGAGTCGATTGATTTGGCAGGCTAACAACGACCCCGAACAAATCGAGGAAATACACAAAGAGATGAATCTAACCCAAACTAAAATCATAAACAGATTGTTTGGTTTTTATGCAATTCGAGATCGTTGTGTCACATGCGAGCATAAGCTTCAATTTACTTATTTTCGTTGCTGTAAATATCTCTCTCTCTCTCTCGTTCTCTTTTACACACTCACAATTTCGTTTCTGCACAACCATGTCGTAAATATCTAAAGTCGAGTCGAAACACACTTGAGTCCCTTGCTTGCAGCCCCGGAATGTAATCAACTAAGTAAGTTAAACACTTTATTTATCATATTTATTTTTATTTTATGTGCATTTAAATGGAGATTTCGCTGGATTTGCTCGTCTATTCGTTGATACTTTTGTCTTGTTGTCGCTATCTCTCTCTCCATTTCAGATTGTTTCTAGTGAATGTGTTTTTTTCGTCTTTTTGCGATGTTTTATCTTTTTGCCGGCTGATGCTACTGTCCGTTACTGTGAAATACAAATTCAGTTAACAAATATGTATTAGATTATCAATTTCAATTTGCTGTTTCATCATAACTTTTTTTTGCGGTGGGAAAACATGCAGCAGTCGCAAATTTGGTTTCACATTGACACTGACGACGACTTTGTTGCAAAGGATTCGTCGGTTTTTATCGTCAATTCAAATGGGATTCGTCTAAGTTTGTTCGTCACGGCTTTGCATAATGAACGCAATCGTATTGGATTTTCTCCAAAACAACATTGTTGATGGTGGTGTTGTTGTTGTTGTTGTTGTATACAAATCTGAACGAGATTCATGGATTTATTATTTATTTGTGCGTCGCAATCGAAATGACTGGTCGCGGTCATTGGCCGCACATAAAAATGTCAGTGTATCGAACGAGAAACATCAGCATATAGCAACCGCCAAAAAGGGAATTAGCGAACCAAAACATTAGCACCGTAAATATTTGCCTTTTCATAGTAGCCACAAACAATACAAATCCAAATTCTCATAAAAGGCATTCGATGTGAATTGGTTTTTGTTTTGTTCTCAGCTTTTCAATCACATGCAATCAATTTGTATCGCGTTGTATAAATACTTCTCATGGAAATCCGTCAACACCGACAATAGCAACACCACATCTACTTTTCAAATAGCTAAAATTATACTAAAATAATATTATCCGATTTCAGAATCCGTCGAATTTTGTGAATTTGTGCTTAAACCAACGCAATCCGCATTGAATTGTGGCATTTTCAAAATGAGAGGAAAAAAATTAAAGTAGTAGAAAAAAACTGAACAGATGGTTGTGGATTATGGGAAAGTACTTAGAATTTGGATCGACCAACATTGGAAATGTCGTGGTTTTTGAGCGAAATGAATTTGCGGTTTTGTTAAAGCATCGCATTCAATCGACGGTTTTGTTGTTCAAACTTTTCAGAAGCAAAACAAAACACGATTCGGTTTTCAAGACAGTTCCACCTTAAAGCAATTGCTTGCGTGACATAATGTCGATATTTATTTTTATCGTTGTTATATTTGTTTGCGACCAATAAATTTCACATCGATATATAAATTAACATTGACTCAATAAATGGCGATTTATCAAATTTCATTTTATCGATTGCATTACAAAAAGAAAATACAAAACGGTCTCTATTATTATCACCATCGAAAAAAAAAAAATGTTTATCGAATATTTATCGCTTTCGATTTTGTGAAAATAAATGATGAACAATTTGCAGTGTGCAACACATAAATCCGAAATCGGTCTACAATACAACGAAGGCTAAATGTTAAAATCGATTTTAAATTAAGCCATTTGAATTTGAATACAAATGCTGATGATGATGACTAAGAATGAGTGTTAAATTCGGTTCGATTTGGCTTGGCCAAGTTCTTTGTGTGTGTGTTCATTCAAAAAACCAAGTAAAACTAAACGGTATGTAATTTAAATTAACAGAAACATTTGGCAATTATGTTGCGTCTCCGTCGGTGGCATGCTTTTATTCGAATGAGATTCATTCAAATCAGATTTGCATAAAATTCATTGGTGCGCACTTCAATGTGCAAGGAAAATGGTTTTTGTATTCAATTCGGAAGAAAGTTTTCACTCTATTTAGTTCGGTTTGTTGCTTTTTCAATCAATCTCTGTTTCGAACAGTTTCCATTCAATTTTCGGCATCGTCATTTAGATTGTCGAGATGACAGAAAGATTGAATTGGGTGATTCAAACTTCCGCCCCGCCGAAAAACAAATTCCAAACCATATTGCCAAACCTCATTTGCAATGCCATACGAATCTCACGAATAAAAGGAAATGCTCAAGTTTTAATTTAGACATAATTCAACTAATTTTCTATCTCATTAGAAGTTTTGAATAGACAATATTTACTTCGAAACAAATAAGCGAGCGAGCGAGCGAGCGCACGCGGTGACAAAGCTGAAAATGACAAATGAAATTAGCCGAGCGCACATTTTATTGAAATTCGATTTCACAATGTATTTCGATTTATTTTGTATCACTGCTTGCTAATGACTCGTCGTTTTGGTATCGACGCCGTTAATACATTTTTAACTCCGAAAATTCTGATTCGAATGAATTTTGTTAATTAATCGACAAATTTATTTTGAAATGGGAAATATTTTATGATGATATTGATAGGTAGTAATTATGAACAGTGAACGACTTCGGTTTTTCTCTATCGTTTACGCTCTTCACTCACGAAATTTAAAACATTTTATTGACTGTCATCAATATCATTCAGTGAATGTTGGTTTTAATGACAAAAATTAGTTTCGATTATATCAATCTCAATTAGATCGAAAATTGGTATTGACTGGAGATTCTATTTGTAGTTATACAATTAATGCGAATAATGTTTATTGATGCGAATTGGAACTGAATACGTAATGCGCAAAGTGTGTTTTGATTTTGACTAATTTTCAGCTCAAACTGTCACCATTCATTGAAATATATGAAAATCATCGAGTGAAATCAGTTTACGGCAAAAGTGTTTGATGTTTGTATTTCAATCCTTTATCAAAAATTAACAGAATAGTTTCGAATTTAGTTTCGTATCCAATGAAGTGAATCTACTACTTTCTAAAAAAACTACCTTCGGTTATTTTTTGTTCGTTGAACAACGTTACTAATTTGAATACAAGAATGACAACTTTGGATAAAAATGCATAAAATAACCGCATATATTCGATGCAATTTATCAAACCGAAGTGAGATGAGGAAATGAGGCAAGAAATGAAATGTGTGTTTTTCATTTGTAACGAAGACAAAGCGAGAGACGTGTGAAAACGAAATGTACACAAACACTCGTGGAATAAATTTGAATACGATTTTATCTGGAACAACGTTTTTTCATTTTATAAACTATTTTGTTGCAACTTTATTAACCCGACAATGTATTTAGTATCTACAGTCATTTATCTAAGATTTTAAGCGATTCGAAAAAACACACACACACATACGGTCGAAAGGAGGAAGATCTGTGAACAACGTTAATGAGAAAATTATAAGATAGAGAAACAAGTTCAAAACCATTAGAAGTAGATAATAAAGTGAATGAAATGCATTTCGTGTTTTTTTCTCTCTATCATTCTGTTGGTTTTTGATGTTTATCAAGCACAAAGAATGACAAAAAGGCGCATAATAATAACTTGAATTTGATTACATTTTTGTAAATGCGGGTTAGAAGTGACATGATTTAAATTCTGCATTTTCAAAATGAAGAGAACACAGAAAAAAATGTAGAAAACCACACGGCTCATAAATTAGTTTGGCGAAGATGTATAACGAACATAGTGCCACTACTCAACAATTTTGTTCGACGACGATTGAAAGAATGAAAAAAATGTGTTGAAAACACAGTTTAGAAACAAATACAAAAATTTATATGAAAAAAAAAACAACGACGAATAATGAGAACTTGAATAAATTCAACGGCCCACTGATGCACAAGACCGTTTTACAATTGTGATGAGTGCCATCGTTTCTGCTGTGTCTTGCTCATTGCGTCAAAATGTCAAGTTTTTAACACCATTCAAAATGTTTTTTTTTTTATATTCGAATTCTTTGTGTGACGTGTAGTGTTTTGAAGGCGTTCATCAAACGATTAAAATGTGGTCTGTTCTAGCGGCAATAAAAATTTCGGGCATTTAATTTTTATTTGAAGAAAAAATTAAAATGTTTTCAATGGCACACCATAAATGTCCAGTTTTTTTTATTAACACGAAACGATGTTTGGCTCATTTGAATGAATATAAAAGGAGAAAATGAAGAAGAATCGTGTGCCAGCCATTTGAAAATGTGTAACGAAAATCGGTGGGTCAATTCATTTTCGGCTTTAATTTATTGTCAATGACACTCAATAAAATGTATAAAGGCGAACAAAAAGTCATAATTAGAATGGAAGAAGAAACCACAGCAAAAAATAGGTGGATTTAATCGAAAACAACACACCATGACACGAACTCGTTTCTTTAAATATTTTTTTTATTATTATGTCTTTTATATTCATGCATCGTGTCATTTCATTGTGAAACATTTCGATGATTGTGCACGCGCGCATTGGAGCGCATTAAAAACGCTTTGCTGTGTGTTGCATACATTGTTTCAAGTGATAGCTGGAATCCAATTAACGTATATGAAAGACAAAAAACAACAACAGTCTTGTGGGCATACCGCTTGATTCTTCATCTCTCAATTACAATGCGTGCAACATCTTCGGCAATAACTGTCGAATTTTGAATACATTTAGTAATCGCTGCGCGGCGCAGCCGTGATTATAACAAAAGACCCACTTCAATATCAATCGTGCCCTTATTATGGAAAATGATCGCCACAGCAACACCATGCGGGGAAACCAACCGAGTATATTAAATGGTTTTCGTTCGGTTTTCTCAATGGTGTTTATCGCCGCTTGAAGTTTATCGAAACGAAACAAATGTCTTCAATTTCATTACGGTTTTTATGTTTTGCCATCGAAATGATACGCTGCCACGAAACAAATCGAATGCCATTGATGTGAATGAAATGAATGAATTGTCTTCGTTCGATGACTGATTTGCTCCAATTTTGATAATAATATGGTTCTCCTTGCATGACACAACCAAATCACAAAGAGAAGTGGAGAGAGTGAAAGATAAAACCGCACATAATTATTAAGAATTTTCTGATTTTTCATAAGCACGCACACGTAATAAAGTAATCATTGTATGGATATATAGATGTTGTTTTGTTTGGTGTGCGAGTCAAATACAACACATAAACTGTGTGAGTAATCGAAGCTTACATCGCCCCGGGTGCATATTACGTATAAATATGGCCCAATTCATTTGGCTTACGCGCATAAAATTACCATTTTTTCAAAACTCAATATATGTAGATATCATTTTGAAGCTGGTTTTCTTTCTTCTTCTCTGTCTCTTCCTTTGACTTGCATTCATATGAACAACCATAATGACATCATAATTCATAATAATTTTTGTTTCTTTTCTCTTTATCGTCGTTGTCTTCGTTAGCTGGGTTCTGTTGGTCGCATTGAAGCGGAGACACAATCGAATGCATGTGAAGATAGCAACTGATCAGAATGCGATAACAAGCCGCATTACAAGCTATTTTCAACATTCTTCTTCATTTTTTTACATTGTACGAAACATCAATTTGGTTTTTGTCTCTTGTTCCATTTGTAAGTTGCACTTAATTTTCTTTTTGTTGCTAGATTATTGTCATCCATCTCACCGAAAGTTTATTATTAATGGCCGCACTGGGCATATTTAGATAATGATTGTGATTTTTTCTCTTTGTCATAGTGTTTCTCTTTACATTTCATAGGTTTTTTCAAACTTTCGTCAGACAATCGATTACAAAATAGAAAATTAGCTATGAATTACAATCTTTTATATGTTACATTTTTTTTATTTAAAAAAATGATGAGGCTACTTTTTCTATTTCTCAATGAAATGGAATATTGGACGGCAGATACAGAAACGAAATCGAAAACAATTCGATTTTGGTTACTGAATTAGAAAAACCTTGAACTTTGTATGTCTGTTGCTCTTTACATAATCAATTTGCTGAGTCAGTCACTGAGCCGGTTCATGATAATGAGATCATTGGCCATCGTTGCATGTATTGAAATGCAATCCAGACGCTAATTAATTAATTGCTACATTTGCTTTGGTATGCTTTTCAAAGCAAATCGATTTATTGTTATCGCTTCAATTTACACATAACTATACATTTATTTAAGATCCAGCAAATGGTGTGGCTCGTGATAGACATTGTAATCAGTCAATCAACTAGAAACTTAATCAAAAAAAAAACATCAACAACAAACTGACGAACAAAAGGAGTTAAAAGAATTTTTCGATAGCGATTTGTTAATTGGGCATTTGATTGTGACGCGACTATGTGCAGACTCGCATCACTAGCGCTTGAACAATGCCAATTTCCATTAAAAAGAGACGATTTTTTTCCGTCGCGTCATCGTTTTGCCCACTTATTACTGTTGCGGAAAATGTCTTAGTCAGTGTTGTGATGAATCAATTGAAACAAGAAGTCATTGTTGTGATACTTCTGTATGAAACAAATTCATTTGACGTGCTTGGATTTTATTATGAAAATACCGCTTGCTATTCTTTGAACCGTTTGTCTGAAGTTGTTTCTTTTCTTTCTGCAAATCTTCATAAAATCAATTCGCATTCTTAATTTCTTTTTTTTTCTTTTCGTCTGTCCGTTGTAGTCATTTACTTAAAAAGAAAACTAAATTCCGTCATTGCTGTAATCGGAAAAGACAATGCCGACAGTTCTTCACTTGTTTTGTGTTCGTCTTTGTTTGATCGTCGCGGGCTTTTGTGACTTTGTTACACAAATTCTGCATTCGCGTTGAAACTCATCCGATTATAATTTCTTTTTGTTTATACAAACGAAAGACTCTCATCTTCGTCCATTCGAAGAGGTATCTGGTTCTTTGAATTAACGTTTTTTTTCTTTTACTTACCCGGTAAGTGGTTAAAACGGAAGAGAGGTTGTTAGTCGTCTTTGTGCAGTCTCTTTGAACGCTGTCCTATTTGAGCTTCGGCCTCCTTAATTTAAATTTTTCCAACACACAAGCTATATGATATTTGAAAAACTTCATTTAAATTTTTATTTCATTCAATGCTCGCCTCTCATTCGTCTCACACTCCACTCAAGTCCCTCTGTCTCTTTATTCTTTGCCACTTATTTTTCTTCACTTTTATCCCATAAATTTAAGTTTTGTTTTTGTTCGGTGTGGCACAATGATGATCAAACACAAGCATTGCGAGACTAACAAAAAACAGAGAAGAAATCAAATTGGTGTCGGCAACTACCACGTACCAAAAGTAAACTGTCGAGAAAAAGAATAATTAGAATTAAAAAGCTTGCGAATCGGTGGCCAATGTGAAGAAAATGAAAAGTAAAGAGAGAAAAGCAAAACCACGAACACGATGAACACAATGAATGAAGAATTTATTTTCTCAAGCACAAGTTAATTGATTTTCGTTTTAAGATGAAATACGGAACATTGCTTATGTGATTGCTCTACAACTTTTTTTTTCATTCCATTTTTTTTTCGTTAACTCTCATCTCTCTACTGCAACAAAGTTTCATCCTGGATCTGTTGGTGTGGTCTCTTTTTGCGTCCAAAATGGCTGGTGCTGTTGATGCTGCTGTGTTTACACTTCAACACGTTCTTAATGCCAAACCGCGGCAAGCGATAAGCCATAAAAATAATGTCGAAAAGTTAATGAAACTAATAGAATTAAAACCAGTGAGAGTGAGAGTGGAACAAAAAAAAGCGAACCATTTACTTCTGATGATGGAGACGATTGTGCGAAACGCGTACATCGAGCGACGAAAGTGCAATAATCAAGCTCTTTGGAACGTTTAAAATGAAACAAGTATATTTTAATCACATTTAGTTCATTATAACTGGGATATTATTGGATTATATGGAGAAAGTAAGTGGTTTTTGACTGGAAATAAACCGCGCACAATAACAGAAAAAGAATGCACATGCTTAATGAGTAAAATTTCCGGGCGATCCCCCCAGTGAATTCTATTTAAACCAAGTTAAATCATCCAGCTTTTGTTTTTCTCATTCAAACTGCGGAAACTTCGTTTAGTTGAGTTTAATTGCTGCGAATAATAGTCGGATGCACCTGAAATGCATTTTCAATTTGGGGAATCCAATGCAAAACGTGCACGCATACGAAAAAATATCGCCGAAGAGAGATTTATGTTTTGAACATGCTCAAAATGCGAGCATAAACCATTTGCAAACTACGATTTTTTACTGCAGTAATTGGGATATGTGTGTGTCTGCACAGTGTGCTTTTTCATCATGCCATTCGTGTGTCGTTTACATCGAAAGATATTGATGCGATAAATTACAAGATTAGATCGTTTGTTAAACATGAATAGTGGGCACCATGTGTGTCTAATGTTATAAATTCGCATTCAGGTTGGTCAGAGAAACAGAGAGGGCGAGAGAGAGAGAAAGATACTCGAAAAAGAAAACAAATTCGAGGCGCATCGTCGTTTCTCTCTCTCCCTTGTCGTTCTCACCGCGCAACACAAGTTGCGTTTGTTTACCATTGTTTCTGTTGACCGCAGCACTGTGTTCATTTTTTTAACTTTGCTTTTGCATCGATTTCATTTATTTGGCATTCGCTCAAACAAATAACAAATGATTTAGATTGCATAGGCAATCAGAGGCCTGGCACTAGAATAATTACGAAATTTTATCCATAAACACATGTATGTACAGTTGTACACAACATTCATACTAACAATTCGCCTGTTGTTTTCTGTTACCTTTTTTTATGCTGCAAAAATTGCATTCGCATGCCAACATTTGAATAGCCGGTTGTAATTGCCTGAGCTGAAACACAAAATTGCAAACAAAAACACATACACAAACGGCCGTTTTAATGATAACTAAATTGCGAACTAGAATTGGCGATAGTTACATTGGTGAACCGTACCGGTTGATTCAAAGCACGTAATTCCGTTGCTATCGCCACCAGACGACCACACAAAGCATGGTCCAATTGAAAGAAGAAATGCACAAAAAAATGACCAACATGAAAAATGCACATCCGATTCGAATGAATGTTCGAGCGCAACGGCACCAACCCAGCGCCAGAATTAAAATGAAATTGAAATCATCGAAAATTGAAACGCGCACTTCGTTCTAATTCATTCGATTCTGAATGGGATATTGTTTTCATACGTGCTCACACTTTATTTCCCGTTTTTTTGTGTTCCGTTTCTTTATTTGTTTGAATAAAAACCGAATTACTCATTGAGATTCAAATCGTATTGTCCACTATATTTTCTTTTTCGTGTCATTTTACCGATGGATTTATGAAATGCTTTTGCTAAAATTCCGTTTTTTTTTTCTCAAAACAAACTTAGTCGATTTTAAGGTTTTTCTTCGCTTTTTAAAATCATTTTTGTAGTAATATGACTTGCATTGCAGTGACCAGTTTTTAAGCCGATTTTGGAACTTCATTTGCATCGCTTTTCAATGGTAAAGTAATATTGGGGAAAAGTGTAGTTATGCAACGAAGTGACGCATTTCACTCGAAAATAATTTGTTCCGGAATCGCCGATTTTGTCATATATTTTTATGGTGTCAGCAATCAAGTGATGCACAGTGACATAATATGTTCGGGCTATGTATTTACACGGTCGGCAAAAAACTTTGGACACATGTTTATTTCGTGTTGGAAATTTTACAAAATTCAATTTCGGATTTATTCGTTTGCACTATAATACGAATGTGTCACCGGCGTGAGAGAATGCTGGAGGAATTTACACAAACTATGATTTGCTTCAAACGGTGAAGGGGAAAAACGTCAAAGAGAATGAAAATGTACGAAAGGGAATTACGGAAACAATAACGTTGATCACACAACTTTATTAGTGTTCGCGTTTTTAATATCACAGAAGCTTTTTTTTGACATGTCATCATATTTAATTTTACAGAACAATTTCTCTTGTGTTTGTACATCAGATTAAAGGGTGTTTCAAAGGTCCATTAAAGAAATACGAAAAAAATCAACTTATGTATGAATTATTATATTGTTAAATTGAATGCGTATCTCTATTTGACAATTTTTTCTCTGTAGTGTTTAAACCAAACTCGAATTGTGTTTTCGCTAATTTTAAAAAATCGACGGAACACCCTTTAAAATTCTCTGCCACATTTGTCAGTGCACAAAATGAAAAAAAGAGTTGGAAGTTCACTTGACACAAACGATTTTTCATAAATCAAAAAAAAAGAAAAACTTCCGACGTATACAAAGGGCACTCATAATATGTGTTTTCGACACAAAGAGAGCGACCCATACGTACGATTCCGATGAAAATATTCATTGATAATCACGAGAAAATTCGCACACAACGTTGAACATATGCTGAAAAAAAAGTATAATGATCCGTCATATTCACAATTTTCCTTGGTTGGAAAATGGAAAAATGAAAGTGGATTGTGGTGCACTCGCTTACTTTTTTTGTCACTCGTTTGATATTAAAACCGCACGATATTATATAGACCATCAAACGAAGAATCATCCTTTATAAAGTGATGAATTCGAAGCAGCTCTCTTTTTGATAAAATTTCAATATATTCAAGACCGTTGTGTTCTCCCGAAAGTCACATCATCGTATCTATCCAGATATCTTGCTCTCACTCCAATTCCATATATCCGCACACCGACTGCCATCGCACCCATCAACGGCATTCATGTGTTTACATCATTATTGACCCTTTCAAGTATCTTTTTTCGCTTCTGACACATTCCACAAAATGCAAAAAAAAAAAACATTTTACATGGCTGGGTAAAAAGAGAGTGACATTTATCATCAAAAAAATTGCCAAAGATAGTTATATCATGTTACAAAAATAACTCACTTGATAAATTCATGTGATAACCACACATGCCAAATAAAAAAAATGGACTGTTTTTCTATTCGAATAGAGTTCCACTTTGTTTAAGGGGTTGTCGGTTTATTGAAATTAATAGAATCCACATAATTAACTTGAATATTTAATGAAATGTTCGGATTACTTTATCTCTTTCTGTATAAAAAAATTCGTTGGAAAAGTAATTTAATTCTTCTTTTCTCTTCGTTTTTTCGGTAAACAGTAATTTATTGCATGCATAATCTAGAGTCGGCTGTCCTTTCGTGCATTGAACAACTGCTTAAACTCGCAAATCATCGTCATATTTCAAATTATTCCACTCTAAAAAATGACTTATTTGAATACATATGGAATATATTGAATGCAGATATTTTTTTCGAAGATTTTTTTTGTTCAAGGTTCTTACTCCCAAAAAATGCCGTTTGCGTTGTTTCAATACAAGAAAAAAAGAAGAATACGAGTGTAATTTGGCCGCAGCGAAAAGGAATATGCATTGAAAAATGACGAATAAGAGAGAAATTGGAAGAAAAAAAATGAAACGATTCATAAATAAAAACATCATCATCAAGAAGTTGTTGACGTCTCCAGAAACCAATGTATGTCAATAACAGAGAAAAAATCATCGTCATCATTCGGTTTTGTATCCAGCTGTGTGAGTACAAAACAGTTGCTACATGTTGGCACATTCAATTTTTTTTCGGCTTCTTTAAAGTCAATTGACGATTTTTCGGTAAAATCACAGTAATACATTTCAAACGATGATTTTTACTGCATTGTTAAACAACGATAAGAAGAACAGAAATCAATTGAAATATTCATCATTGACTTGCAGAATGTATTACGACTTTTTTGTCTCAATTTTTTTTGTCGGTAAAAATCAATTCAATGCAAATGCGCGCGTTTCAATAGATATATGTGTGAAATATGTTTGACTACACCGCTGCTCAGAAAGTCGCAGATATATTTTCAAAGAACAAAATACTCTTGGACTTTACGTAATAATCAAGATTTTTGTTTGGCTAAGCAAATTCAAAAACTTTGTGTTTGTGTGTTAACAATAAAATAAGGACTATTACGCGATGAATAATTTTTACTAACAAACTTTCTAGAGCCATAAAAATAGAACCAACATCCGAATTTACGATCGAGAGAAGTCAGTTAAATTCTTTCTGTCCAATGTTCATGTTTCAGGTGTAAATCAAATTACACTCCAATTTTCCAATCGATTCAGTTCGATCATTTCAATTAAATTGTAAAGTAGTAAACTACAATAAAAGCGAACGTAAACTGTAAATGAAGTGTATACACACCAAACTATAAAGTTTGTGTAAATTCCGGCAAAGTTTTAAATATATTTTGTTGTGAATGTGAGTTTCGTTCGAGCATACAAAATTTGCATTGTAAATATTCACCTCACAGTAAATACATACTATTTCATATAAATATTCTTTCATATTGACAATGAAAAGCTGTTTTCCCCATCCCATCGAAATCTGGAAAAAAAGTCCCCGAAAATGTCTTGAACATTTGTGTCCGTAAGAATAAATATGGCAATACAAAAACGGAATCTGAAGAACGTTACATAATTTTTTTTACATAGTACAACTCCCTAGGGGAATTTCTCGTGTTCCAAAACCCGTAAATACTGCGGTTTTCAGTCAATTTACACAACTTACTGCTCACAGAAGACGTCAATTGTAATATTTGCGAACTCTGGTGGTGATTTACTAAATTACCACCATTACAATGTGTGGCATGGTGATTTTTGTATGTATTGTATTTGCTTTGCTGAGCAATATTACTATCGCTCAACGCAGTGTTGGTGGTAATACTGTACAGCGCTGTCACAGCAAAGCAAATACAATACATACAAAAATCACCATGCCGCACATTGTAATGGTGGTAATTTAGTAAATTACTACTAGAGTTCACAAATATTACAATTGACGCCTTCTGTGAGTGCAGTTGCAGCCGATTCAGGCGAATTCTTACAGATAAATTTCATTTATTAGTCTACATAGTGTAGAGTCTACAGAGTGTAATCTGCGTTGCCGATCTTGTAGACTTTGATAAAAGTTTAAGTATTTGTCAAGGTAGCTGTCAAGTGTTAAAGCATATTACTTAAAATTATTATTCATAATTGACGCTGAAAAAAACTCTTTCGGTTTCCAATATGGTATGTCGTAAATTATCGAAACCAAAATTAACGAGAATAGTTCTCAAACAAACACAACCTGGAAAAGAGGTCCACACATTATTCTCATCCTAAAATATAGAGTATAGATTTCATTATAAATGTAGTAATAAATAATTCAAACAAAATTTGAAACAAATGCATAGTTAAAATACTAGTTAAAATACGACATACCATATTGGAAACCGAAAGAGTTTTTTTTCAGCGTCAATTATGAATAATAATTTTAAGTAATATGCTTTAACACTTGACAGCTACCTTGACAAATACTTAAACTTTTATCAAAGTCTACAAGATCGGCAACGCAGATTAAATACTAATACGTATTTTCTGTTCATATTGACATCAGCTACACACTAGGCTACACAAATACATAGAAAATTTTGACAGATATGCAGCCAATTTACACAGTTTACCACGGATTAGCACGAATTACAACAGATTCATTTAGTTTAAGCAAAACTGCACGAATTCGATACATTTTGTTAGTGAGAAATTCCCCTAGACAACTCCTTACAAAAAAAATTATGTACCGTTCTTCAGATTCCGTTTTTGTATTGCCATATTTATTCTTACGGACACATTTACTCAAAACTCATGCAAAATTCACTCGATTGATATTGACATAGTAGAGCAAAAGTGTCATTTTACATGAAAAATCACCCATTTTCCATATAGGTAAAAATCGAAACTTCAGAGGCCCGTTGCGGCGAAATTTTATACTCCACCCGAAGAGTTAGCATTCGGTTTTTTTCAATTGGACCTCAAACTACCCTAAAAAGTCTATTTCAAGACATTATGACGCTCCTGTGATGAATCCAAGAGTGCGTTCAACATGAAGAAACACAAGAATCCATTGCAGTGAACTTGACACAAACAAACAAAAAATTCGTTCATAAACACAAAAAAGATGTTCCAATCACAAAGATCACATTCATGCCTAATGGAATATAAATAAATAATTAGAATAAGGAGCAAAGCGTGTGCGTACACAAATAATAATGAATTCTATGGAGTAAATAAAATCAGCGAGGAGCAAAAGAAATGCAAAAAAGCAGCCAATTGACAATGGCAAACAAAAGTGAACCTCAGAGACACGACGGAAAATTGAGTCGAACTGAAGACTTCGCCAGCAGTAGAAGTGAATAACTGGCTTTACTTAATCCAAGGCTTACACATGAATTTTACAACAATGCATCGAGAATTGAAACGTGCATGCCGAGAGAGAGAGCAGAAACACAACCGCAATTCGAATAATGATTCGAGGACAACAAAAAAACATGCACACATTCAATACACACAATGTATATTTATTGTCATACTTCATTAAAACCGTATTATTGCTTTTGTGAATTGAGAATTGTCATCGCCGACACAGGAGCCAAACAACGGAAAAATTAAATACTTCGGTGATTTTGATTCCTTATAGAAAAGGGATTATTTATCTATTTCCATGCATAAAACATTTTCACAAGCAGATTCTTGGTACCGCATATTCGCATAAAAGTGTCTTGTGAATGGATCTAACAAAGTGGAATGGTGAATGAAACATTGAATTGAACACTCAATTGAAATTCATCAATTCCATGGATTTAGTGAGGCGAAAAGAATTTTATCAATTGATGAAACAGACTGGATTTCTCAATATTTTAGCCAAAATCGAACGTTTGCCGCTTTTTCAATTTATACAATTCAGCTCATCGCTCACTCACTTACACACACAGCAGCAGCAGCCAATAGAAGAGATCGATCTTTTCTCTTTTGCCGGCACAAAAATAAATTAAATTTTTTGTCATTCTAGCTGGGTAAGCCGAGGTGAAAGTACAACATTAATGCGACTCGTACAGCCGCCGCATTTGCTATTCTCATGCATTTGTATGTGCAAAACAATGCGATTGTCATATTCAATAGCATTGCCAATAAGTAACTCAATGTAGATTCAATGCATAAAATATGTCGTCGTGATTTACGTTTGAGAAATACATTTTTTTTCTCGAGATTCGTTAAAATTCAATTGAGTTTGCAACTTGGAATATAATTCGTGGAATGGAGACAAGACAAATGTCTTGCATTTTTCAAAAAAAAAACTTTCGTATTATTTAGGCTTTTACATCGTGCACATTGATAAATTATTTGAAGTATACAGGATCGAGAGGGAGAGAGAGAGATTTTAACAAATCGAATAAATTGATGTTATATTGAAACAAAAATCCTTTCTACCTATATTTAAAAAAAAAAAACGTTTTCTCTGTCTTTCTCTGTCTTTCTCTGTCTTTCTAATTTTCTCTTTTACATTTCTTTAAAATAATGCAAATTGATTCTTTTGCTGCGCAAAGTTTAATAATTACTAGTAAGAATCTGTCGTTGGTAATGCCATTATAGGGCAAATTTATGCGCCATATATTTGATGATGTCAGGCACACTTGGTCGGAGGATACATTTGAGCAGTTCAATTAAATGTATTAGACACTCATCTCTTCTGCGTTCGACATTGCACTATAGAGCGATAAATAAAGTGTATTTCATCCGTTGAGTACCGTTGAGACACATAATTAAATAGAAATTGTTTTTCGTAGCCCGTCAAGTCGACTGATCTCTCCGTGGCCCGTGCATTCAATTGATAAGTCATCAAAATCGTTGTATAAAAATAATCCTTTACCATGTCAAAGTTTTCACATTGAAAAATAATTAAGCAAATGCATAATAAGAAAAAGTTTAAAGCGAATGTACTGGAATTGAGAGCAACAGAGAGACACTCAGAAAAAAAAATGGAAAACAGATTTTGTCGGGGCTCGTTCACCATCTCTCTCAATCAGATGGTTGTTTGAGCAAATTACGTAATCAAAACGAATTCGAAATTGTTCATTATGCAGATTACTTACGATAGCACACAAAACAATGAGAAAACTGCAGCTAGTAAGACAATGATTTCGTGAGACAATAAGCGGGCGCGCAATCAAAGTAGCAGAGAGAGAATGAAAATAAAAAAAAACCATCTGGATAAAACTATTTGCAATATTGTCTTTGCAAGCGTACGTTCTATTTCTCTTTTTAGTTTCATTCTCCTTTTCTGGTTTTTCACTGTGCACACGTTGTTTGCAGAAACATTGTCTCTAATTTGCATTTTATCTATTGCGATGCGTGGGTCGTTCTGCTTTTTTACACTTTGCGATTGAACTTATTATAATAATCGACAGTTTTACAAAGAAGCATGCTGCTGCTGCTGCTGCTTTCTTTTTATTTCGAGGGTTAGCGAGAGAGAGAGGGAGTCGATGCCACTTGTGATTATCATCCTACGATGAACATTGGAGCATTGACTGCTTATTGAAAATTCCGAAACCTTAATTGATCGCTTTATCATCATCGTGCAACAAAATCTCAACAATTGCAATAGACGAAGTGCATCTTCACTTAACACAGCATGACGTGCATGCGTGCGCGCATCCATCGTCTTGCAGAGTTTCATAGTTACAGCATAGTTTGAATGAATGCACTTGAAAGCAACACGAAAAGAAATTTAAAACAATTTTTGAATAAAATGTTGTTCACAGTAACAAGGAGAGTTGCTATACCAAGACGAATGAACCAACCATCGAACGGCACAGCAGAGAGAGAGAGAGAGAGAGAGAGAGAGAGAGAGAGAGTTTCAAAGAAAAATGGTTTGAGAAAAAGCGGTTTGCGTGCTCAATCCAGTTACAAAAAGATTGCATAAAATAAAGATTATTTTGCGTAAATTCGTTCGCGAAAAAAAAGAACCGTCCGACACAAACTTTCGAAAAGGGAGCGAACGAGTACGCTTATTTTCTATACCGCGAATTCGGTTTATGTAGTTTTCATTGGTTGCAAATTTTGCTTGCTCTCCTCACTTGCGCTACTGAGACTTTCATTAAACTCTTTTTATTCTTTTGCACGAGCATGAGGATTATGCAGACTGAAAAAAAAACGAACGTCCGCCGACTACAAAAATGTGAAGATAAAACGCAACAAAGAAAGGATCTGTGAAATAATATAAATGAAAACAAAGTTATTTTTCGTGTGTCAACGCAACCGAGGAAAAGAACCAGCAGAATCGTCGCAACACCGCCATCGCTGCAGATAAATACCGTTCATACGGTTCATTTTTTTTTTTTGTTTTCTCTCATGCTATTGCTGCATTTGCCCTGAATATTCGTTGTTTTTTTTATTCTTCTGCTCATTCCTTTGACTCTGCTCATTTGTCGCTATAGCTCACATTCGTCTGGCCGTTATTCATTGCTTCGGTTTTTTGTCATTGCATTAAAAGTGTTTTTCTGTTCTCGCTGCCCTTTCATACCATGATTTTTTTTTTCAGTTGTCCGTTTTTTTTACTCTGTGTATCATCTGCCTTGTATTTCGGATATTACTCCAACGAACAAAAAGTCACTAACAATCCCAAACTGAAAACAATGACCGAAGATTACACGTATTCTATTTGCATTGGACTGGATGCAGCAAAAACCAATGCAAACGAAACAAATAAAAAATATGTGCCTAAAATGTAATTCATACATAATGTGTGCATTGAAGAGAAGAAGAAGTGAAACGGCACCAAACGAGCAACACAATCGGAATGAAAGATATTTTAACGAGAAGGCCAAACAATTTGCAATGCATGAATTACTCATTATTGAGACATTTTTTTGTCTCCTTGTTTTGAGCAATGTCCGTATCTCGTAATTAGGTTTCTCTGTTTTGCATCGGACGACCCGCAGTCTCTTCGCCCGTATCGAAGAGTGTTTGTACATTCGAAGATTTTACAAAATCTCCATTCTGAATATATAAAAACTGAATTGATGTCATAAGATTTTAAAACGTTTTTTTTTTGTTTCATTCTTTACACTCCGACCACACAACCTCAGAGGTTGAATACCTCAAACATTGTTGCCACCATTCCAAATTGACCGAATTAAGTGTGAACATCAAACAAATGTGTCATTTCATGAATTTTCATGCAACATGTGTCAAACACATTTTTATATGTGCATCACAATTCAATGGTTCTTTCCAATTTTTTTTCTGTTCCGCTGTCACTATGGAAATTTATATCGGTGCATTGTTGTTCGTATAATAATAGAAAATAATTTTCATTTGAATTTTTCAATAAAATTGGATAAATTTTAATTCAATCGGTATTTATAGTTTTCATTATAAAAACGAAAGCCAAACGAATGCATATTTCCTTCTTATTTAATGGCATACGAACGATTTCTTATACAAAAACACACACACAAGCACCATTCAACGTCAAGAAATGTCTGGAAAGGAATTGTGTAGTTTCTGTGACAACCGCTACAAATCAATTAGTTATACAATCGGTTTTTGTGTTCGAAAGATGATTTTTGTTGGTTCGAATCGCCTTGGTGAAACCGGACAAACGACAAAAAAAGGAAGAATGTTATGTGACGAATTCGGGTCACTATCGAACTGTCACACACAATTGAACCGTTGCTGTGTGTGAGTGCGTGTGGGCCTGCAGCATTTTTCTATTCATCGAAGCTCAACTGGCGATCAGCTGGCTCTTGCACAATCATTACACATTATATAAATTGTTGTCAATTCTCTCTATTACAATGAAATCATTTGTAGCGTCTAAAAACCTTATGTTCCATTTTATTTAAAGCATTTCACGTTTCTCCAAAGTTGTTTGTGAGCAAAATATCTTCAATTGAAAAACGCAACAAATTGAAATCGAGAAACACGTACATACCACAATTTCTGTTGGTAAATCAACTACGGATATACAGACGACATGACCAATTCCAATGTTAAGAGGTTGTTCTATCAATTTATTCGTGTAATCCATGTTGTTAGTGTGTTCCATTTGTCTGTAAGACGACCGAAATGCCGAAGAAGTTCATTCATCAAAGTTGAAATCGGTAATGGATTGTTTGGTGCCGTATATAATACAAGTCTAAACACATCTGCATCTCTGTCTTTGAATTGCGTCAAAATGAATAGTGGTTTTGCCATTTGATCGTCTTACAATAGGGAATGGCTCTGAATATCCACATTTCATCCGACCATCAATTTAGAATGTTGCGTTGTGCTTTTCGATGTGCGTACATTGACCGACCGCATTCGTTTCGAAATATAAACATCAAATCATTGAAAAGGTGAAATTCATCGCTAACTGTCGTCTGGATGGCTGTGCTCGTAATTGATTTTTCCGAGAGAAATGCCATTGAATTGCTGAATGTGACGTGATTGACTGCAATTGTCGAATCAAGAATATCTGGCTTTTGGGTGACAAACAATTTCCAATTCGCTTTTGTGCGTGTGTATGCTATCACAAAATAATTACATTAAATTTTTGGGTGTACAATTTCATCACAAATGGATACGGACACTTTCAATGATGAATGAATGACTGGCGAATGATGAAAATAGATGCGTTTAGTACAACATAGAGATAGATAAAAGGCAAGTATTTTATTGGCAAATCGCATGCAGTTTTCAATTTGCAAACAAACAAATAAACAAATGACAAAATCAGGGATTATTGATTTTTCGGCATTCAATTTTCAATGCGCACGCAACACAAAAACCCGGCTTTTGTTACGAGCTACAGTATTAAAGACTCTTTTTTTTAAATGTATGCTTTTTTGTGTTTATTTGCTTGGTTTTGGTTTTCATTGTTCGAAGCCGTTTTGTGTTAGCCGATGACAAATTGACACAATTGCATACATTCACCAGATGAACAAGGCGAAAAAAATAAATGAATTCACCACAAAACATGAGGTAAATTGAAATTTTTGACCGAAAATAAAATACGCCACAGGAGAAAACACGAATAAATAAACATGAAAAACAAATATATGATACACACACACACGATCGATTGAAGTGAATGCTATAGTTATTTGTTCATATGGTTCAAATAACAAAATATCTTGGTGCAAAAGTACATGCTGTCGAACAATCGATATGCCCCGCTATACACACATTTAAATTTTCGGTGACAATAACACTTCCACACGAACGAATTCAAAAGGAGAATGAAAAGAAAAAAAAATCAAATTGCTGGTAAAAATGAGTGTGAGCCGTAAATGTGGTTGAACAAGAGTCATCCAAGAGATCCATGTGTGTAAATTTATGTATGCGAACAAAAATCTCGATCACAGTGCTAACCCATTCACAAGAGGAAATTCATTATCAATTTAAAAATTTGCCATCAGCATTTTCATTCTGTGAATCAATTGAAAGAGTGAGAGGTACACTCATTGAATATTGAATTCTCGAATCGATCGTGTGTATGTTATTTTTTTATATGCTTCATGTGTTTTGCGAATTGTTTGTTATTTTTCCGTAGTGTCTATCTGTCTGTTTGTAGCCTTAAACCGTTATGCAGTGCAGAGAACCAATGTTGATGTGAATGTGTTTCTCTTTTCTTTTGTCGAAATGCGATATATTGTATATATGAATGTAATCCGAAGCAGATGTGTTCCGGTGCTTGTGATTCTCTCTAAACAACTATCATGCACTTTGTAATGTGGTGCGGCTGCTGTTGCTGTTGTTGGCGGCCAAGTGTGTTTGTTGTGCGTGTAAATACGTCGATATTTCAGCTTTTGCACTGCATTATTCATCGCATCGCTTTTGAATATGGTTTCGGAACAAGTATACATTTGAATTGAAACCACTGGTGAATAATTTCAAAATGTTCGGACACCCAATTCTTTAACTCATTCTTTCTCTCTGTCGGTTTATGCATTTCAATGCATTTATACGCATATTGCTTGTTATTCTATTTATTTATTGGGTTTGTTTACCGTTTTATTTTTATTTTTTGCTCTTCTAATGTTGGGTCTCGATGAATTCAAACACAATTCGCCCGTACGGTCCTTTGAGCTTCGGTAAGGCGAAATCGATGCTGAATCGATTGTATATCGCTTTTGAATTTGATATATATTTTTCGTTGTAATTCGAATGCGTGCGGAACCGTTTTACACAAATCCATTGCACTGTGTGCAACTTGACTAAATCATGCATATAATAAATTGGTTCGTTAGATAAACGAAACGGAATCGTTGTTATTCGAAATGGGAAATAAGTCACATAAAACAATTTTTCCGTTCATCGATTGGTTTTGACCAAATGTTGAATGCCATATTCGATAATTCGATATTGAGAGAAATGTGCATATTGGCCACAGAGAGCAAGAGATAAACGAATTCGACGACGACGACGACGAAAAAAAACATTGTTCATATAATTGTACGCATTCATTTTAAATTGAGTGCGCATTCAGTAAATATACGACTATAATTTATATATATCGATATATATATATGGCCGAAGCTTGTGGTATCGCATCGACTAGAAATGTTGAAATAATAAAGAGGCTTTCATTTAATATTGACCGTCCGAAAACCAGTTCAAATGACCATAAAACGCATAGTTAAAACACATTTCGTTCACATGTAACGGCACGAAAATGTCAATTTTATCTTTATGACCATTCGCATTTAATGTTTATACATATAGATGAACTCCCGACTGAAACCGAACTGTTCGCGCTTTCTCTAGCTTTGATCTGTAATCGCATCAACATATAAAACAAAATTATTGATTGAAACGAATTGAAAGATATCACATTTTCAGCGAAATGCATCCTCTCATTTTAATCATTTGATGATAATTTAATTAAGAGCCTATTAAAATTGGTTTACAAGCCAATACACCAGACATGGTTAGACGCTGGTGATGGTTTTGGTCATGTTTCGGCAAATTCATTTAAATTCTTATGCATCGTTGCACACATACACAGACACAAATTAATCGAAAAGTTTTACGATCATTTAATTAAGCGCTCTAATCGATTTCGAATTAGATGCAATTAAAAGATGATTTGTTCAAATCGATTTGCTGATTCGATCTTAAATTTATATATCTTTGTTTAATTTAAACTCAATTTCATACATATTATTCAACAAAGTTAAAAAAAACGAGCATCTCACGATCGAACATTTTTGGAATGAAAAAAAAGGCAGATTTGATTTCAATTTCAGATTATTGATAAAATAATCTTAATTTATTGGATGCATATTGAAACGGATATCTTTTATACGGCTGCTGTCAACGTTCAGATGATTGATATTGTCAATTGTTTTGTTGTTGTTGTTGTTGTTGGATATGCTGAGTCACACGATGAATATGGCTAAAAATGAAATTGTGTCTGTTGAAAAAAATAAAATCCAATCATGCATTGCATCGACGATAATGTCACAAATGAAACAATCTTTCATATTTCAATATATACAACTGCAGACGCAAATCATTGTGACTCTTTCTCTCTGGCACATTCCTTTTCTACCATTCACATTGCATTCGAATTTAATCTTCTTCAATATTATATTCCGGATTTATACAGGTACATGCATCATCAAATGCCAGTTGACCACAACCAATAATAAATGCTGCTGCATGAAATGAACTGAAAAGGAATTTTGCTTATTGCATCCAGCAATAAAATCAATTCAACCAATGCATTTTATTTCAAGCGAAACAATTTTTAAGCTAGATATAAATACAAAGAGAAAAAAATAAATGTGACAACTACGGTGGCATTCGATTTGATGACGAAAAAAAAGAATCTTTTGTGTGCTAATTTATATTTCATTTGTTTTGTGTTTTCATTGAATAATTTGTTGTTCGTACATTTTGTCCGGATCACAATGTAAAAAAGGAAGCTAGTTGAACAACAATCAACACAGTAATTATTCATTTCGCTTTCAAAATGCACACAAAAATGAAACATCAATTTAACTAACAAAATACCGAACTGTAATCGAATTCATCATCAGAATGTACATTGTACAACACAAAACTACATGTCGATGGTATTTAATGATTAGAAGATACGGGTTTTCATAGAATGCATTCCATGCGCCAGACAATGAACAAATCAAATAGAACAAAATTTATTCGAAAATACAAAAAAAAAAATTCCAATGCGTTTCGTCGAAACAAAAGATTTTCGTCGTACAAATAAATGATGTCCTTCGTTGTTGAATAAAAACATTTTTGTGAAGGATTTCTTTTCTCCCCTTCGTCATAATAATCAAAAGAAATGTTAATGCCGGTTCCCGCATTGCAGTCAGAGTCTCTCATCGCTCGATTATCTCATCGAATCGATTTTTCTTTTTTGATCTGTCATTAATCTTGCGAGCGACAGAGAATAAAATGCCAAACGATGATAAAAAACCAATTCACCTGCAATTATTATATTGTATGTACTACAAAACGTTTCGTGAGTGAGTGAGAGAGACGGACTACAGTCCATTCATGTCATCGTGCAATGCGATTGACGATTTATCCATTTTTAAATGTTGTATGCACCAACAAATATTATGTCAAGTGCATTTGATTTCTCTTCATTCGGTTTTTCGTATTTAACATGTTGTCCGAGGGACATCGTTCTTCTTTTTGGTTCATTCATTTTTCATAATAAATTGAATCACATTTGTCATTTCTGTCATTTCGATTGCGGCGATACGTTTAACTTACGTTGTTCTCATTTTGAAAATTTGCTGCTGTGTCGCATTTGAGTTCAAAAGAATGCATCGTTTCGATTTGTTGCAACGACGTAAGCTCTTGAGAAGCTGAATTTATGTGAATTTAATTTAAAACATTTAACGTAATACACTTGTTGGATATGGTTGTACGCGGCCAAAGGAAATGTCCTTTTGAATGGACCAATCCACTTCATTGGATTCGACAACCGTTTCCCTTCGTTTGTTTTTCTTTCCTTTTCATTTTAAATATCACTTTCATCGAATGTCAACCGCTTAAACGTTTCTCTTTTCTTTGTTGCCTTTATGTCTTTTTCTCCTACTTGCATTTCTTGCAGTGGCAAATGTGGTTTGAAAAGATCGTACCAATTGAATCGCATTCGCAGCAGATGGTTTCTTATTCGAAAGTGCTTTCGATGGAAGATTTATTATTTATCCTTCGCCGTTGAAATGACAAATCCATCGGTATGCGCCGTCGTATGTTTCAAAATCGAATGTAACTTTTTTTTTCTCTCAACAATTTTTCAATCGTTTATTTAGTTTCAAGTACTTTAAACTCTGTCACATATCTTAATTATACCGTAGTTATGAAGAAAGTTTCATATTTCCTCAATGTCTCTTCAAGGACTGAAAAAAAAAACAATTTTTTTTTCATTTTTTAATAGGTTTCCGTCTGGGAAAAATAGAAGTGAAAAAAACTGTAAACGACAGATAATGGAATATTCGCAATTTTATCCGTTTGCTAGACATTTTCCAGGAAAAATGTTTCATCTCCAACATCAACATTTTCTCCGTATACCGGAGATGCCATGATCAAATATCAACTTTCTTCATATCACAAACTTCGAATGCATTGTTGATGAAGCCAACACAAATGTAAATGCGTGTGTGCTGCTCTTTGTAGACGAACTTTTAAAAATTGTTAAACATCAAAGTCATGTTTTTCTTTGCAAAACCAGCCACCGTGCGTTACCAGTACCAGCCGTAAATGTCATGTCAGAACTACTTGAATATGCTTTTATTAAATTACAAATTTGCGTCAAGCGGTGATGCGATTAAGTTCAAAAATTATTCATTTGATCGGAAAACTTTGTGCAAACGACAACTTTCTAACCAGAATACCGGGTCTCTTGACACATTTTCCATCCAATTTCCACCCCGCTTGCTTAATAAATGTTAACTGAAACATTGTATGCGAACGAATACCAAGCATACCAATCGTAACAATTGAGTGGACAGAGATTTGAGTTTTGGCGCACATTTTCAGTGGTTCCAATTCGATTTCGAGTAAATTGTTGCGGAGGTGTGAACAAAACTAAAGGAATGTTACACACTACATAAAGATGGAGAGTGTTAGAAAATGTAAATGGCAAATATTAGGGGGCTAAGTGACAACCGTTATCCTTGCCGTCGCCAAAATAATAAGAATGCCATGGTTCTCGGTCGTCAATTGAATTGAGCGTAAAATTTGCACACAACGGCAATCGGCTTATTCGTAATGCACCTGGAAATGTCATAGATAAATCATTCATCGATTGAGAACGAAATTACCGCAAACTATCATCATTGCATTGAATGTGGTCGCAAAATGAACCGGTCCGACGAATTCAGGCGGATGCTTTATGGCATTTAATCATACCGATGCATTAAATTTCGGAACGTAAATGTGTGTTTGTATGTGTGTGGTGATGGTGGTGAAGATAGGGTTGGTCGGTAATAAAGCGAAGATGAAATGAGGCAAGCGAACCTCGTCGATGACGAGTGAACGGGATAACGTATGAACATATTGTAGTTACAAGTTAAACAAACCATACTGTCATACTTGGCCATATTATCGACGGAATAATTATTCGAGTTCACGGCATGTTTTTAAACACACATACAAACAACAAACACAACCGTTTTCGGTTTATGGCAAACACACACACACAAGCTGACACAATCAAATTCATGGCAAGCCAAACAGTTCACGAATGTTGTGGCGGTTAGGGCCACTTTTCATTTTCATTTGATACAATATCGCACTGCCATTGGAATTCGATTTCTCACTCATTCTTCGTCGAAGTGGGGCCAAATATAAACAAGACTATTTCAGCTATCCAAACAAACATTCGACATTTTGCATACTGTTCAAACAATATTTGGAAACGTACAGCATTGATGGTTTTGTATCGCTTGGTTTGCTCGTTTATTCTTTCCGGGGACCATGTCGAGCCCATTTAATCATCACAAAATTTTCATTTTACCTTCCGTTTGTTTTGCTTTTGTGTTTGAGTGTTTTGCGTTTGTTTGGAATATTTGCATGTAAAATGTATTGTCACAAATCAAATATTGCATCCTAATCGGAGAACCCTGGACGAACTACACCAATGCACACACATATATATTTGGCCAAATGATTCAATTTTATATTGCATATTCGGCAGAGCAGCAAGTTACAATGGAGGAAAGAGAGCATGTAAGCAATTTAAATGACAATAAATGACAATGATTGATGTATGCAAGAGACAGACTGGTATTGTCGCTTGAATTCACTTTTCTTCCATTTTCAAATAAAATGCCGAAATGAAATGTCGTTTATAGTTTCAGCAAATTTATTCATTCATTCACACACCAGATGAATCCCATATTTGGCCCTTTTTGCCCAAAGACACACTGACCACATTCAAGTGCTGTTTATTCGTCACATTCAGTTTTTCATTCAAGCATTAAACTACTCATGGCAACAGCCTCTGGCTCTTTCAAATTTTTCACTAAAAATTGCAAACGATTAAATTCCAGAACTATTACTTGCTTTGTTTGCCGTTCATGTTCGAACTTGTTTCATAAACACACGTTTATGTGATGCATCTTTTTTTTTATCTGGTATGCTTAATCCGAGAGAGTGGTCAACGTTTGATCAAGTGCGAATGAAATGAGAAAGGCTTACATTTTCACATTAAAACCGGCCGATTCGCATTTTATCTTTTGAAATTCATGTTCTGGGCTTAAGATTTTAATTATTTGCGATTGGAACGGAAACAAAAAAAAATGTGTCATTAAAACACTGGAGAAGACATGAATAAACATTGACTGCAGTCATGATTTTCTTGAGTTGTTCGGCGTGATTAGATTTGTGACGGGTTTTGCACAAATTAAATTAACATAATCAATGTGATGAGTAATTTTATAGAATATCCGTAAAGTCAAGATAATAAAAAATGACAATTTTCATAGCGTACATTCGGCATTCCATTCACGCGCGTCTGACATTATGCGAAAATTCATTGCATTCAACATTAATTTATACGGTGATTATCATGGTTTTTAAAACGGTTTCAAAATGGCATAAACCAACGATGATTGTAATTTTGTTACTCAACACTCAACGCGCGCTATCGCCGATAAGTGCAAATGGAATGGCTCATGAATCGGTTAACGCGTATTTGTACATCGGGTCGGGAAAATTGTCGAAAACCATTCAAAAAATACTAAAAATTCAACATTCACATTTGAATTTACGAAGTAAGGATAATTCCGTAATTTAATGCGTTACCAAAACGAAAGGTGCATTGCATACTCCTCACTCGTTCGCCAAATATTTGATTACTGTACCAAAAACAAAGTTATAATGGCGGTGTGTGTGTATGCATATACAATTGTTGGCCAATTTAATGTGAAAATGTTAAGGCAAACGAGCCGAATGAGCGAGCAAAATAAAGAAAAGTTTTGTAATGGAATGAGCCGCTTTAGTGGTGATTTCGCGTACAGATCGTTAATATTAACCGTAAGTGTGTTGCTTGAAACCTGCTGACAACAACAACAACAATAAACATTTTTACGAATGCGTTCGTTTTTGTCGGTGTTAAATGCGAAATAGGCGAGTGAGAAAGAGATAAATTCGGCATGTGACCGTGTGCACGTAAGGTGGCTGGCTCGTCAGTGTGCCAAGCGCAAAGATAAAACACGTGCTCGTAATTTTCTTCAAACAATGAGTTGACATTAAATCGACCTTTTTGCTCTTTGCGCCTAATGTTTACCATGTGTGTGTGTGTGCGACAGAGAGCATGGAATGGGGAAGGTTTTCAAAACATTGCTCTCGAAACTATCACATCGTATGTAAACAATCTTATTCGCAAACAAATGTTGAATATATATTTTTCGTGAGCATAATTTGCGCTCACTTCGTCTTCATTGCCGTCGCCGTCATCCGCGGTAGAAACGTGTTAAATGCTAATGATAATTACAGCCACTTAAAATTATATCTTGTTGCTCTCTCTCTCTCTCTCTCTCTCTCTCTCTCTGTATTTCCGTTGATTACAACGGATGACGAAGGATGTACGATATCCAAAAATATACCGGCGCAAAACTTTTCTTCTACGAATTTTGCTGATGCGCTATGCTCATTATACAAGGCAAAACGGAGAATCCAGAAGGTTGACCCCTGCATGTGACAAACAAATTGCACTGAGTAATCGCTCATAATAATTCACACACATGTATTTAAAATCGATCCCAAATGAAGATGAGTTTCCATTAATTACTGTTTAATTTTCGGATATTTGTTTGCGACAGTTTTTGAAAGGAAATGGATTTAGGTCAAACATACTGAAAAAATGCTCGAACGTTTCCAAAATTTTATTTAAATCGCCTGTTATTTGTGGCTGCCATGACCACATGCCAGAAATAATTGCGCCTCGTGGGTGTTTTGGGGTCCTTTTGTTTTGTGGGAAAAAAAAGTAACAGAGATAATATTGTTGAAACGAACATTTTAACATTAACGATGACGATGCACAAAATTTCATCTTTTTTTTACTACGTCTCTTATACATTCATTGTCGATTTTTGGTGCCGCAATCTCCAGGAAGAATCTAAATTAAAAGTTTTAAATTCTTTACTTTTCTCCCAACTCTACACTTTTTATACACAATGAAACGGACGAAAAAATCCTTTGGAGGATGGTTTAAAGTGGGTTATTGTGTTTGAGTGTATGACACAACATATTTCTTCGTCTCAGAAAAAAAACTTTCATCTCTCGCATGAAGTTTGCAATTTTACTCATAGAAACATAGAAAATGTCATTAAAAGACAGTCATTAAATTGTTTTGGAAATGCCATTAACAGTGGTGACACGATATTTGTTTCATTTCACAAAATGCTACGTCCAGCCATTTCATTCTCGAACAGATCGTTTGCTTGATTTGTTTTTGCACGAGATGCTTAAATTCAATTCACGTATTCACTATTATGAGCATTTTCAAACATTTTATGAGACATAAATTGGTTGAGTTTGACCAAAAAACTGGAAACTGCATGCACTTCAACATTCGGCCATCCTTCACAATTCTTCCAATATTTGCAAAATTTTAGCAAAACATAACGTTTGGACGAAATTTTATCGTTTTATGTATATCTATTTTTGAACCGAGATTAATGCAAAGAAGTTTTTAAGAGGCCCATTCAACACATATGCTACGAACGCATCCGCATCACACACGCACATACTTCTTACGCACACATATGAACCGAATAACCAAACTAATTAGTAACAAATGACTCTCTCGCTAACTTTTTATGGCTGAATGCTACCACTTGACTGGAGTTTATTTCCTGACGCTCATCCATCGCTTCGTTCTCAATTGCATTAATCGTTAAACACTTGACGAATAAAAAAACTAAAGAAGTAACAAAAACCTGAAAAACAACTGCTCCAAACATAAATATATTTACTGCGAATGAAAGGTGAAGTACACGCGCGTGATACATCATGAGATTAATTAAATATACAAATCGGCTGTCATCGCAATTCACCCACTCACATTTTAGATTGTATAACATGTAGATCAGGACCAAGTTTACAATATCAATTTTCGCAAAAGTGTCTCGAATGTAGTGCTTCAATCAAAAACACTGAATTGAAAGAGTTAACCTTAAGCACTGTCCGATTCGCGAAAATGCAACTTAGACCGTTCAGAAAATGTTTTGCTGTATGACAAAAACAGAATTAAAATGTGTCATAAATATGCTGAGTTAAAAACAAACTTGGAAATTTTAGATTGACTGTCCGATATTTGTTAAAACGAACGTTTTCTCAGAAATAAGTTCACTTTGTTCACAAATTTCTGTGCCGGCCAATTTTCCAAAACCCAGCAAACGAAACTCCATGTCACGTATTTAGATATGGTGTCAGCAACACTGTTTTAAACCTGCAATAATACATACCCAGCGAAAAACATGTGGAAGCGTTGAAGTTTTGAAAAGTTTTCTCCTAATGCTGTTTAATAATGATGATGATGATGATGATAGCGGCTGTTAGACAGTATGAAAAGCACTTTAAGTGGATGTCATATAAAAAAAAAATGCAATGTGATCAAGTTCGTGTGCAAGTGCTGCGATTAATTTGGAAACTTTTCAATATGCACATCAAAAAAGCGAACGATGCAAAGGCGCAGTCATTAAACTCTATGGTTCAGTAAATTGCGTATAGAATGTGTGGTGCATATGTAATGTGGAAGTGTTTTTCACAAAAACAAACACATATGCACACGCGTCTTTAAAACAATCTGTTCGCATCACCATTTTGTTATGAGATTTAGAGATTTGTGAAATGTGGTTCAAAAAAAAAGAGAGAACTACTTGAGTCTAACACTGTAATACGATTAATGCCGGAAGACAAGTTTTTTTTTGTTGACTGAAAGTACTCCGGTTGAAATACAGATACTTTGAATGCAATTCGTATATATTAAATAAACAAATCATTCGAGTTGAGTGTGATGACAAGTGAAATTGTTTACGAAAAATGTGCTTATTTACTTGATGACACCCAAATCCAAAACTCCACAATTAGTTAATGAAATGTCTAGTGTCAGAGCTCTTTTTGAATGTATATGAATTTTGTGTGTCGTATATATTTTGTCGCCAGCGTCGGATCAAGAGGAATATTTTGATATTTACTTATTTCGGCGGCGTATTCAACAAAAATCTCGAGATGTGTTGAAAAGTTGAAGATCTAGACGTATTTCATTAGTATATTTAGCTGGTAAATTGGCACTTGTGCTGCACCGACAAATACACTGACACAGACGCCGAGATAGTGAGAGGGAGTGAAAGAGTTTTTGCCAAAAAATAAAAAATAAAATCACATCTCAAGCTGTTGCTCCGACTCATAATATGCACTTGATGATATAACACAAAAACAAATTTTCAACATTCAACTATCAATCCAGATAATTTAATGGCATTCGGAGTGAAGATAAAGTGATGAGCATGTGTTGACTATCAAGTTTTAATTCTCTCATTGAACAAGTGCGCAAATATATTGCATACACACACATCCAGGTATTGTATATATACGCATCATCTAGCATTCAATGCAAGGTGTATGCATTTAAATGACAAACAAATTTTCCTATATATGTGCAAACATTATGGGTAATTATTGTGTGACAGACGGTGTTTTACGGGTGACAACTTTCAAATCGATTATAATCCGGTTCAGTTAAAATTGCATTGGAAACTTTATCGCCATCATCGTCGTCATCGATTGATACCGGATGATTTTTCTATCCCACTCTTCTTCGTCTTTCCTTATCAAATGGGTCAAAGTGTAAAAGGTTAAGTGTACAGGTAGAGTGTCATTTTGTCGCTTGCCAAATGACGCACATCTCTGTATCTGATTTTTTTTGTTTCTTTTCTCACATCTTAACACACACACCGAATTAGTTTAATTAGTTAGAATAGGTATCCCATTGCGTGACTAATCTTCACTCACCTAGCATATTTATTACGATTGAATTTAAAAAAAGGGATGAATCAATTACGGCTCTAAGACACGTAACATAAAAAGAGCTCGAAAACCGCTTCCAATTCATCGATAATAATTGAGTACGATTGAGCACAGATGCTGGCCTGCGGCGAATGTCGTAAATTAAGTGGTTAAAATCTACATGCTATCACAATAGAGTGGTAATCATTACTCATGATTATCACTCTTTTGAATAACCTGAACCAAAGCTAAGTCCCTTGGATTGAACGAAAAATGTAATTTAATTTGAATTGGATGGGCTGAAGCGACATAAAAGGACATTAGAAGAAAAGTATCACTAACGCGTTAACATGAGCTCAATAAAAGAATAACATTCATTTAAACCGAAGCGAAAATAGAATCCGAAGACGATGAAGAGTTGGAAGAAATGTACCGACAAAAGAAAAAGAATTGAAAAAAACTAAAAAATCCTTTGTCGCCCGTAAAAGTGAAAATTGTTGTTCGGTATTCGGCATATGTATGCTATATATTTGGTAACAACATTTGACTTTGTCTACGGCAACGCGGTAACTATCAAACACTGAACGACTTTTTCGATCTATTTATTGTAAAACACTGTGTGCACTGTTCATCGACGTGAGAAAATCGGGCTCGTAATCATCATCATCATCCGAAAGCAAAACATATATAAATACATCGAAGGTGAACAAGAAACAATAACAATATCCAAAGAGCATCACATAGAAGCCGCTACTTTCACACAAATAAACAATCCTAAAGAACCAGAAAATTATCGTTGTATTTTGTTTTTTTTTCTCTTTCTTTCTTCTATTTTTTCGAATGTGTTAACCATGACAACAACAGCAACCCGAAAAACAAGCAAAAACATAATACCATTGTATTGCTTATACTTAAACACCTTTGAAATGATATTCCTTTCGTTGCTTCCATATTCTACCCAGTTTCATTTAAAAAAATGTACATTTCTCGCATATAATGGTCTCTGTTTGCAATTCAGATGCCATTTTTATCCACCAAATTTGTTAGAATGCACGAAACATGTCTTCCTTTTTTTTGAAAATTGCACTATTCGACTTCTATTGTTTTTGTTCGTCAAACCATTACACATCGCATTGTTTTGTCTATTTTTTCAGTTGTTTTATTCCATTTGATAGTGCTGTGTATGCATTTGTGTAATTCCTGTAGTTTTCAATGCGCATTTTTTTTGTGTCGAACTATTCTAATAATGCACATAAAAACACCAACTGGTAAGGGAAAAATAAAAACATTTTCGAATTTCGTCCATTGAAACTTACCGGGAAGCACATTTTTCTAGTATTTAATCACTTTTTTTTGTTCAAACAGGTTTTTTTGTAGTCATCACAGCACCAATGCGTTTTTTGCTTTCTTTTATGTCTCTGAGTTCCCATGATGCCTAAGCAAACGTGCAACTCAACACACAATAGACAGAAGCAAGTGCGCTACTGTTTGTGGAACAATTGAACATTTCCCCGCAGTATATTTCATCGTTGAATGGTTCAGAAAAGGGACGACGTCATTTGGAATTTTTCTTTGGGCAAAATTTGGTGGGCGAAACGACCGTGTAAATGTGAAAAGACAGAAATAGTGTTGTACAAACTTTAATTATTGCTCGTTACCTTGCAATTCGATGCGCTGATGATTTACACAGAACAGAATTTGTTTGTAAACAATTTATAACGCCAACAAATTGGCCAACTTTTCAATGTATATCAAAATTGCATGTGTGTGTGTGTGTGTGTGTGTGCATCTATGAATCTGCTGCAAACATTTATTGCCATTCTGATGATTCAGCGCGATTCAGTTTTGTGCAATTCTTGCAATGCTATGCATTTCACGAAAATTTATGATTTAATGGTCACAAATGCACATTACACCAATTAACAAACAAAACTTTCACCGCATGAAAACATTATATCACGCTCATCGTGTGTTGCACATGGACATAATGCCGTTGGCTCTAGAAATGCCGTTAAAATATAGAAAACCTGAGCAAGTGTTTATTTAATTTTTAATTTCAAACACTGCTTGCAGAGTGTTGTTTTTACATTTTCTTTTCCCATCTAACTAGCTAGAGTCCTGCTGAGTTCTTTTTTTTTCTCACTATTTAATTTGGTTCTACTATGCCAATGTTTGCATAGTTCCGCTGCTGCCGACTTCACGTCATTTCTTTGTGTATACCGTTTGTTCTTAAGTGCAACAAAAGTGGATGCGTTTTTTTATCGTCGTCATCGTCGTCGTCGCCTTCTTCTACATCATCACATTTCATTTTGGTTGTTTTTACTGCAGCGCGGATGGAAATTGGCGATGTGGAAAACTTTATTGGCACCCACAAGTGTCGTTTCGCGTCTGGTGATGCAACGATAATGGTAATGATGCGGCATATCGAAGCACACAAGACCCGACTAGAAAAACGACACCGAAAATTGTCAAAGCAAACGACAAGCGAATGAACAAATATTCCATATTAGTGCAAATTGTTTTGTCAAACAAATGAAATGAACGAAAATACGCGCGCAACATTTCTCGACTTCACTTTGTCATAATTTTTCGTTTTTCTTCTTTCGCTCACACTGACACAATGATACGCATAATTATTTTGCGTCTCTGTTTTACTCTGAAATTTAATATTATTGCAGCCGTCTATTTTGAATGCGAAAAAAAAGAAAAAAACCAACAGACAACAGTGTGCAGACAGTGCAGCCAACAAACATTTTGGCACCGTTCCCATTTCGATATATTAAATAAACGAAACGGAATCTAAACTAAATATTTGCGCACAAAGTGCGAAAATAATTATAACAAATTTTTCAACGCTCCAAGCAAAACGAACTATTCACCTGAAGAATAAGCTGTACATGACCAAAACTACATCTATTCCATTGAGAATGTTTTTGGCATATCAATCAAATGATTTCTACCTCGATGCATTCATATTCTTTGCTTATTTTGAATGCTAATATCTCGAGTGTATAAGAACAAACAGCGAAATGGAAAAATTCAAACGAATCACATAAATGTATTTTTCATGTATATACAAATATCCGTTCAAGTTTTCACATTTTAAAATGCAGAACGGTCGAGAAATTTACCCGGTGTTCAACACTCAACTGTAGACGTCATTTTTACCATTTCGGTAGTAAATACGTCATAATGCGTGTCAAATAATAAACAACTTGAACAATTTTTTTTGTGATTCACACAGTTTTATGCAACATCTCTAATGGAATTCTGCAATTTCATAAATACAGACATGAAAATGGATAGAAAATGAACAGTGCAGAATCCGACAATGGCGTCGCAGCGTAGTATTGTCAACCAAAAAAATAACTGCGGGCAAATGTGAGTATTACATGCTTTTGTCTTTGACATGTGTGTCGAGATACAAACACACACACAAACGCACTTGGCTCACTTTGCTTCACTATCGAAATGCCTTTTAGCGACAAAAGACTCAGTTGAATAACTTGTACTTAGTTACTTGTAAAGTGTAAATGCACTTCAGCCCCTCATTTTGACAATGATAAAGTAATAAATCGTCTTCCGTCAAGCGTCGATTTTCGCGACTTTTCTCTTGGTATGATGGAAAACTACTGTTTCGCACTTTTTTGTATAAGCGCAAAGTTGCTTCGAAGTTAATAGCATTTAATTATATTTTATTTCAAACATTACTTCTATCTTGCAAAGTTTTTTTTCTCTTATTTCAATCCAAACATTCATTCTGTTGTGCAATCGAAAGTGACTGAGCGATTTTTTCCATTTACATCAAAAATAGATTCGCAAATGAATTCTAAATTTGTGCATCGATCAATATGACCGGAATTCCGTTGATTTATTAAAACTGCCACAAAAATAGATGCCAAAAGTGGAACAAAGTGGGCTAAATGTAGACATTTTTCAAAGCGGCGCCATTACTATACAAAAAAAAAATTCACATTTTGTGCGCAAATGCCAAATTAAAACCAAAAGTAATTAAATTAAATTGATAAATTTTATTTGAGCTGGCAATAGGTGGCAGGCAAAGAGCTATTCAATGTAAATCTAATGGAACAAAAAAATGGTTGGTATTGCAATAATGTTGTCATCAAACCCCTTTTTGAAATCAATAAATGTGCACAAAACCAATTGGACGAGTTAAACAAATATCGAATTTAGGATTTATCCGAACGCAAAATATGCACTCAGACCGAATGCTCCCAAAATTGATTTGATGTATTTAATTTTTTGAATCATTCATAAGCGCTGGTGATGTTTGGTGTGCGTAATGTATTTCGTATCGATTTTGAATCATTAAACGCCGAACTTCAAATGAGATGAACAGTTGTGGTAACGGTTAATGGTTGAAAGGGACGCTTCTTTCATAAAAGCAATGAATTTCGGTGCTATTTAGATTGACTGGTGTCGATTCATGGTTAGATGGGGTAGACAGCGTTGAACATAATCAATCATCATTAAAATTGGCAAAATGTCGAATATTTATGAAGATGAGCTAAACCGACCTAAATAGATATCACTCAAAATTCCGAATGTATATTTCTGACCAAAATGGACTGATCAAATGTTTTTTTCTCATATATTTTTATCTCTCTATTTCGTTTTTCGATGCGAAAATTATTTCGGTGTTATTTTTGACGAATAAATTGTTTGAGTAAAATGTGACACATAGTTTGAATCGATCGTATGTGTACATGTTCAATGTCCACATATATTTGCTTTAATTCCTATTGGGTAACAAAAGGAACAAACGGAGAGCGACGGAGAGTCATTTCAAATAAAATGCAATGTGTCGCAATATCAAATTACACTCACACACATTGGCATTGACTGGATGTTATTTTGGTTGCCTTTGATGTTTGTGATATTTTGACAGTGCGAAATAAATAATTAAATCCGGTCGTTTATGCGAACGGACCAATAAATGGTTCATCTATGGCGTATCTTCGACCGGAATAGGTTTGATGTGGAACAACGAACGGTCGATTTTATTAAAAATTCCTGGCTTATTGGGAATCAGTTGTAATTATACGTTGGTTTTCGATTTCGATTTTCGGTGAGAATTTTCAAATTCGCCTCCTTATTCGAGATCGCAAAAGTGTTTTGTCGACGTTAAACGTACGCCTTCATAAAATCAACCGCAAACAAATTTAATGTTTGGCATGTTGTGTTCCCGTTTTGTGCCTGGAATGAATGATTAAAACCACATTTTATTGGTTTTATCTCGTAATAAAGCGACTAACCAAACGGTCGATCGTGTGCAGAACGACTGCCGGCGATTTCAATTTTAATTGTCTATACGTATGCTTTGCCCCCTCCCCAACCTCTCGTATTCACACACACACTCGATTATTCTCTCATTCGACAACTCATATATATTGATACATAATTAATTAGTTTGCTACAAAAATTCAATTCAAATGGCATTATACATGAAGAGAATACATGAATGGGCCTCTTTTTCAATACGTAGGTTGCTCCATAATTTTTTTTAAAATGGTACTTATAGTGTTGCCCGATGTAAACCATTGTCATATTCGTAAAGTTTGATGTTTTGGTATGTATTCGTGCCCTGAACCTTTTGTCGTACGAACGCTATTTGTATTGTTTACAGTGACTGGTAAACTGCGACTCAACAAAAAAATGAATTTTACACGTGAAGATTTTCGTAAAATGATTTACTACGATTTTCGAAGTAAATTATCTCAACAACAGTGTTTCGATCGACTTCATTTGGCCTTTGGCAATGAAGCACCAACCCTTCAGACAATTTATAACTGGTACCGAGAATTCCGTTGCGGTCGTAGTTCGCTCAAAGACGAGTTTCATACAGGTCGTCCAAAATCGGCTGTTGTGCCACAAAACATCGATGCTGTCAGAAAACTGATTATGGAAGATCGTCATGTGACCTACCGTGAGATTGAGGCATCTTTGGGCATTTCATCCCACAGCATACATACAATTTTGCATGAACATTTAGCCGTAAAAAAGATTTGCTCTCGTTGGATCCCACATAAATTGACCGATGAACAAAAAATGGCTCGTGTGAGTTGGTGTAAAGAAATGCTCAAGAAATTCAATCGTGGTGCTTCAAAAGACGTTAATAAAATCGTCACTGGTGACGAATCGTGGATATATGCCTATGAGCCCGAAACGAAACAGCAGTCGACTGTATGGGTCTTCCAAAATGAAGATAACCCAACGAAAGTTGTTCGAGCAAGAAGCACTTCGAAGCGAATGGTCGCCTGTTTTTTCGGGAGAAGTGGTCATGTGGCAACCGTTCCACTAGAGGATCGTAAGACCGTCAATTCTGATTGGTATACCACCATTTGTTTGCCCGAAGTGTTTGGTGAAATAAGAAAAAACAACCGCCGTCGCAAAATATTTCTTCATCATGATAATGCGAGCTCTCACACATCTCTTCAAACTGTCGATTATTTGACCGGTCAAAAGATCGATTTAATGGGTCATCCGCCGTACAGTCCTGATTTGGCACCCAACGATTTCTTTTTATTCCCGAGCGTGAAGAATAAACTGCGTGGTCAACGATTTTCGACACCAGAAGAAGCAGTTGAAGCGTTCAAAACACACGTTTTGGAGATATCAGTTTCGGAGTGGCACGAATGCTATGACAAATGGTTTCATCGAATGCAAAAGTGTATCGATCATCTCGGGGAATATTTTGAAAAACAATAAAACCATTTTCGACAAAAAACAACTGTGTTATATATGTTTTTAAAAAAAATTATGGAGCAACCCTCGTAGACCAGCATATAATGCTTTTCCTTTCGGCGTATACATTTGCTTTTTTCGTTCATTCGATCGATTCATTAAAAGCGGTGTTTGTTTTTTTTATTTATGTGAGAAAAACCTGATGCAATAACACATATTTTAATTCCCAACATTTCTATTTGTTGGAAATTCATTAGCTCACCTGCAAAGCAATATCCATAGCGCTTGGTAAGCATTTCAATAAATCGTGTTTTGGTGCTTCATGTTCTGGCCGAATCGACCCACTGAAATAAATAAATTAAAAAAAACCCGCAATGAAATACGATAATATTTCAGTTGTTCTAAGCTAATTGTGCAGTGTGATGGATATAAATTTTCAATAAATTGTACGGGTTTTTTCCTCGATCCACGAAAAACATAAATGAACGTTATATGCCTAATTAATCGATGGTTAAATATAACTACATTGGCTATATACCTATGAACATTTTTAGGGCGGTTTTATGTAATTTTCGATTGCATTTTATGCCTTTTGTGTGGCAATGTGCGTGAAATTATACGGGCATATCATTGTTTCGATTTTATGAAACCGACAAATGCTAAACATCCAAAAACACTTATATTTGATTTGAAATTAAATAATTTAGTTATTATTGGATTTGGTCGAACAGTAATTTTTATTCAACCATTTTTTTGGCATATATTATTGATGGAATACTTTGAAAATGTGTCAAATACCAAATGGCGAAAAACCAAACACACCAAATCGTATCAAATTAATTTCCAAACATTGAAATTCTGTTGCAAAGCTATTCATTGAAGTCTACTGTTTTCACGCACGTTGTTAATAGCTTAATTTCGACCAAAAAACAACGATGACCCAGGCAATACACGTAGGATTTTTTTTATTCTGATTGTATCAGAAAATATATAAAAAAAAAAAAAAAAACAGAATGTAGACGGTACAAATTAATGCCATTTCCTCACCAAATTTTACGTGAACGCATAATTTGTATCGGCCATTTCCTACTCGCATTTCAAATTCTAGGCCTATCCATTTGAAAATCCACACCGAAAAAAAAGAAACCAAGTCCAAAATCGACAAAACAAAACAAAACCCACGCAATGGAAACACTCATTCACACCGTATTCAATTGAAATCCAACAACATAAATTTATAACGGCGTTGAGCACGTGTGAAACCGTACAAATGAGCCGTCGATGAAAACCTCCATACAAAGTCGATAACAATGAACTTTTCGCATCGAGTGCATTCAGATAGCAAATGGGCGCTATCAATTACTGATGTGTTTGTATGAGTGACTGGCTGGCCACTCTGTCTCTGTGTTTGTGTCATTCTCTTGGCTTGTCCACTAATTTCGAAATTATGTTTGGCGCGTATGGAATCGTAAATGTTTTATAGTATCACACTCACACCTAATCAGTAGTGGCCATGATGATGCCCATTGACTAAATGTATCGAGAGTTAGCGAAACAAAAAAAAAATGTATATCTGCTAACACGGTAAAATGTAAACAAAGTTCGTCGCATACATTACCGATTATGTCGGCATTTGTATATTTTCACGGCTTTCACGGGATTTTTGTCACGCATAATTTATTCGAAAATGTGCGCGAATTCAGCACAGGAAAAAAACCGCCGTTTGGTCATAAATAAAATCTGTTCGACAATCTCTATCTGAGTGCCTGTCGGCTGGCATTGACGGTACTGATCGTTTTTTGGTGGCACACGGCTGAAAAAATGAGATTGAAACCGGCTATAAATTCAAATTCATTTATCAAAATACCGACATTCACAGAGATAACATTGAAAACTGAACAAATGGCCATTTATATATATGTTTGGTGCTCACGTGCACATACGCGATACAAACCCCAGCAAGAATGAGTTGAACACCGATAAAAAAACAGGCCAGCCTCACAAAGCCACTTTGTATCAACTTGTGTGCCTTTTGATTCAAATTGCATGCCACATTATTACGCGGAAATTTCGTTGAATAAACAACCGAAAAAAATAACGTGGACGAAGCAACTAGAGACATGTACAGCTGCTTTCACAGTTTGCGCGCGCGACAAGGGTTCATTTCAGTTAATATTCACATTCTTTGGTACTTTATTACATCAATGCGACACTATCTAAATCTTTTTTTTTCTCGCTGCTGCTGATATTGCTTGCCCATCCACAAGCTGCTTTCACTGCATTGTCGTACACTTCATCGTTCACATTTGACCGGGTCTCTCTTATGTGCAAAGTGAGTCTTGCATAAATAACGGTAAGGAAAATGTGTGGATTTATTGTGCGGTGACCACTGCATTCAGCTAGCGCATTATACAACTAAAAAGTCGTCTCGAATAATGTACGTGGTTAACGCGACCGTAAATTGTCCTCTATCATGAGGTCAGTGTGTACCTTGAATTTTGGCGTTGAGACTAACAAAAAGGCCATTGATGAGAAAATAAAGAAAAATGACTCATTGCAAAGAATGTTTTTTGTGTTCAACGTTCATTTTTTTCACACTCTCATAAAAAAAAACTCTTGTGAAAAAATGCACGCTCGCCGTCAGCCAAGTGGTCATTCTGAATGGATTTTTTGGTGATGATGGCTTTTGTGTTCATATAAAATACTTGTCTGCAAACACACAAAAGTTTTTGGTGATGGAATTTTTGGTTCTCATTTTGTCGTGTCGTCGTAGACTATGGACGGTAAAAAAATTTACTCGAAGCGACACCGTTAAAATGCCAGACAGAAAATCCAATAAATTTTCGCGCTGAGTTCAGGAACGCGGCCGGAAAATTATTGCTCGGGGTTAATTCATTCAATGAAATCTCACATTGATAATACGTTAGAGTGTATGTTTTGCCACATGAATTATGTCTTCCCGTATTTGGCATTGAATTCAAACAAAGTTTACACACGTTGCTGAAATAGAAGCGAACACAAAAAAAAGTGTCGAACGTTTATTTTGGATTCAACGGTGATATATTCACCGATCGCTCGCTAAATTATTACAAACTGCACAGTGGTTAAATGATATGGAAAAACGTATTACAATTACAAATACACGCCACACAAAGAACGAGAGAGAGCGAGAGAGAGAGAGGAAAGTAAATTGTAATAATCAATGGCAAGGTTTAAAAAATCGTTGGTTTCACCATCGAAATATATGCGTAAATGTATCAAATACCAACTCCAATGAACAAACTCATCTCCACCTCGTTTCGTTCTATATTTGTTTTCAGCTTCATTTTATATTCACTTCAAATTTAAACGGTGTTTTGTTATTTTCGGATTTTTGATTCGCTTCG
Source organism: Contarinia nasturtii (assembly GCF_009176525.2). Taxonomy (NCBI): domain Eukaryota; kingdom Metazoa; phylum Arthropoda; class Insecta; order Diptera; family Cecidomyiidae; genus Contarinia; species Contarinia nasturtii. The sequence goes on from NW_022198962.1 coordinate 771,205, forward strand.
AGATAGATATAGAAAGAGCCTGATTGAGTGAGAGAGAAGGGATAGAGAGCGAATCATTTTTTATAACATTGAAATGATGCGTCATTGTCAAGAAGCTAAATTGGTTTGGTTTTTGATTTGATCCCTTTTACTTTTGAGAATATTACTCACGTTTTGTATTACCCTTGGTGCGTTCGGTTGCCATTAAAAAAACATTTTAAATGCACCTATATTAGATTTTCAGTGCCGTCAGATGTTACAATCAGGCGCGCCTCAAAGAGTATGCACATAAAATCGAGGGAAGATGAAACAAGTGAACGAATGAAATGAAATGAAAGTGAAAAAATGACACTCTCTTTCTCTGCTCTCTGTGTGTACAAGTGTCGAACCAAGCGAAATAGAATGCATTGTGCAGCGCAAAAAGGGGTCGTCCGCATTTGCTTTGTTATGATTACGCATTTGGTACTCCTGCTACTGATGTTGTTGTTATTCTTTCATCTCACGATTTAAAACCGGAGGGCGCGCCGGAAAGATGTTGAAAAAAAGTGGAATAAAATTAAATTCGTTCTGTACAAACAGAAAACTGCGTACATGCTACCGAAAAATCAAATGTTTCGGTTTGTAAATATGATTGCTGTGCATTTTTCATACGTTCAAAAGTACCGAATATTTTCTCTTTTTCATGCCGCATTTGATCCATACATAGTTAATTATTTAATTTAAATTCATAATGCGATCAGATTAATCTTGACGAAAGCACATTTTTGCCAGCAACTGGGAAACACGAGGGGATGTTTATTTCAAAAGAAATTTACATTCGTGTTGAACAAGTGCTCTCATTTGACGTGAACACTTAATTGCATGCTTATTAGATTGATTTATTGCTTTTAATTCACAATTAAAATGGAATATTTTTTAAAACAAGCAAACCGTAATCACATTTTCGAAATTAAAGAGAGTGTCCATCTTGTATGTTTTATCTCTTTCATTGGTGTACGGTCATTAATATATAATAGTTTCCTACCAAACACCTAACGTTGCCATTGTCGATTCAAAGTTTTGCTCAAATAAAAATATCCATTTTTATGGATTTCCCTCGATTCGATCTCACTCCCGGCCTATTCAATTTACACAATTTTATTGCTTTTTGTATATGGATGTGTGTGTGTGCGGTGCAGAAAATTAACATTTTGAAAACCGTGCTCGATTTCTCTGGAGAAATCTCGAATGTGTGTGTGTATGTGCGCATCTATTGTCTGCCTTCTTTTATTCAATAATTTCTTTTTTTTTTTGTATTCAAACAAACAAAAATGCTCAATGCTAACACACAATTCCAACGGAATGCGGAACATTCGCAATACAATTTTCTTATTCATGGCATATAAATCTATTTGGCGATTTGTGAATTGGGTCCGGGGAAAAACGTCTATTATTATGGAAATTCAAAGTGGTCGAATGTATTCGAATGTATGGAGATAAATGCAGCACGCGTGAGAATTGTTTCGACTGCAAATTCAAACGTAGTAACATCCATATATGTTCGTACAATTGAGTCCCATTGGGACAACGAAACAATGGCATCAAAACAACATACACAAACGCCGCATCGCCATTCATAAACTGCATACAAATATGTGGGAGAGAGAGAGGCTGGGAATGGGAATGCGAAACGAAGAGACCCGAACCACATCACCAGTTTAAATTGAATATGCGTGTGTTAGAGAAGAAGAATAGCATTCAATCGGCTGCCATTCAAAGGATAACGTCATAATTTGTAATACGTGCAACTGCAGACAATTCAAACAATGAACAGGATAAACTTTTGCACTCTTTTTTTCTCACATCTATGCAGAAAATTGAATTTCGAACGGAAAAAATATATATGAAGATTTAAAATAGAATTATGAAATTTTTTTCTGTAGTTGAACTACATAAGTTGATTTAACCCGTTTTGTGCGTGTATGAATGGCGCGCGTCATTATTTCTATTTGTGTAAAGATGACTTTGACACTTATCATCAAAATCAACGCTGCTTTACATTTAAAATTTATTATGTCTATTGTCACCTCCCATATTTTACATGCAGCACGATATTATTTCGTGCAATTTATGACTATTTTTATTACAATGAAATCAAATTGTAGACGCCATTTCGTTATCACTTTTTTGTGTGTTCGTTTCGATGAAATTTCGTCAAAACAGCGACGTGTTAAATACAGGAAAGATAAATTCTAATAAGCACCATAGTTGAGTTGAGTAATAATGGCCCGTGCGTCCATCGTACCAGTATATATATATAATTGCCGTCGCAGAATGGTCGAACCCCTGCTCGGTTGAAAAGAGAAATGAGGATAATTTGTTTCTGTAGAAAAATTCGTAATTTACATGAAAACAAAAGGCGGCAAAGAATAAAAAAAACAGAACCATTAGAAATTATCATTTGCTATCGCAGCGTGAAACAATAAAACTGAAATATTTGACTTTTGTTTTATAATATATATTTTTTTATTTTGTTTCGTTTTTCAACGAAATGTTCGTTTCAATGTACAGAGAGACTCGCATGTACCATAGAACGCTTCAGTGCATTGGATAAGTAATATGACAAGTAAAGAAAAACTTAATTTGATCAACAAGCGATCGCACATCGTATTTATAATTAAGACATTTAGTTTGCGTGCATGGTTTGTGTCGTGTTTTTTCTTCGGTCATGTTTGCAGGGTGATAATTTCATTTAATTGCTTAATTTGAAGTGTAGCTGGGCCGACGTCCGACTTTGCTAAAAGCATATGACAATTTGAATTGAAGCGACACATTCACCCCGTTTCCGTCACAGCGATCGATCGACTTCTACGAAAAGAAAAATTTCAACGAAACAGAACCGAAAAACGAATAATGACTTCATTAATAAAATTATAAAAAAGTGCTTGTTTTGTCGAGGATCAAAAATGATAGTAATCTAGAGAGAAAAGCAATCGAGCTAAAACCTATGATTAATTCATTTGAAGTATGTCACTGCAATGCTCCACTTATATGATTGCTGCAAGAGTTCGCTCGAGAAATGGGCAAACAAGTATGTTTCATACTCATTTCGTATGGGTTTGTTTGATTAAATAAAAATATGTTTCGTATTGTATGTGAATTGACCGGTTGAAAGAGTTTTATGTTGCGTGGATGAAAGTACTCGATCAAACCGGACGATAGTGGTGTGTGTTTGTGTAATGTAAATTGCCAACGCCGACGACGTTGCTTCGATGCAACCATGTGTAAATTTTAAATTGTGTTGAAGTGACCGACCGACCCGACCATATATATATACACACATTGTTCGGAACAATATGAAGCAAATTTGCTACCCCCCGAAAAACTATTCACATTTTATCTGCTTTTATATTAAATTCATTTTAATCTGACTTTGTGCCGTAGTTGTATTATTTTTTTTTTTTAACTTTTCGACCATCGACGCCGTTGCAGATTACATTTATCCATTCTGTAGTTTTTTAAATATATGTAAATCAGAAGAAGGGTTGCACTGAATGCGGTTATCCTCATGTTAAAAAGGTTTTTACGCTTTTATTACGATAGCAAACAAATACAGACATAGACACACACACCCGCGCGTGCATTTTGAATGAAGTGGATTTCATATGAATTTTTCGATGGATTAAAAAATGGGTCCCGGAATGCAAGAACCTTTTTTAATCATTATGATAAATGCGGAATTTTCAGAAAATTTAAGAAACATATTCAACCATCGTCTCCGATGGCTCGTGGCTTTTATGTGGTTGATGCATTTCAGACTATGTATTTCAGCTTAAATAGATTAAAAACGGCAATTAAACCATTTTTTTTATTCCACCATTTATAGACAGTGATGGTTTTTTTTTACTTCAACGTTTAAGCGTTTTTTTTGTTCATTATTTCGGTCAACTTTTCATCGTTACTTAATTGTATCCGAAATGATTTTAGCATCAAATTTCAGTTGATCAATGTGTCACATGTCTATAATCAGCCCGAAAGAAGATATAATAATGGAATTCAGTAGGCTGTTAAATGTTGATTATGATATGTGGCGCATTGCTTAAATCTTTTGATAGTTACTCACACAAAATGATGAGGAAACCGAAATCTGTCTAAAATTTATGTTGTCGTTGAAAAGCTAATATTTTTTTTTTTGTTTTCATTATGTGTCTTCTTCAGTTTCATATTTCATTTTTTTTTTGTTCATAATTACGGAAATGGGCAAAATGTTTTCATATGTGTGTACGAGAATCAATGCCGAATAAATCTACAAAACATCTGAAACATTCACACCCAATTTTCCGTCTCTTATAACCAAACATCTCAATTTATCTTGCTTGCTCATATGCTTGGATTGTTAACCGAGAAGAAAAAACTGATACAATCTGTTTTTGGTTCGGTGTTGGTATAGCATCCCAAATGGCAAACCAGACAGTGCCTTTCGACGAAGTAAAAAGTCTACAATTAACTAGAAATTTGACATATTCTTGGTCATGGGAGTTATGAAAACAGTCAATTCTGCCAGTCAATGGAATGCCGACGAAAGCAGAGCAAGAGAAAAGTGATCCCAAATGGAATCTATCGAGTAGCAAAGCAACGAAAGGAAAAAGTCATACATCATTTCGCATCAAAATGTGCGGATATCTTGCCGCAAATCATCTGCTCACAACATTGGACAAAAACGCTCCATTTAAAATCGAAATTTGCATGTGTTTATATGAATGCGAAGAATTGACATAATCGAGAACGAAAGATATTGAGATAAAAGCACATCCAATTTTCATATTAGCATTTCGAATTGTGTATGTGTCATATTTTGACATTTGGTTCCCAGAATAATATGAATGTTTCAAGAATAATCATGAAATGCAGTTTCGTCGTGTGTTTGCCGTCGATAATGTGCCGGAAGAGAATATGATTGTGTTTAACCTCATGTTCGGTATTTTGTCACACGCACACACACCATCGATGATTTCAACGAATAATCACCAACGTACACACACCATTCACACAGATCATGTTTCGTTCGTTCAGCGTTAAATATGAGTAGTCTTGTAACTGTGGCGTCTTTTCTCTTCTTCTTCTTCTCATTTTGCCCATTTGTTTTTCCACACAACATTTTTCTTTGCCACATCTCGTCGTATTCATGAATTCTTTGTGGCTTCAATGACAAATGTGCCAGCAACACTTTATGAGACCGTTTTTCTCTTCTCATTCACTCTGAAAATGTTTGAGTTTTAAATGACTGCGTTTTTTCTCCCAAAAACTCGGTTAGATATTCGTTTATCACCAAGTTTTCATACGCTATAGTTTTTCTATTCGAATGCCACGGAATTGTCAACTGAAGGCATTTTTATGGATTGTTTTGTTGTCTATTCACGACAAAATTTTATGTTTCCTCTGCAATTTTATAAAATCACTTCATTCATATGACAAATTCTTTTTTTTTCACTCTCTGGTGTCCTCGAAACTTTTTCACGCGCAAAGGAAACTATTTTGTCCGTGCGTTGAAAGTTGGGAGAAAAAAAAGAACGAATTCAGAAATTAATTACGAAATTTTTCTTATTCACTCTTTTCACACTCTTTTTTCGTTGCACAGAGAGAAATGGAGCGACAGAGACGATGACAGGAGATAGTTAGTTGCAGCTGATTGGATTTAAATTACATAATTAATGACACACCGATGGCAATTTTGGATACTTTATACCGTTTGAATGAGAAACACTTCGCTCGCCCGCTTACTCATTTGACAACTTCATTTACCAACCTAATTACCAAAATTAATTACAGATGTTTTCGCTTTTTAAGAGCACATTTTTTCGTGTTGTTTTTTTCCAAAAATATCACGGTTGTACAACGAATAATTAGGTTTGAATTTATCTGAATTTCTCAACGGCATGACATCTCCATTCTCTGATAGTTTTTAGATAGAAAAATGAACCAGTAACTAAAATTGATTAATTAGAGTGGAAAATGAAGAAAAATCGATGCCATTTGCTTAAAATCTTCAAAAGTTTCGTTTTCTACGAATTACTTTTGTGAATTAAGATTTCTCGGACAATAAACTGATTTTAAGTCAGACTCAACAGAAATTAAGATAAAATATCAATTAGAATATCACGAAATGCACTTGATAATCAACCCTGCCATTGGGTTTTATGCCCATTTTGCAATCGGTTTACGGCTTTTGCTCTCTCTCTCTCATTTTCTTTACTTCTTTCTTGCTTATCTAATATTTAATAAAAAAAGAACAGCAACAAAACAGGTCAAACTAGATGTAATAGTGGCTCTATTAAACTATTCTTAAAATCATTCACATCATCTATAAAATCGAGTCACACAGTCAGTGCATTCAATAAAAAAACCGAAAGAAAAAATTGTAAAAGCGCGCTTCTGTTGCTTGTTGGCTAACCGTCTTCGGAGTTTTTATTCCGAGTCTTTGATTGCAAATTCCTCCTCAATATTGTGTGGTTTTTATGATGACGGTAATTTGATTTTACGATTGTCCTTTATATAGTTTCTGTTTTTTTTCTCTCTCTTTAATTCGATGCGCTTGCATATATACATGTACGCTCATTGGTTTTATCGACATAAAATCGGGTGCAAGTCAAAGTACTTGTGAGTTAGTTTGTTTGTCGATGCGCGTGGATTGAACGCGTGTTCGATGTACAATCTAATTTAGCTAATGCACATAAAACAACAGCAACAACAACACGACCAACAACCAACACATTGGAATAGTGCAGAGAGCGAGAATGCGGAGACAGCCATTCGGTACGCTTGAGCAGGCAAATATGAAGGTTTTTATGATTATTTTGCACAGCAATATGATGATTTTGATGTGGTGCTACTTGTGAATGAGCTCGACCGCAAATGTAATATCCGAACTGCTGCTGTAGCAACCGTCATCTTCAAGTCTTTGTTGTGTGCGTTTTATTTGAAATAGTCTTGGAATGCACATAAACGCATTGAATGCATATGGTTCTTGGCGCAAACCGATTACTTTATGCTTGCACACAAAAGCAGAAAAACCACAAGGGTACGCAAAAAAACACAGGCGCGGTGTTTTTCAAAGTGCGGATTTTTTGCTTGGATCAGCACATCGACAACAGTTGATGTAGTGCGGTTCGATTGCATGTAAATGAAAGATGTCAACTGAATTACGCATTCAGTTTAATAAGCGAGAAATTAACACTGATAAAAATAGTGTGAGGGAGTGAGAGAGAGAGAAAGAGAGAGCCATAGAAAGCATGCGACAAAAACAAAACGCAAACTATATTAAAAACCCAAACCGAGACAGCTTCGAGTCTGTGAGGCGCACCGAAACTAATAGCACTCTAATTCAATTATTACGACCATTTTAATATCTCGTTCAGCATGGCTTCTTCACAAGCCCCCGAATCGTTTGTTGTTCGCCTGCCGTTGTTCTTTTTGTTTTTGTCATAAATGTTGTTTATGATTTTATGATGGCGTGACTGATGTTTTAACAACAAAAACGATCATCATGACGACTAATTAAAAATGTAATTTATTGCTTATTTTGTAGAATAATGCACTCTTTGAATTGAACAAAAAAAAAATTGTGCGTTTGATGCGTTTTTTCTGTGTCTGCTATTATTTGTTAAACGAAAACAGCGTTTTACATTTTCTATTCAATCGGATTGTTTAATAGAGTTGGTGCACGAATGTGGTTGCAATTTGTCGCCTTTTTTTCTACACATCGAAATCAAACGCGTTTTTATCGCATCAAACTTTTGCCATAAACACAATCCATCACATGTTTTTCATTTTGTTTTACTACTGTGGTTTCAATTATAAATCCCGCTGTTGCTTTTGATGCTCGCTTTTTATCGATACACTATAAACAAAATCGCTGACGATTATCCATTTTGTGGTATTTTTGATGCGATTTTTCTGCGAGAGACTAAGTTTGAATGGTGATTTTTGTTTCTCGATGCACATTTAAATTGTATTACACACATACACACATAAAAAAAGGTACAATGGAAAATTCCATCGGTTCGGGATCATTATCGCCGAATTCCAATCATCAACGTTAATCGTGTGATTCACGATTGCAAAAATTAAACGATGGTTTGTTTTGCAAATGACTTTTATCGTTAACTCATTAATCCAAATCAAGTAATATTCAAAATATTTTCGACTTGCACTTTGTCGCATCTCGCCAAAATTCCTGTTTTGGAAACAATAAATTCATGTTACATGGCATTGTAACCAATTGTGCGGAGAAAGAAAATGAAATGGCAATAAAAATGCGCATAAAACCGTTTTTCGACGTTTGCACCTTTTGCCTTTTGGATATATATGTTCACGTAGCCCGATGTAGTGCATTAAATTCCTTGCATTGGTAGCCATACGAAGTACGATAAAACGAAGCCCAATCAAATGAGAAGACAACAATCAGAGAATGCCGAGAAATTGTTTGCGAATTCCGATCAAAGACTGGCATTAATAAATCGTTGCCTGTTCTAAATAGAGCACACCAAACGATAGCGGAAAACGACCGTTCGCCAAATTAAAAGTGTACGAAAATTTCGTCGATATAGTGACAAAACTCTCATTTCGTTTCATTGGAATTGGAATAATTTCGTTGCATTCATACATCTTCTCGAACAAAGGCACTTGTTTATGCAAACATGCACACAAAGCACAACATTGAATCACAACATAATATGTAAACAAACTATTGTAATAGATGTAAGTTGTTTGAATAAAGGAGTTAATATCTAGCAATGAAAATGTACGAAAATTTCGTCGATATAGTGACAAAACTCTCATTTCGTTTCATTGGAATTGGAATAATTTCGTTGCATTCATACAAAAAGGAAACACAAACACTCACACGGTGACAATGGTTTATCGAGAACAAACGAAATTCTTGCTTTGACCAAACAAAAGTCTTTTTGCTTGATTTTTGCGGTCCGTCGTTCGCTTTTGAATCGAGATTATTCCAAAACAAACTTATTCCGACAAACTTGATTACTCTTATTCAATTTGGTCATTTGTTTTCAATTCAGAAAAATCTTCATTTTTATATATTGTCACGTCGATTTTCGTCTTTGAATTTAAGGCGGATGTTTTGCTAATATTAAAAAATTGATAGTTTTTCAATGTATCAGCAACATGTGAGCGAAAAACTGAATTATATTGATGTGATAAATTGATACAGTTTCAATTGAAATGTTAATTGAATGTATGGCAAAACGTAAAAGTTTCTAGAATGAAAATATAACTCTCCGTAACAAATTAATTGTTGATTTTGCACAGATTTCTGAATGCTGCAGCATTTTTTTGCAAATCCACTTGTATCGTTTGCACATTGTGCTAACATTAATTCCAATCGACCGCATTGCAAGATATGATTTAATTAACCATCGCAGCAATATTAATTAACTGAATAATTTCGAGCGTCATAACGGCATGAATATAAGGATGAAATGCATGCTTCTGCAAGAATTTAACATAAATATTTGCCATTTTCAGTGAAGCAATAACACTTATATCGAATTATATGCATCCAATTATACTGCGTCGGGTGCAAAAGTGAATATGGTGAATTCGTTGAATTAAACAATTTTCCGGCGCACATGTCACCCATGTATCTAAATCGTCCGAAGACGTATATTATGCAAATTGGGCGTCGAAACAGAAAATTTTGTAGCTATTTTTAGTAAGTCTAAAGTGTGGGTAAATCATAGACGACAACCAATCCAATGCACTGCCAGCAATGAAGAACCCAGTCATCTCGACAAATATGCGTGTTACTTATTTTTTGCTCCGTTGCAATTTTGCAATCTGTCGATAGTTATATTTTTAGCAAAAAAAATGCAATCTGCCGCGAAAAAGTCATCATGGTAATGATTCATTCGTTTTACATTCCATTTATTATAATTTCACATGGCTAAAGTTCAAAGTGTGTTTCAATGTTTTGAATGGAAAAATTCATCAAATGCCATTCGATTCAATAAAATCGGTTCGATGAAAACATGTAAACCATTCATAAGGGGAAATATTATAAATATATATATTTTTTTAATTCCTAAACCATTAAATAATAATATTACCGCATGGGATAGTAAATATTGTGAAAAGGAGCCGGCGAAATAATACAAAAAGTACTGTTGAATTCGGGAGTAATTATACCAGCCAGACAGACATCGGGATAGAGAAAGAGAGAAATAAAAAAAACGAAGACAGAATGTGGTAATGGTAGACACACGCTTTCTGTCTGTGTACAGCAAGGCGATCACATAAAGTCATCACGAAATTGTAACATGCGGCAGCTGCTAATAAATTTTATTTTGTTTTGTTTTCTTTTGCTTTCTCCGCCTTCTGTCCTTCTCTCTCATCAATTTCTCATTCGAATCTGAGTTTGCTCGATTTTTTTAAAATTATCATTTTCACACACACACAACCAAAAGACACGCAATGGCACTGTTCAAAAGTGAGAATACAACGAAATCAAAAATCGAATAGATTTTTAAACGGCATGGAAACAAGTGGGAAAGAGAGAGAGAAAGAGAAAAATGTGAGTCTTGAAGGCATAGCATGTGATAAAACAAATTAAAGACACACGCAAACCGAATTCGAAATGGTCAAAAAAACATAATACCATTTCTTCTCCAGTTGTTCACTTGATTTTTCCTGCTTGGTTTTTTGCCTCTTTGGTGCCATGTTTTCGAATTTATCGCCTGTATCGGACCTCATTCCAAAACAATTTTGGACAGATTGCGCTTTTTATGAGCCGTTTTTGTCTTGCTTTTTTCGCCTCAAAGAAAATGTATTAATTTGTAATAAAAATTCAATACAATGCGGATCGGCGTGTTTTTTTCTTCTTCTCTCGTTTCGTACATTCACGAAATATGGTGCACACACGGCCTGTTTCGTCCCTGCGTATATTTCAATTTTTAATAAAGAATTGAATAATAAAATAAAAATTAATTCGACGATTGCAAAAGATGAAGAGAAAGAGATCACAATATATATGGTCGATATCATTTCGAATTCGAAACCTTCGGGGTGAATCGAACCGCGCAAATCGTTTGCTAAAAAAAAGAAATGTTCTCCAAACGTTATGACTCAATAAAATACAATATTTATTGGTATTATCATCGTTTTCAAATAACATTTTTCTGTCTTCATCGAATGCGATTGAATTGTAACGGCATTCGGACCATTCGGATCTGTTAACATTTATTGAAATGAATTTATTTTCAGTCGAGGCAGCTGGCTTATTTTCCAGCAATAATAAGCAAATGTTATTGGTGCATATTGTTCGCGACGTGAATATTTTCGTTTTATTGAACTGCAATGGAATTCAAAAATCGTATTTGAATACCGCATTTTTACGATTTTCAATTCCAGCGTATTTTTCATACCAATAAGTATCTCCAAAACTAATCAACATGATATGTTTCGGTTTTCAGATTTTTATAAGTAAATGAAGTCTTCTGGATCAATAGAGATAAAAACTCTATATCTCCACTCAACGAAATTCATTAAAAGCTCCTTCAATTTCCAGTGTGAATAAAGAGTTTAGTCGCAAATAACGTTCACCTCAAAGTTTAATCAAAATGTTTGAAGTCCGCGTTGCGTTTTTTTTTTTTGTCATTGCTCAAATTGGGATTGAGTTTGTTCGCGTACATTTTGTGCATAAATTTAAAACGAGACAAAATCGTCGTGTGTCGAATGATAGAACGAATGAATCGATATACTTCAAGCAGCGTCTCGATTTTATTTGAGAAGTACACCTTGAATTGTTAACAGAGATTTTTTGTCCGTGGTCTTTTTGTTGTTTGTTTGTCGTGTTTTTTGGTGTGTTCTTGTCGCATTTTGTCTGAAGTAGTAAACGACAAAGCCATGTTTTCCCATGCTATGCATATCGTTGTTTAAACCGAAAAAAAAAGAAAGTCGTAAAATTCAACGACAACAGCAAACTGAACATGTAAATGCGTGCGATCAATATCAATGCTCACGATGTATCTCTTTCAATTTCGATTTACTTGAATCTCTCATACCCAATTTATCGGTGGCTTGGTATTAACAATGCAATGATTTTGTTTCTAAGATTTGTGTCTTGCCATTTTTTTTCTCTTTCGTTTGCTCTCCACCGTTGTCGTTTTTTGGCGATGGAAATAAATTTGCAATCGAAAATGTGCGCGACATTGAGCGCAATTACATTTGATGCATACACACACACACTGTCTCGTGCCGCATTAACGGTATGCATTGAATGCATTCTAATTTGATAAACACGATGTCTGAATGCACGACGATACCGATCACACAGCATTGGCTGCTGGATGACATTGTACCTATATCTCGAGCACACCGCGTGTATAGAATGAAAATTGCATAAGAAGCTGTACGGCACACACCGAAGAACCATACCAAGTAAGCGCACAAAAGGCAAAAAATCTAGAAAAAATAAAAATCCCAATACAAATTACATAATTTATTTGGATGAGTGCAAACTGTTGTACGTTACTGTAAACATCGTGCGATAATGTGCTGATGTAAAATCCATGCACAAAATCGTATACACCGTACACGGATGAGATACTTGCCGTACTTAAATTCTATGTGGAAATTATTTACTTTGCAACAAACATAGCATTTGCTATTCCCTTACGAGGTGGAGAGACCATGTAACGTTTTATTTGTTTGAATGCTTAATTTTAAGTACTTTTTCTCTCGTTCTCTGCGCTTCGAAGCTAGAATTGATGTTTCGAATTTGAATTTTCTTTTATTGTTTTGTTGAAGTTGTCGAGAATTAAATTAACTTCGCCTGTGAGCGTTAACCCAGTTCTCGAAAAGTTCTAAACTTAAACTAGAAATAAAACGAAAAAATGAGATGTGGAAAAACTTAATTAGCCAGGTGTCTTGGATGCGATACCAATGCAATTATATTGCATTGTATATGTGTGATGTTTTATTTTGCGGCCGAACAAATGAATAACTAAAATCAAAATTCAAAGCCTTGAATATAAATTCACATGGATAAATGAGGCAGGAGAATCCCCTAAAATCCACTGCAAATGACAATGTACAATGTACATATACATTGTATGTATTGGTATTGTTTGTGGCACTTGCCGACGAAACGTACGGCAAATGATGCATGAGAGGAGATACCAGATCGAATGCGGGAAGAGCGAAAAAATGAGATGTATAAACGACTAAAAACCATCATTTACCAATGGCAACGTCCATTGGGAAATCATATGTTGTGTGGTGCGGCATTTATGCGTTTTATTTTCTGAGTGTTTATTCTCTTTTTTTTCCTCAATCATCATTCTTTGTCTGTTTCATTTGTTTTGCGAATAAGTTTTTTTCTGTCTCTTTTTCGTTCGGGGTGTGTGTGAGTGTATTGAATCCCACAATGCAGTGTATAGTCGATGGTCTCAAGTGATTTGCGAATGAGTGTGAGAGCAAAGTTTTCCCATTTTATCAATGCGTCGATTGCATGAAATGCGAGCACTAAGTGTGTATATCTCTTGTATTGCATCTTAATGCTATGATCTTGATGCCAACTGATATTTAGAACGTCAAAATATTTTTTGTGCACGAATTATTAACGTAAAATTGTGTGTTGCTTCGGTTCGGAAGGGAGAAACATAGTATATGGCTTCATGTTCATCGATTTACGCAAGTAACCAGGAAAATTGGCTCCTTTTGAATGAAATGATACACATTTACGATTATTATTTTCAAAACAGGACATTTAATCGCATGGCAGCAAGCGCGAAGAAAAAGGGATTATACCCCGAAATAGAGGATGAAAAATGAAATTGCACAACGGAGATGAGCGCAAAAAAAAAATTCATAACGCATAGAATAACCTTTATTATTTCTTGCTTCCCTCGGTTTACATCGACCGTTATTACATGTTCGCCCGTTAATAGTGCCGGTCGTTTTTTCTCTGTTTGTTTCTATGGAGCAAATTTTTCGATTTCCAGACGTTTATCTTCCATTTCTCTATCTCTCCTTCTCTCTCTCTCTCTCTCTCTCTCTCTATCTCTTTCTCTTTCTGTCTGTCTGTCTGTCTTGCTCTCTGTTTATTTGTTTGTTAGTGGTTTGAAAGTTGTAAAAAAAGGTTTCCATGCAAATTGGTAGATTCGTCGCCATACGAAGCGTCTGTATTTGTCCGGGACTCGTATTTAATATTATCATAAATTACTTTACGGCATTCGCATTACCTTTTTCGCTCTTTTCTCATTTCATTTCTTTGTTACCCTTGTTAGTTTTGATTATGGGTTTTGTACTTGTGCTCATATTGCTGAACTGCTGTTGTTGAAATGTCGTGCCATTTACACGGGCGCATTAAATGCACTATAATCCGTTGGTTGTTGCTGTTACTGTTTGGTTGATGTAAGCAGGCGGCAGTGCCATTTCGGGTGGGTCGATTTTTTGGATGATGCGTGCCCGTTTCATTGGCAAGTTGGAAAAAAAAGTTTTTTCGCTTTCGAAAAATTGCGAGGTGTTTTTCGCTTGCAGGCACATCACGTCATTGATACAAAAGGGAAAATGGCTTAACAAAACACAACAACCAGTGTAATAAACATCGTATATTAGAATCAGAGAAAGCCAACAGCAAACAAGGAAAAGAAGAAAATATGGTGAACAAAGCCTAACAAAAAATTGAACCTTAATGCCAAAAATCAAATCAAAGTGGAACTAAACTCCGAAGCATGCACAATTTTCGTTCGTTTTTTTTTGTTGCTGGTGGAAAAGCCAGGGATATTTTTTTTCTCATTTTCTGTCATAATTCCGAAAAGATTTCAACGGGTCCGGTTTTTGTTTGCTGGGAATTTGTTTTTCATTTTTCTGTGTTTGAGCACATTTGTTTCCTTGCTCATTTATTTCCACTTTTCCTATACTTTCACGGATTCGTGCATTTTTTTTCATCGTGCATTCGTAGATTTCAACAAAAAGAAGAAACTAATTTTCGCATTGTTATTTTAAATTTGTTTTGGTTACGAGTGAGAAAAAAAGTGCCACAATATGAATCGACAAATTTTGTTTACATTTCTGCACGCGTGATGGGTATAATTCTCAAACGCCCACAGTCTTTTTTTCATTTTCAAATTTCATGAATTTTTCTTCATGCGGATTTTGGTCGCGGTACTGCTGCAGCAATCAAATGGTTCAGCTGAAACAAAAAATATTTGTGGTTTAGGATGGGCTGTAGGCTGTTGAGCTCCGAAATTAAAAACAAAACACAAATATATGCACTTTTATTTGACTTTTATTCATTTTTTTCTAGTTTTGGCAAAGTTATTTCATTTTGAAAAACATGCTGCACGTATAAATTTTAAGTTGGAAAATTATTTTCTAAAAGAATAAAATGTCTTACATCCGTAAGATGAACTTTTCCGCACTGTGATCCACGACATGAAAGAAAACTAAATCTGACATTAGTTTTATATAAAAATAATTTTCGAAGCACTTTTCTCACAAAAACTACTAAAGATGGGAATTTTTGTATCGGAGCCATGCCTATATGATATCGTAATCATGTGAAAATTTGCAGAGGCTATTTTTTTTACAAAAAGTTAACATTCTGAAAGTTTGAAGAAATTTCAATACATATTAAGGGTACTTCCCATACAAAATTTCGTTTTAGAGCGAAAAATCCAAAATTTTGTTCGGGAGGTGCTCCTAATATTCGTTGAAATGTCTTCAAACTTTCGGAATGGCATTTATGTGTGATAAAAATAACCTGTGCAAAGTTTCAGCTCATTACGATATCATACAGGCATGGCTTCCATACAAAAATCCAAATTTTTTGAATTTTTTGTATGAAAAGTGTGTCGAAAATGAATTGTATCGCAAAACTTACGTCATATTCGGTTTTCTCGTACCCAATAACCCCCCAATACACATTTTTGAGTGTTTAAGAATACATTAATTATCACTTTTGGAAAAAAAATTGAATTTTTCCCATGGATGGACATGGGCATCACACCAGACATGACACTTTACCCTGTCAACCAAAGTCGCTCAAAATCTAATGGTTTCTATTCCTCGGCACCCCCAATCATCCTGTGAAGTCAGATTTTGAATTACTTTTCTTGTTAGAAAGTTATCGTGTTAACAAATTTTTGCGTACAGGGTACAGCGTACAGGGTACAGGGTACAGGGTACAGGGTACAGGGTACAGGGTACGCACATACATTCGGACATCGAAAAAACGCTAGATTCGTGTTCCCTGGCCCCAAAAACACCCAGAAAACACATTTTTGATGGGTGTTAATTTTTCGACCGATTCCAATACTTTACCTTACACACTAGGTGTGTGCGGAAAAGTAATAGAAACAAACTTTAAACTGGACTACGTAAATGATTCAACAATGAAAAATGTTCGCATGGTTTTGATCAAAAATTAATTTTGCATGAAACTAAATCCAGAAGTATGTTTAAATATATTAATCGATTTCGGCATGAATTTATTACCAAACTGCATGAATGGTGGGGAATTTTATGAATTAGTACGAAACTATAAAAGTAAAACTTGTTTATCGTTTATTACGGATCATAAAATTTGACCAAAGTTAAAACTTTTTGAAGGGTATTTCCGAAAGCATACTTTACAAAATCGAATTTATGAAAATCAATCTTGAATAGGAAAAGGTTGAACATCGACCAATTTCGATGGGGGCAATTAAATCAAAGGTAAATCTGAGCTATAAGTGCTCAGTTTCAAAATGATGTTATCGATCTGAACAAAAGTTATACCGTCATTCATCTAGCTTTTATGTGTTATCTATTTCCAATCAAAACTTAAATGATTTGCTTGTTTAGGTTAGTACGCTTGAGGTGTATAGATACATAAACATCGATTTTTGCACACTCACACACACGACCACAAAATGGATATGTCGATTATTTCTTTTCCTTTGACTATTATTCATAATCGCTGAGAGAGTGAACGATTCAAAAATCTTTTCGATGCGAAAACAGTTAATAACAATAATAATCAAGTCATTCAATGGAACAATGGTTTTATTTTATGGCCACTTGTAATCGAAACAAACAAAAGGCAATTTATTCACATTTTGCGCAACGGCAAATTGTGTGTACGAATGGGGCTAGCGAATGAGTGAGCGAATGTATGTACATAATAAAATTGTTCCTTTTTGTTCCGGGGAAATGATAAAAACAAACCATTATCTTTCGGTTTTATCATTAATCATGTATCGAGAGATGCAGAGATATGGAGACAGAGTATCGAATGGAAAATAGGCAACATCGTGTTGTATTCAATATTTCCGGCCATAAATCGAAAATTGTGCATGGTTGAGATGATATTAAGCACACACACACACACACTGGATTGAGTGCCATCGTTGATTTACGTTTTGATTTGGTCGTCGAACGCAATTATTATGTAACTCACACACACACATCCATCATAAAGAACCGCATACGTCATTACGAAAAATGTGGATCAAAAATTGAGTAGGGTCCAAAAACAAAAGTGGAATAATAATGACAAAATCAATTCGCTCGATTCGTTTCCATGTGAAGAATACACAAATAGTGGTGGAAAAAAGCGGTATTATAAGTTTGGATAATGGAAGCAGATGAAACAAAACAAAATGTGAGTGAAAGAAGAAAGCATATCTGTGGATGACACATTCAATTTACTACATACACTGTAATACATCTCATAATCCATTGAGCCGCACTTCACTTTGTGCAAAATGAAAAATGTTTTGCGAACAAATCGAAAAGAATTGAACGCAAATCATTCACACACTCACGCGACCGATTGATTTCAATACGTTGGCTTTTCGGTTCCTGAAATCTCCGGGAAAACAAAAGGAGAAAAAAGACGGACTTTTGTATGCCGAATCATCGAATCAATTTTCAACTTAATTACCCCATTGGCCATTTGGAAAATGATAGCAAAAGATTAATTCAATGTCAATTCATTTGATCCTGCTCTGTATCTCCGGATTCGGAATGCCAATTTCAATTTTTGTTGACAAAAAGGAATGGTTTTGGTTTCAAGCAAAACAATCAAAATGCTCAAAGTATGAATCTCACCACGTCGTTTCATCGAGATCGTATTTTGACGCAAGCATGATAAATCACTCATGCATCACACTGCCGAACCTTTTAACTGCTGCCCATAACATTGCCTTCATTGCGAAATTTTGCTCTTCACTTCATTTTCATTCAAGAATGCGAATGATGGATGAAAATGCTTGATTAAACAACTGGAACCCATAAAGTTCCAACAAAACTTTGCGAGCAAAGAGCAAAAAATATTCCCTTTTTTCACTATCTGCTTCGAGCAACACAGAAATGAGCAACTTCTGTACCAATGTCAACTATGATGAATAGAAAATTGAATCCATTATCAGTCGGTGGTGAAGAAAAAAGCGTATGGCATCATTGAAAGAAAACGTCGTCTATCTCATTTGGATAGAGAGATAAAGTCCATTCAATTGAAATGGTATTAAGCTAAAGTTCACATACAACTTACTACATACACGTACGCAAATTGTAGCGATGAAGGCGAAAAAAAGGAACACGATACTCTACATAAATGTCAATTGAAATGTTATGCAAACATGTTCCATGATGATGAGCGATGAGCACGTTACGTTTATCATTTCAAGTCATCAGCGGGTTGTTGTTGCTGCTTTTTTTCCTCAAATAAAGTTCACATTTGTGGGCAAGTTTGCACCAAATGGCAAAACAACAAATGAACCAAGTCTTTTTTCTTCGCATCATTTTAATAAACTCACCATGTAAAACTCACAAACGGTAAAACGATCTGTTTTCAGTTAAAGTTTTGTTTACATGTCGGAGCGTTCGCCTAAAGTTGGAAATCCTATTCAGTACATTCTCAGTTCAGAAATGTTGGAAAAAAGAGAAGGAGTTGACACCAAAAAAGAAACCGTATCGCAAATGGGAAAATTCGAAAAGCGACATTGAAATGGGGATAAATGTGTAGTTATTTCGACAAGGGATTGAAGCTTTTTCTCGGCATTCAGTTGAATTCAGAGGCAAATGCATGGCCGGGGAGAGAAACTCAATATATTCAGATTGAATATAAGTTGAGCCTTTTTTTACAAAGTGAATATTCATCGTCGTTTTTTACTAATCCAAGCTCCAACATTCAGCATCCATTGCCCAATGGACACATGGACTTCGAAAGCATATTCACACACACAAAAGAATGGAAGAGAAAAAAATCAACCTTTGGGATAAATTGTGTAATAAAATTTATAACCGTGTTGACGCGTTGAAATCTACTTGCTAAATGTATGTGATTTGATTTTAATTTAATATTATGTGGATCTTGTTATCCGTTGTTGTTAATGGAATTCACCTTTTTCCGAACCTTAAATAAAATTGCAGAGAAGCAGAGGCACCGTGTGTAAGTACCAGGTAAGTATGGAAAAATGTGTGATTGGCAGACAAGAGTGTTGGAAACGAAGGAAAAAATGTTAAATGAAAAGTAACCGAAGCATAAAAAGTGTGCTGAGCGTAAAATCTCGACTCAAAACAAATGGGTTGATGACACATGCATACACACACTCATGCCATATGGGATGAACAAAAAAAAACCGAACCAATATTTGCAGTCGACTCAAATGCGTCAGATCGATTTGCTCTTGAGTGAAATTGAAAAATCGTAACATTTTCGATTTTAGATATGGGAGGGAAAAAAACCGTTTCCCATTCAAAGCTCCAGCTCAAAACCACTCGTGGTCAAAAATTTACATTAAACCTAAATATTTGTGCATACGAACTATAAGCGATGTGAGAAAAGTTGGCGAAACGCAGAAAAAAATACTTCCATAATAATCTGACGTTGGCAAAATTTGTACAGAGTGAAGGATATTATGCAAACACCTTTTTTTATTTAATATTTGCTCACCGAAATAAGGACAAATCGTTCAATAAAACGGTTTTGCCATGCATGCAAATGGAAATGGGCCATTAGGATTGTATTATTATAAACGCACACTCATACACACACACACCACATACACTATCCGAACTAAAATTGTCGGAAAGTTCGAATACAAATATAAATTTCGGTTGTTGTTGTTGTAACGATATTGGCAATGGTTATGGTTATCGGCATGCGAAACGAATGAAAAGGTAAACTCGCATTGACAATTCTAAGCCTTATGTTCGGCTCTCTCGCCATCTCACTATTTCTCTGCTATGTGCTTTAGTGTGCTATTCCGTTTCAGCAAATTTATGTTGATTGCATCGTTGACCTAGAAAACATTTCGAGAAACTACACCATCCAGACAAAAACTAATACATGTAACTGTCATCGAGCATCGAAAAGGGAAAACACGTGTGAAATGGCAATTGCAAACTCGCTCTTATCACATATAGATCCATTTAAGGAAAATTGGAAGCAGAAAATATTGAATTTTCCACGAATCTGAAGAGTAGTGTCAACAAAAATGTTCTTACCGCATACGTGCACACCAGCAAACGGCAGCAAATGATTTATGCAAGAATTTAACGCGATGTCAAAGTAGATAGACATTAATAATGGATATATATAGTTTGGGATGTGCATCATATAGTTTGGTTGTGGGTCTTTTGCTCATGCTCTTTTTTCAAAGAAATAGCACACAAATATGATGCGTACACACAACGGTGGCAATAATACTAATGGACGATTTTATGCCTCACATCGATATTACCGCACTCAATGTGGTTTTGCGTGTCTTTTCCGTATTTCACAAAGAGATATAAACAAAACGGAACTTACACAATACATTTGCAACAGAAAATGAAAGTGTTATGTGTGTGTGTGTGTTTGTGGTTTCGGTTCATTTTCACTGTGTGATTCATATAACAGTCGAAGCATAAGAAAAAAACGTGCCAATAAAAACGAACAATATCACTTAAATTATCTCCTGCTGCCATGTATGGTATCGATTTCAAATGGTTATTAGTTATTTAGTTTCCGGAGGGAGATTTTTATCACTATCTTCTTTTTATTTTGGCATTCCACACCATGACCCAACATCGTTCGAGTCGTGGCAAAATCTTATCGCCTCTGCCACAAAGAATGGCTCCACAAATAAACGCGGAAAAACGAGCATCGTCATAAATTGAAGTGATGGAGCGAATAGTAGTACGAATCAAAGACCAAAAGCGGAAATGGCTCCGATTTAATTCACACACCAAACGAGATTCCCTGGTGCTTGAAAAAAGAAAAAAAGAAATAGCGAATGTAGGACATGACCATTGACGACGTATACTGCTATCGATGCCATGACACCGAAAAAAGAAGAAGACTCTTTGCTGGAGTTTCTTTTTCTTTGATCGCATCGGGTTTTTATGCGCGCGACAAACGGTTGGGGGTAGCGAAAAGCGACGATATCTATTGTCGAAGGGTGTTAGTTCAAAAGAAAATTTTCAGCACCATTTCCTTTTCGATTTCTTTTGAGCATTGATAATCATTGCGATGCCAGCGAAAGAAAAACGAACTGAAACCAACGAAGCAGCGACAACTAACTAATGGTTTTCTTTTTGTTTTCACAGCCACCACTATTTCAAGATTTATTTGCTTGCTTGGTGTGATTTCATACGCCGTATTTTTAGCTAGGGGAAAATATCGAATAAAATAAGTTACGAATATGCTGCGTATAAGAATATAAACCGCATATACGGAAGAATATTTGCAAATAATATTTGCAAATAACTCCGTATATATGTGGTTTATACGCAAATATGCAGCGTATATGCGGCATACTTGCGATGTCTTCATCTATTTGTAGTATATTCAGTAAAAAATACTTGCGTATAAACCGTATAAACATATAGATAATTCCCCCTAGATTTTTAGCGAGCTGTATTCAATGATCGTTGTGCTAATGCTGTCTTTTTGCATGTGTGTGTGTGTGTGTTTGGTGTTCAACACTCAGAGACATGTTCGAATGCGATATAATATTTTTCTCAAGAGTGAGAAATGGAAAGAGGAAGGGAAAAAAAACGACTGAATGAACAAACAACGAACTAAAACAAGGATAACGTTGGTTTAGTTATCTGCTTTTATCTATATGCCAAAGTGTTATACATTCAATGCTCTTCTTCACACTGTGCGCGCACATCGAAAACAAGAATCAAGCGAATTGAAATAAATGCCGAATGCATCTACTGTATGAGACGATGGTGTGGGGTTTCTCTCTTTTTTTTCTTCGATGCTGAGGAAATTTGCGCAATTCATTTTCGGTGATATGTGGACTTGGTTAAAGATGTGGCATAGAAATGGTTGCTTCTGCCAAGCAAATAAATTTTATTTTTACTCTATCCGACACAAAATATGGTTGTGCGCACATGAGTTTGTGCAAACGAGAAGGAAATGCACAGTCAATGTGATAAAAATATCGAAAAATGTTCAACACACTTCTCGAGGAAATGGTGGCTCTTTGCATCGAATGAAAAACGAACAATTTTTCCGAATGTCATAGATACTACTGTCTCGGCAAGAAAGCAAAACCAAAATGGAATCGGTGAGTGGCCAAACATTTTTCTATGTATCATACAAGATACTATTAATTCGGTTGTTGTACAAGCATCATAATAGATACTTGAGCCAAGATGGACATTGGACATACAATGAGCATGATTTTATGATGTTTTTTGTATAAATCACGCATGTGGCCATGTCATTTTATCCCATGAAAATCGACAGAGCATTTCGCTTTCGATTCACGTTGAAAATTTCCTCAAGAAAAATGTGAAACTTATTGAGAATCATCCGGTTGAACATAATTTTCACCCAACAAACGCACACAGTTGGTCACATATTGAATTTATATATTCTCTTTTTCGTTGTTGTTGCTGACGTGGCTGGTCTGAAGTCAGGCGTACACCATGGACGATGAGAGATGACAACGGTTACTTTTCATATGTATCCATTTCAGGTGATGTACTGTACTGTTGTTTTGCCATTCTGTCTCCGCCGGAGACTCTCCGGTATACGGTCAAAACAAAATTCTATCTCGTGATGGAATGTGTAGCAAATGTGGCGAATTATTGTTATTGATATGGGATCAAGTGAGTGAAATTGACGTTTAGACTACGATCTATTCTGGTGAAATGTCAACAAATGTGACCAAACATTCAATTTCTATAAATGTACCACATGAGGCTCACTTCGGTTGTCTTAAGAGTGTCATCAACAAAAGGGCTTCAACCGAAAAATGAATTGAAGAAAATGCGAGAGCCCCCGAGAAAACAGAGATCGGTTAAACTCTAGTTTAACGCTCATTATGACCCATTTATCTTATTCCACTCATTCGGTTATTCGTTCGGTGAAGATTTCATTTTTAACTTTTTCCGTTTCGACACCATCGTTTGGCACATTTATGGTGCGGCGGTTTTTATCTCGAAAGCACTTCGTTTTCGGCCATTTGCTCATGATGTTGAAGGGGGTCATTTATATACATACAACTTTTGAAGATAACTTTCATATGATTTTTGGTTGTTCTTCTTCGCGCCTATGCAACTGACTAAGACTAATGTATTGTTCAGAAAATATTCGCATGAGAGAAGGGGATCGGTTATTCATGGTCATTATGTGGTTTTTCGAGATAAACGCGTCAATGCTTCGAATGATATGTGCCATAATAATTTATTCACTGTGAAATTATTTTGTAGATGGTCACTTTTATAATTTCCGATTGTCGAACGGATATACTTGAGATTTGGAATGTAGTAGAGTCATTTTATTCATGTTCAATGATGATAACAATATATTGAAGAATCAAACACTTGAACGAACATGACCATCCCTTCAGTCGTCAATGTTTTGCTCTTGAATGTACTCGAATGAAAATTTGTATAATTCACTTCAAAATGTGGTTCGATTCCTTCGATTCATATGTTCATCGATGAGTGACATTCAATCGGAAGCGATTGTTCGAAAATCTTATACAATTTTGATGATGTAATCAACAGAGAAAGAAAGAGCGATAGATACTGCGGTGGTATGACAAACCAATGTACTAATATTCCAAGTGTGTTTAATAAAGTATAACATGAGCTTTTGTTGGTTACATTCAGCTTTACAACATATTCATATAACATGACCATAAAATCCATATGGTGAGCATTATCATACAAAATTAACCAAACTCCAATCGAAATTATTAATCTCAACGATGCGTAAAATCGTCACCAAAATTGCTGTGGACCAAAATCGTATAATTAGGAAGAGAAATTTCGAAATATATAGGCAGAAAAGCATCGAGTAAGCAATCGAAATTCAATATTAAGTCAGTTAGATTGCGACAACTGCCAACACATATTGGACCGAATTTCATTTCGAATTCAATTGGAAGTGTGTGTTAAGACGTCACTCTCCCAAGATTTTTGCATAATCGATATGCTATTTGAACTAAAATGTTTGAATTTATTTCTCAGATTTCGATCAAATGCCAAAAATACCAAATACGAATTGAGAGTTTTGCCATTAAACGACATTAATATTCAATCGCCAAGTTGCCATAAACTTGACGAGATTTAATGTGCAAACATATACAGCGACGCACATAAACTAAACAAAATATTCAACACAGATTAGATGCTCTCGAAATGCTTAAAGCCAATGTGTAAACAATTGTGACTGTTGTTCATGTACTCGTTGTACTCTCTTGTATGTTTGAAATTAACAATACCGAGTAAACTTAAAGAGGAAAGGTTATAGCTAATACACACCTGCAAACGATAAACATCCTTCCATGTAGTTGTAGTAATCGATTTTGAGTAATTTATAATGACCTGAATAGTTGATTCTTTGGTGAAAATGGATTTGGGATAGTGCAGCAGATTGATATTGCTGTGCATGATGCTGATGATGATGATGATGACTTTGGTATGCAACCTGTCACATTCACGTATTATATGGTGCTGGCAAACAATTTGAGCTAACGTCTTCGATTGCTTAAAAGGATTACACACATTTAATTAAATTAGATTAAGTTCGTCTTTCGATTTGCCATAAACTATGGGTTTTCTACAATGCCACCAAACCGATATGAATTGATTTTCGTGGAATTCAAATGTGGCATCAAGGTTCCCAGGCACAATGAGCACAATACCTAATTGAAGAACTGACAATGTGTGTTTGTGTCCAGGGTATGATTCTGTACATGCATTAACACTGTATACTTATGCTCCAAAGCAATGTTGGATCGTCTATGCTAACATAATACACTCTCAAGTACAACGGCATTTTCAATTCAGATCCTTCAACATAGATGTACACACAACAGGATACTAAAGTACTTTGCTAAAGAAAATTCATTCGTGTTATTATTATAATCATTTTCCATTGTATTGCAAAATGGCCCTTAGTCGTACGATCACACAATGCCTAAATGGACATGTCCACAACACAGAAGTTCTGTGTGGAATATTCAGACATAATGGCATATGTGAAACAAAGCAAATATGTGTGCGTGTGCATGTGTGTGTGTGTCAGAATGTAATTCGCCATTTTCCACTCAAGCTCAAGTATATATTTGGATATTTGGAATAAGTTTTACGAAACTCCATTATTAAATTATACATATTGATAAAGCCATGCTCTAAATTAGTTTTCGATGCATTGAGGAAATTAGAAAATTTAATTTTCAAAAGTGCATTCATCATCATCATCATCACTAACTAAATGGCATCAGTTGTTGTTGGATGTTCAAATTGAAAATTCTCCTCTCTTAATTAAATGCCAAAATGAAAATTTCATTTCAACAAATTTATCGAATTTGAAAAGTGCATTTACTTAAGTGAAGCTCCAAAGTAGTTTGATATTTTAAATTAGTTTTCACATTTAAATTTATGTGACGTTTATTTATTATTGTTCAAAGTAATTAAATCCATTTTCTGTAAAAAAAAAACTGGAACTATGAAAAGAAGAATACATTTCTCAAGCGCTTTTCGGTCATAAATCAATGCCAATGTGTTTCGTACACTTCTTTTGACATTCAAGCAACAATTTTTTTTATAAGCCTAACTGTACAAAGTACAAAACAAACGAATGAAAAGCGGCAAACTATACATGCATCCGTGGATCGATATATAATTACATATTCGATGCCGACATAAAATATGAAAGTATTTTGAAAAATGCTCATTGAGTCAAGAGAAACGCGAGTCTCTCTCGCGATCCAAATTGTAATTTATTCCTTTTTTTTCATATAGAAACAATAAAAATTCGCCAATCAATTTTTTTTGCGTACATTGGTGTACACCAGCGCAATTTGGCCACAGTGTTTTGTTCATTTTGAATGTTTCGCGTTGAATTTTGGTGTGTGTCTGTGTGTGTGCACTGGTTGAAATTGAATAAATATTAGTCGTTAACACACATTTTGCGGGCATCGTTGCGTCCATCAGCTCGACAATCAAAGCATTGGCTAAATTATTTCCTTCCCCCCAGTTGGCATTTTAATTTGCAATCTTGATATATTAAAATTGCTTGCACCAAATATTTCATAAATGCAATGTAGTTTAATGCGCTCTTCCTTGCATTCTCTTTCTCTCTTGCCGTCCTTGTAATTACACACAAACACAACGGTGTTGTGATAAATCCCACTGTCTTAACTTGGCACAGCCAACATCGATGCAATATTGCGCGTGATACTACACATTTCTTTTGTTCGTTATAATCGAATATATGAAGTTGTCTGATGATCGGTGTGTGTGTGTGTCGAGCGCCAAAGCTAACCGATTTGTTTATTTTGCACGTATTTTCTACCTCAATTTCAATAAAATTTTATGTAGACAACAATGTTGTACATGGGGCACATCTTGGCGTTTTTCTGTTAATTTAATGCTCGTTTGCTTTCGATACCGTAGTTATTCATCGAATGAATTCAATCGAAGTGTTGGCAATTGGTTTTTCTTTTTCGGTCTTCTCTTTCACTTTTCTGTTTTGCCTGTGCATAAAAGAGGAGGTGGATTTGTTGTTATGTGCAGTGTGGGAGTGTAGAAATGTGGCAAAATTGTAATTACGATCGAAAAGCCGAACGAACAGAGACGTTTACACATTCCCACAAAAAATATTGTATACACCGCTGATATGCCACATATTTTTGCTGCGATTCACGTTCACAATCGTGTTTTTTTCTTCTTCTCCAATTTGATTTTGGTTTTTTAGTTTTATTTTCCAAGTGAAAAAAGCCGTGAGATATCAATTGATACCTTTTTTTTCTTTAGTTTTAACATCAAAAAACATGACACAGCCACACAATTTTTATTCACACATTTCTGCCGTTGAGTTTATTTCAATTAAAATGTTTCTGCATTTTTTTTCGCGAATAAATTCCAATATAGTCATAGCATTAAATATGAAATTTTCAAATGTGCCGTGTCTCAAAAACAAATATTGAATAAAAGAAGGGAGAGAGAGAGAATAAATAATAAAATGGCTTCGGGTCATAACTTTTGCTTTATTAAAATTAATATGTTTCTTGCGAATCAAAAAATATATTATTAACAACAAGACAGAGAGAGAGAGGGGGGGAGAGAGAGCCATAAACAATTGGCTGGATTTTTCATTCATTCTGCCAAAGCAGCAATTGGTTCTTTCCATTTGCATCAAGCCAAAATAATGTTCGAGAAATAGTATAAAAAAGTATGTTCATTTAAATGGCTTGTTATTGGTTTCAAGGTTTTATTTCAGCTTGACCGACTAAATTGTAAATGTTTGAATACGGTAATTCACCATTCAATTCGAAACCATGTGTTTGCAGATTTCAAATGTGTAATTAGTCAGATTTGAACATTTCAACTTGAAAATCCACCGTGCATGGCGCACAATTCATGTATGTTTTTGCCATTTGAATGGATAAAATTTACCATTCAATTTGCCTGTTTACTTGTTGTATTGCGGACACGCTGTTTTAAGAATTTTCTTCATTGATTTTCTGACTTAAACGGCACTATCAATTGAAAGATATGTCTATTTACATTCTCATCGATTGCAAAAAAAAAAAACAATACGCTTAATTTGCCAACGGAAAATGAATGGAGTGACAAAACAGACCGCGCCAGTGCCATTAATAGGTCAGAGGTTGAAATTGTAAAGGCAAATGCATGGGCCATATACACATTGTATGTGTTTTGCTACAAAAGCACATGCCAAAGCGTTGAATTTGATTTCGTTTTGGGTTCACAAAAGTGTGAGTGAGAAAGAGAGAGATTATGTGTGAACAAATCGCAATAAATCTTATTAACATCTTCTTTTTGTTTTGTGCCGAAGCACAAGCGCATATCATATCCCATGCAAAGAACGAAGAAGAAGAAAAGCAAAGAGAAGAGTCCATGCATAGAGAGAGAAAACCCACCTTATATACATGTTCGATTGATATATTGAGTCTTTATTAGCAATAAATATCGACACTTGACTCATAAATCAACACAAGCATTCATAACAATATTTATGTTTTTGTTTCAGTTTCGGTTTCAGTTATTTTGGTATATTGAATGTGAATCTTTTGCCATCGCACATCATCGAAGAAGAGCAACAAGAAGATCAATGGAAAACGAGCTCAAATCTCAAAATACTAACTCAGTCTGCGCTGAATTGATTTTCAAAGATGTGTCTGCTAGTGTGTCTGTAATTATAAGTTTCACTTCCTCATTTCAGTCGGAGATTTTAGATTGTGATCCAGAAAAAAATTAAAAATTGCACGAGAAATGTGGTTTATTTTGGCACAAATACAACAAATAAATCCAATTACGTGAACATAATCTTTTATCATTCTCTTAGCGAGCGGATTTTTTCTCATTGCTTGCCATTGCATACAGCTATAAATTTGAACGCATATATTTTGTAAAGCTGTGCGAAACCGCAATTCTTTCTCGTGCAAAAGAAAAACTAACGCTTGAACGCTTGCTTTTGCATTTAAACAGCATAAATTGAAAGTGAATTTTGGTGAATGGGAACATTTTACCCATTTCTTTGCATAATTTCAACGGTTTTTTTTTTCGCTGAGCTACGAACTCTGGCTGTACACTTATTCGAAAATCTTTTGCACATCTATATTTATTACGTCAAATATAAATAAATATTACGTAAATGCCGGCACCCTGAAAATGGGCACACATTGAATGAATTATACCAAATTTATTTGGCTAAAAAGTAGAAAACATTTTCGTTTTTCGGAGAGCGTTGTAAATATTCTTTACGTTTTTTTCTCTCGTTAATATGTTTATATGGGCATTCTGTTTGGGAGCCGCAAATTTCTATGATTTGTTACACGATTTTTTCATTCACATGAGCACATTTTCCCACATTTCTCTCTCGCTCATTCCTTCTTTTCGAAGAGAATTCTATCCAAAGAACCCGGAATTCATATGAAATATATATATATATATATTCACGGTGACTCAAGGACGACAATAGATGTACGACATGTATGTGTTTGGCAATAACGGACATTCATGTAGAATGGTAAATTCATATACGAGACAATGAAGTACGTGACATTAGCATATATCCAAGTGCTTTTGCATTATTTTGTTTACGTGGATTCGTATTTTGAAATAGTAAAACTGTCACATAAGCTTTGTTATGTAAACAACAAATACATTTCAGCTCCGGCTGAAGCTATGTTTATGAATTGTAGATGCTATAGACAAAGAAAAAGCAAAGTAATTTTAATATTGAAAAAAAAAAAAAATATATATATATGAAAATAAATATCACCTCTAAAGATAACGTATATTGCGATGGAGTCGTACACCCTCAACCTTGTATCCATCACATTGTCCGAAAAATAAAAATGGTTTCCTTTTATTTCCATTTGGTTTCTTGCAAACGAGTTGAAACCATTCCACTGGAATCCAGTGAGTGCGACTGCAAAATGCGATCTTGCAAATGTTGGTTGGATGGTTTTTGTGTGAGCGGTGCTCTATAGTTGAAATGCATGTTCATTGTTCGTGTCATCGTAAGTGGCCTGGCCGTGTGTAAAATATTCGTTTCCTTTTTGGTACGCGAAGCGATTCTTTCGCTTTACTATGCAATGCTTTTTCCATGTTCTCATCTCATATGCGACATGAGTGGCACACTCCAAATAATCACCAAAAAGCACTCTTCACCAAGTGGAGCGGCGACACATAAGAATAAAAAACATACACACACAAAAAATGTGCCGTTTTTTTTCAACTGTCACTGGCCTCTTTGTATAATACAATAATAAATAAAAATAACTGAATGAGCGCACATCTGAGAAAAGATACATGCTCTTGGCTTCGAAGCTTAGCAAAAATGACGAGAATAAAAATTCAAAATCGTATAAAATTAACAACATGAATATGCGCTGCCGGTTGCAAGCGCTTAGAAAAATGCGGCCGCCGCCGCCACTTCGAGTGTGGAATACTTTATGGTGAAATTTTCATTTGGAGTATATTGTGCGCCGTGCGTTTTTTTTGTTGAGGTTTGCACAGCCGACTGTGTGGATGGTATTGCCGCCGTTGCAATCACCACTCACCGCCACCTCAGATACATTTTCAACAGAAAACTTTACTATGTACGGAGTTAATATTCTGAAAAACATCAAATAAAAAGACCATTATTATAAATCATTTGGTACTACTTTTTTTACTCAACTCATGGTTGAAATAAAACTCGTTTTTTTATGTTCACTTCAGTTTTTCTTTTGTTTTGTTTGTCGATGTGAATGTTTGTACGTGTTTTTTTTGTGAGACATTGGAAAATATTCTAAATACCGTGTAATATGCATAAATTCAAACATGTACAAATCTCACCGGGATAAAGAACATGAATCTAGTGCTGATGGAATTGATTTAAATTGTATCGAGCATTATTCGCCATTGTTGCCATCTCATTAGGTTTTCTGATTAGTTTAATGAGATTATTTGTTCTGCAATTTAACTGCATTAATTTGTTGAACATTTAATGTCGAATTTGCGGATTATGCGCATTTCTATCATAAACAAAATGCAATACCTGAAAGAAAATGTAACGAATCCGACGAAAACTATGAAAGTACACCGCCACAGAACTACCGCTTTATCCACTAAAATATTATGACGTGCAATTATGCACTTCGTGATATGAACATTTCACGAACCCCGAATTTCGCAAATATTTGATGCGAAATTTTGTTATTCACTTCATAAATGCAACAAATTTCACTACGACTATAATTTGATGGAGTTCTCGACAAACACTCTCTCTTATTCGCATACACATGCAACCAAATATATTAAAATATTAAACACGATTTGTACACGTAAGAAGAATTTACAGCTCATATCCAAATTATGTACTCAGAATGAATCAGGTTAAAGTAATATATGCGGGTGCACTTATCATATGTATGTTATAAAAACCACTAGGTCATTAGTTCGCAACGAGAGAAGTTTTCCGAGAGCTCATTTTCAAGGAATGTAGAGAGAGCATATCGTTGGCTGATGCGGTCGACGTCAAAATCTTATAAAATTATGATTCTCTCCTCAGAAAAATGAGAGAGAGAGAGAGAGAGAGAGTGAATATAGAGCTATAAAAAGCGAACAATATAAATTTTGAACTTGTCTACAAAATGACGAAGCAGGTGAGTGTGTTAGTTCAAACGATAATGCCGCTTAAGAGGCATTAAATATCCATCGAATACATTTTCATGATTGCCGACTACTTTAGCTAATTTAAAACCGCAAAAATATTACTTCATACTCCACCAAAAAGCACGTATAAAATTAAGTTATTATGTATTTATTTGGAAACGAAGAAAGCACGATGCGGAAATGTAGAGAAAGAAGAAAGAGCCTCAACGATTTCCGTTGCCGAAGCGAATATTCAATTTTCGCAAAACGAACTTGATTGAGACCTCGACCGCTGAATTGTACATACACACTCGCGCGCGCCCAAATCGGAATTGATGAGTATCTGTTTTAAATCAAAACGAATAAATTCACTGGTGCAAAAATGAAAATATATCGAAATTTAGGGCTGGGCAAAAAGAGAAGGAAAAAAAATATATGATAGAGTAATAACTAATAACTTCATATGTATGCAGCACTTGAAATATGTAGCGTACGCACGATACAACATAAAAAGTACACACTTTCAATACGGCAAATCCAATCAATGTGGTATTTCACTTAGGCTCCGGCCAAATTACTTACTTTGGCATCAAGAGCAGATGGAAAAAAAGGAATCGAAGAAAATACAACAGCACCGAAAAAAAATATAAGCAAACGGAAAAAACAGCAATATCGTTTAATCATCTGTCTTGTATCTTTGATTAGCTTCGGAAAGTCGTGTTCGCCATATAAAATTGAATGCGATGCAATAAATTCAAGCATGAGAAGCAAACAAACGAACCGGGACAAAAAAAGAAGAAGAAGATCCGAAATGAAAGGAAATCAACGAAATGAGATACGATTATATGGTACATCGTCAGGCCAGCCTTCTATCCAGACCCGGATTGTAAGAGCTTTCTTACGTGTTTGTTGTTTCTTATTTATTTGAAATCATTCTAATAACAAGTTTTCTTAACACACATACACATCTTCTCCAAATCGCCTTCGTCTCCTGCTCTCCTTCGTCCGGCGAAACACCTATAAAACTACGACGATTGAACTAGAACCCGGCACAAGAGATCAAGTGGCTGTTTATCATGACTCGGCACGAAATGCACTGCAAAATTTTCATCTTGATGTTGTTATTTTTTTTTTTTTTTTTTCTTCAAAATTCAGTATTCTTGTTTATTAACTCCGACAAAACTCAATCGAATCATCGTCGCACTGATCATTTGGTATCAGCGAGCAAATAAATTTTCGCAAGTATGTCAACATATATGATGAAATCAAGAACAAATTGCTACTGTTGCTAGCGTACAGTAATGTACGTCGAATCGGAAAAGTGACAAAAATTCCCTGCGGAAAGAAGAAAAATAACGTAAACAATAAAGAAATATCATCAATTTAACGATTGTTTCATCTTCTCTCTTATTTTTTGTGTCTTGAAAAGCGGAAAAAGATGTAAACAAACGGCAAACAACAATGAAAATTGTCATCTTCGGTTTGAAAACATTTATATGTAGAAATGAGGAGACCAATTCTGCACAGTCATATCGGTAAAGCATCTTATAGATGAAGTCAAAATGTTTTGTCTGATATTTTGTCGAATCTAATCTAATTCCATCCATGAAAAATTGTCTCTCTGTAATTTTCATTTTTCTTCTTTTGTCTTTCGAGAAAACGAGCGAATATTAAATAATACATGGTACCAACAGCGACAAAAACCGAATAGCAAACATCTTATCATTGAAGTTGCTGTGTGTGTGTGTGTTGGCGATGCTTATTTTATGGTGAAAAATTATTATAAGAGATGTGCGAGCGCATCATAAATGTTCTGGATTTACCAATGTACTTGAATGCCGTAATTCGCACAAGTGAATGAGAGTCTATAAGTGTGTCTACGTGTTCCAATAAAAAAATATTCATACTTTATGTTAACAAACTTTTAATAAGTGCGTGTGTAGGTGACCCTAGATCTCTCATTCTTTTTGTTTTCATTTTTGCTTCAAAGTGCATATTCTTGCGCTTAAAGTCACTCTTGGTTTTATCTGTTGTATTTATAAATAAGTACTTTCGACATTTTCAGATCAGAAGTTATTATTGTGCATGGATGTTTATACCATAAAAATGCTTAATGATGATACACGCTTTGCACTGCATATAATAAAACACGAAATACATAGAAAAAAAATGAGAAATTACGATCGCCCATTTCGACAAGATATCTTACAATCGACTGACTCGAATAAATCAGTGGCACGTGTTAATTTCATTTTCAATGTATCAGGTATACGTTTTTTTTGCGTCGTCAAGAAACCAAGCCAATTTACATAAATTGGAATGATTCTCGAAACTTTTCAATTTCTACTTTTCGGTTTAATATTTTTCTTTTCACATGTTTCCTTTGAATCGTCCCGATTTTCAATCACAATTTATTTCTGGTCGTTCAACGTTCAAAAAGCGTAAACTTTTCACCGGAAATTGCCTAATATGGCACACAAGTCGATCGAATGTAAAAATGCTGTTTTCCAAAGCAAAAATTACGCAAAAACTTTCCATTCCGTTTTTCTCCCGAGTGTAAACATAGTCAAAAAAAAAAGAGAAGCGAGAAACCAAACAAAAATAACAACATGAATCATATACACAGGAAATAATATGCCAAAATCTTGTTTTGTAATTGACCACTCAGTCGATTCCCCAAGAGAAAAAACCGACAACTTGAAAACCAAACGAAACTTTTGCATATGTACCGTTTTCTATGGCAGCTTAGCGAGAGACATCACATTTACATATGAATATAGTCGAATCTCGAATGACATAGACACATACACACACAAATGAAACAAAGTTGGAGAGGCGGCACCGAACGAATGTAATGCGCACAGTACGAAATATGTTTTTTTGGTGAAAAGTTTTTTCGGTCGTAGAATACCAACAAATCGTTAGTCGAGCAGTATATAATGCCGTAAGTATATTTTACGGGTGTTTCATCTTCAAAATTTTATGACGATTTTCTTCACCAACAAATTCACATGAAAAATGCGACAACTTCAACAAACCAGTGAAAAGGAAAAATAAGTATGAGAGACCATCACAGAAACGGTTTCATATTCAAATAAACATTATTGAGAAGAATGGCACGGAAAAAAAATTGGAATGAAAATCGTTGATGTATGAAATTAGAAAATATTACTGAAAAATTAGAATACACTTATACATTCATATCTTCGTTTACGTATATTTACAGCTTTGTAAAAAGGAAGAAAGAGAATATTTTCGACTATAGCCATTCGAATGGAGTCTAGTTGATGGGAAACGAAAGACGACCAAAACTTTGTTGTGCCAAAGATGTTTTGCTTGTTATTGTGACAGTGAAATCAAAATCTTGCATGATATTCAATAGACCGTGGATTGGTATTTGTTGTTATGAAAAGTTTGATGGAATGACAACAACAAGAGCGACGACGACACATCAAAAACCGATGCAAAAAAAAGTTCATTCAAAAAAGATTGTGAGCGTTGAAGCATATACAGTTGGTAAAGATTCACCACATTTCTCTAGAGCCTGTGCCATCTTTATCTTGTATTTATGCGAGAGAGTGTGAGAGAGAATGAACAAATGTAGAAAATTCACATGAAAAAAATCAAATTTAAAATAAAGTTTACTTGACAATTTTTTGTTTAGATGAATCCAACGAAAGCGTCGACAAACATCGACATCCTGGCAAAAAGAACGATAGCAACAGATATTTTCGTGTATATTCCATTCACCATACTGAACCTACACTAATATTCTCTCTTGCAATGAACGTGTAGTTAGTTTCATTTATTGATATTTATATACTGTTTATGTTCAAATTCACTGGTGCGACCTCCCACCACATATATTCATGACTTCGAACTATCGAATCATGAGGCACAATCCGCCAAGTTCTGTTCAATAAAATCGATCAATTTTTGTCATGGTTTTGTGCCCAAATTTCCGTTCTCCGTTGAACGCGAGCGTTAGCAGAGCGTGCATTTTTAATAAGCAATTTGTAAATGTAATCAGAATCTGTACAGAATTTCGCGTGGGATTTTAAGAAAACTAAGCACTTACGAAGTCAATTTTATGGAGATTATACATTTTTGGTAGCTTATGAATTGCACCAGAGATTTCCACGAAATATATGTACTTTCTCTGTTTGTGAATTGCACGGATTTTCTGTAAAATGAACACGGTTTTACAGAGTCTAACTTTACGTAGTGCCGAATATGAAAAAAAAATTGTTATTGAGAATATTTTTGCATTTATTCATATTACATTACAGCATATTTTATTCAAAAAATAAATACTTTTTCTTCATTTATTTCGTGGAGCGGCCAAAAATACGCCAAGAAATTCATCTATTTTTTCTGTTTTTTCACTGGTTTCACTGGTCTTCTATTACGTAAATATCTTCCGCGCATTCCTATTATATAGTCTGCGAAATCCAACGTTTTACTATTGTATAGTATAATGCGATTTCTCAAATCTTGTAGGTATTCAACGAACGTTTTTGTTTTTGCAGGTATTTTGAGCGTGATTTCCATTAATTTTATCATATATGTTGCTTCTTCATTGGAATATTCAGTTGTTTGCATGAATTGTTCGTAAAATGAATTTCCAGAAGCAATATCTGCTTCAATACCCTCCGATCTCAGTTTAAACATTGCTTTCAATTTCTCCTTGATTTCAATACGAAGATTTTCGTAAGATTGTCTATTTTGAACTACGTTCACTTCAACTGTTTGCACGTTTTCTCTCTGAGCCGGATTCTGCTTCCATGCCACAAATGAATCGTGTAACAATTTGTCAGTTTTAGCAGGCACATTCATACTTTCCACACTTGATTCGGAAATATTTTTCAGTTGATTATTTATAAAAGGTATTTCTTTGTCGAAAAAATTTCGAATGTTCACTTTATTCTTCGGCACTTTTTTAACTAATTTATTAATTTTTGCGTCGTTTAAAAATGTCGGGAAAGGGGCTAGAAGAGTTTTAATGGTTTTTTCGATGTTATCTAAATTACGGATGAAATTTAACTCTGATCTCATTTCGATATTCAGTGAGTCTGCTTTTTCGTAAAAGGTTTCCAGAATGGTAGAAAGTGACACCTCAGCGCTATTTATCAACTAAATTCACAAATGAAAGTATTCTTAATTGAATATGAAGGTTTTTTTAAAGAATATAAATGTGTACCTGAATGCACAGTAAAAGAGACAGGAATGACGACCACATTTTCATTCAAGTTTCAGTTGAAGACAAATTAAACTCTATGCGAAAGTAATTTTAAATAGTCTTCTTATATACACAAAGAAGTTTGTATAAAAAGTGAGCCTTTTATGTGTTTGCCTCTCTCACTCGCATTGAAATCCACAATATAGACGTTTCACTCAGTGTACATTGTACAAGGTTCTTTACACGTGTTACACACGTCCTAGAATCTATAACGATATCTGTTTGTGAAA
The DNA here is from genome assembly GCF_009176525.2 of Contarinia nasturtii. Classification (NCBI taxonomy): domain Eukaryota; kingdom Metazoa; phylum Arthropoda; class Insecta; order Diptera; family Cecidomyiidae; genus Contarinia; species Contarinia nasturtii. The sequence continues at coordinate 808,258 of NW_022198962.1, forward strand.
CTTAATTCCTTTTTTTGGAGGCATTTATTATTTTATTCATAATTTTTTAATTTTTATTACAAAACACTTGTGATCCTATATCAGTTATATTTGTCTTACCAGTAAACATCCCCAGCGTTCGGAAAAATTTTCTCAAAATTCCCA